>NW_027526407.1:154149959-154734576 GCF_048455015.1 Haemaphysalis longicornis | reverse complement strand
AACTTCGGCGGCTAGCGGCGAGGCTCGTCGCCACGCTCTTCAAGGACACAGAGGCCCCGTCGATCGCAACGGAGTCCTCCTCTCTCCCCTCTCTCGGACTCAACGTGCGCGGAGGCTACCGACGACTAACGAACTCTGGAAAGAGCGTTGTGTGTGTCTGTGACGTTCGTGGCGTGTTCCAGCTTGTTGGCATTTTGACCGTTACCGCTTTTGGGTATAAATAGACCCCCGCAAGCGTTGTAAACCATTCCTGTTTGAGCAGCGAATCGATGTTGTCGCTCTGCTCGAGTCCTGTATTGTAACCTCGCCCGTCGGGGCATTGTTCTTGGCTTCGGCTCACCTCTCGCTATGAAGTAAACAGATACGTTGGCCTATCAGCTCTGGACCTCTTCCCGGCTGCGGCTCGGCCCGCCCGGTCGCAACACCACCTGTAACGGGAAAAAAAAGTATTTTGTGCCTAATAAGCTTTTTTGTGCCTGCCCTAAGCAGCACTAGTATTAAACCAACAGTATAAAACATAGGTACATTATTCTTTTTTGGTAAGAGGACACGTCATCACCCCGCTGCAAAGGGGATACCAATAGCAATCATCAATCATCACCATCATGTTGCCGTTCTTAGCTTGTACCCGAGCATGACCTTACCAACGCAAAGGCAGACGCTTTGTAGAATGCCCTATAGGAGGAGTGGGAGTGGCTCCAGGGAGGCACCGATGTGGTGGCCGCCCTTTACGAGTCCATGCTAGGTCGCATTCGCGAAGTAATTGCCGTTGACGGTAAATACACCGCGCACTAATGTTGCATTTCATCCAAATCGGAAGCTATGCCTCTTACTTTTAAAGGAAAGATGTACTACTTTCGTGCAGCTATTTCGTGGGCGCAAATGACCTTTTGACAGGAGACACACCCTTCGAAGCGCATCGCGTGATTCGCCGGACCCGCTGTTGGCGCCTGCGCGCGTCGACAGCGGTCGTGACCGCCGCTGCGGCCGAGGCAGCCGACCACCCCCGCAGCCTCCCATGCTGGCTGCCCTGGGTCGTTTCGGGCAACGTGACTCGTCTCGTGCCAGGCGAAGGGGGAACGGTGCGTTCGCCATGAATGAAAGGCACGTTCGCGCGGCCTCCTTCTGTGAGCATTGCGCGGAACAGAACAGCTTTGAGACATGGTCGGCAATACAGCTAAAGCAAAGGTTAAGCAAGCGAAACCAAGACTCAACTAGACTAAGCCAAGCTTTTGCTTTGCATAATCAAGGTTAGCGGAGCTCAGCCGCAGCCATTTTTTTTTGTTTTATTGCGGAAGTTGTCTGCTGTATTTTTATTTCTGTACAATACAAGGAAAATTATTACCAGTACATATTTTGTTTTTGCGGAGACAAATGCAATGTTGTACGAACCTGCTATTTTGTTAGACTGCCGCGCTTAATTCATCAAAAGCACCAGCACCTCATTCGTTAATGCCGTTTAGTTTGTTTGGTTGTTTGTTTTTCTTTTATGCCGTCTGGACTGATGTGCGTCGAGGGGTGCGGAGCGCTCGTGTACGAACGCTTTTTGCTTTTCGTCGCTTCTAGGAAAGATGAGAGTTCGCGTACTTTGCCCGAAACGGGCGCTGGCAGTGTGGATGAAATTTTTTCTACTGTTTTTTTTAATCGCCTGAGCGACACCTTTTTGTCCCGTATTAAGGAGATTCAGGTAATGGTTTTCGAGGGTGTTCTAAATAGAGGGTGTTCTAGATAGAAGCTCGCAGTAGAGAGACGAGAACTGTAAGGTCAGTCGAGGGGTGAAGGTGTTTGAACCGCGAGAACGTGAAGGTGTGTCCACGGGGGTCACGTTGTTGAAACTACGCAGCCGCATTTCGATTCATCACAGGTCTACGGCTGTCGCCACGGCGGCAGCAATATCTTGACCATGTGAGGTTCGGTTCTTTTGTAATTCATGCGTGGCAATACTTTTTTTTTAAAGCCAGGGCGGGCTATGAAAGAAGAAAATCTGAGCGGAGCTTAATATTAGGCGTGCTTAATTTTTGGCATGGCTGGGGCTTTATACGGAGCACCCTAGGTTTGATTGTTGAGCGCTGCGAGCTCCTCAAATGAGATCTGTTGTCTTGTTGTTTGTTCGGCATCGCGTCTTTGATAAACACGTTGGAGTTTCCGCATCAGGGTGAGAACGTTGGGTCACGTGGCTATTTGTGTACACAGCAACTATTGACTGCCTTTGTGGCCGATCAGCGGCCTAATATCCGCTAATTTACAGGTCCTCCTCCCTCTCTTTTGTAACGCCCCATTTCTAATTAAACTTTATTGTTTGGCCTTTTGAAGGAAATAGGGGTGCCCGCAGGACGTGGGATTGGCCCTACCTCTGACATCTTTATGCCAGTGGTACTCGGCCGTTACTGTGCGGAGGACCTCTTCTGGGCTTGCAAAAATGATGGACATGGGCCTGTCGTATAGTCAGACCCCTTGCCGAAAAAGTCGATGATATGTTTACGCAGGCCTTTTGCGTGTGGCTTTCTTGCGTAACTGAAACGTGCAAAAAATCCAACTTTAAAATTTGTGCTACTTGTGGAGGCGTTATTTGAATATGCCATGCGGCAAATCCACTTTTTTTAGATGGCGGCAAGGTTTTGAAAAAAAAATGGAAGTGTCGCAGACGGACCCACAGACACTCCTCAAGGCCCTCACAGACCCCTTTTGGTCTGCAGCCCACATCTCAGAATCACGGTCCCGTGCAATGCTTTGTAAATAATACGTGTAAATAAACTGGGCTTTTTTGGAGTATGCCGCAGTTTGTTAGACATCTAAAAACTAGCCATCTTTTTTACGTTCAATCATCGACTGACCGTTCCCCCTTTGATCACATCCTTCAATTTCAAGCCCAGTCATAAAAGTGCGCAAGAACTGTCACTGCTGTTTTCAAGTGCAAATAAATCTAATTCAGGAATGTGGGTTGCATGCATTTCGGTAGTCTCTGGGCATCCAAATCCCGCTACAATGGTATCGCATATCGCAAGGAGTTTTTGAGCACTAAATGTTTGGGTGGCTGCGTTGAACTTGACAGAATTGCGAAGCTGGATTTTCCAGAGCAATTTAGAAATGGCACATATGGCGCATACGGCAAATGAAGCGTCATAAAGCAATGCAGTGCATGCCTAAACACTACAGTATTTGTCAAAACATTAGCAAATAAGGTTGGCATGAATAATTTTTAAGGTCGCTTACATTCACAGGGTGCTATAATTTGGCAACTATGCTCAAATCCGGGCAAAAATTGCTTTTGGTCTTATTTTCTTGGACTGCACAGTGATTTTTTTCTGCTTCAATATCTGATGCGGAGGAGTTGGGAAAGAAAGCTAACGCAGGAGGTAATCAGCAGAGCGCCAACACTGCCAGCGTAGCAGCGTTGCCGCCGATTGCGCGAGCATGCCGTTTCCACAGATGTGTTGACCGGCAGAGAGCCAAAGGGTGGCGAGGTTCCCCCGATGCGAATTTATTGGAGCATGAGGCAATCGCCAAAAACTGGTTGATTGCTCGTGAAAGGAGTCGATAAAACACGAAAGTGAAATGTGCAGCAAAATCTCCAGCTGAGAGAGAGAGAGAGAAAAAGAGAGAGTAAACTTTATTCAGTTTGCCAACTGTGATGCTTAGTCGTCGGCCGTGAGCCCTTGGGCTCTGGCAGCGTCCTCAGCCAGCTGGACGGCCCAGAGTTGATCTTACGGGAAGGAGCTGAGCAGCACGGTCTCCCGCTGCTCACGGTTGGTGATTGTGTGGCAATTTGTGACCGCCTGCGGACGCTGCCATAACATGTGCGCCAGGTCCGCTCGTTCCTGACGTCGATGACACTCAGGGGAGTAGTGCCCTGAGTAGATATAGCTATATGATTTGCGGGTCGGCAGCTGAGTTGCGGGTGTTCTTGGCGAGCGACGTCCTGCTGGCGGGTCGCTGCGGCATAGGTGTGCTGGCGTCATTTCCGTGATGATAATGACGTCAGTGAAATCTTGGTGGATCCCGGCAAAGAACACTTTCGTGTTATATATAAAACCCGAAAACGAACAACCCTCAGTATAACGTACTCTTTAGTACTAAAGGTTACTTCCCCCATTAAGACCCTGGGGGCAGGGGTGCACCCTTTACAGGCCACTTGCTTCGTTGTACTGGTGTCATTTCAGTGACGGATATGATGTCATTGAAATCTTTGTGTGTTCCGGAATAAAACACTTTTGTTTTAAAAAGGGAGCGATAGTGGCATGTGTGCTGTACTGCATGACTGCGCCTGGGCTGTGCGCGGTCTCAAGAGCAGGCGCCGCGCCACAAGACGGCGCAGCGGTTAGTTCTGTCTACCGCTGTTGTGACCCGTAAACTTCAGCTCATGACAGTACATTTATTTTTACCACAAAACTGCCCCAGCTTTTTTATTATTTTAGATCATAAAAACAGCAGAGATGAACACAAAGACGCATGGCTCGTTCGGGTCTGGCTTGCTTCGTTCTCGTGGCAGGTTATATTCTTGAACTGAATTTTTTTGCTAATCAGTTCAGTATATTGCGAGAGAACGGGTGGGACGACCGCTAATTGAGGCGATGGGTGGGTGAAACTACTCCTAACTTTTATGATGATTACGCACAGGCGATGATTGTGTCGGGGCGGGGGGGTTGCGAAAGAGGAAAAGGAAAGGGAAGGCAATGGGGATATTTTCAGGTCGGCAGGGAGCTCACCTGCATACAACACAGCCCAGGGAAGGGAAGTACAGGGGGAGGGACAGGATAAAGTGGAGAGACGTAGAGATAGAGAGAGAGAGAGATAGTGAGAGTGATTGAGAGAGAGAGAGAGGGAGAGAGAGAGAGGGAGAGAGAGAGTGTGATTGAGAGAGAGAGAGAGAGATAGTGAGAGTGATTGAGAGAGAGAGAGGGAGAGAGAGAGAGAGGGAGAGAGAGAGATAGTGAGAGTGATTGAGAGAGAGAGAGAGAGAGTGATTGAGAGAGAGAGAGAGATAGTGAGAGTGATTGAGAGAGAGAGAGGGAGAGAGAGATAGAGAGAGAGGGAGAGAGAGAGAGGGAGAGAGAGAGGGAGAGAGAGAGTGATTGAGAGAGAGAGAGAGAGTGTGTGTGATTGAGAGAGAGAGAGATAGTGAGAGTGATTCAGAGAGAGGGAGAGAGAGAGAGAGGGAGAGAGAGGGAGAGAGAGAGAGAGAGAGAGAGAGAGAGAGAGAGAGAGAAAGAGAAAGAGAGAGAGAGTGATTGAGAGAGAGAGAGAGAGAGAGAGAGAGAGAGAGAGAGAGAGAGAGAGAGAGAGAGAGAGAGAGAGCTGTTCGTCCTAGAAAGCTGTCAGTCCTGGCCCATCAGTTCGGGCATTGCTCTCCGGGCTACAGCCGCTGCGTGAGGCCGGGCGAAGACCGGGCGAAGATGGGCGAAGACTCCCCGTTGGGTTGCCGCTGGCCCCTTCGGAAACAGAAGGTGACAGGTGTGATAACGTACAGATGAAGAGAAAGCTCTGGTCTAAGGTTCAGAACACTGGCAGGGTGACCAAAAGGGCTCACAATATTACTGCCGTATGTTCGTAAACTCTGTGAATGGGCCCAGTCCAATATTTCAGATGTAGCCTATAAAGTTTTGTGTCTAACAGTGGCCCCTTTTTCGCTTTTCTGTAGGCTTTGATTAGTCGAGTGATATCTTGTTTGAAACAGTGAGTGAAACAGCACAGTGCAAATGAGCTGTTTCTCTTGATATCAAGATTGGTATTCCATACTCATAAATGCTTGGAGCAAGTCGGGTCACATAGCGTACAGCACTCACAGGATATAATTAGGGGATGTTAGTACCGTGCAATATGAGAAAATGAGTGAAGTTGGCTCTTTAGTGAACCTGTCTTTGAAAAAGCCCTTTCAGTAGAGCGTACACTGTAACAAAATTTTCCTCGAAAACACAAATTTTCTGGCAGCTACCCTGCCCGACATTTTCTGTAATGTTGTTTTCTTGTTTTCCATGCTTCTTTTATTTTACAAGCATTTTTTTGTTTTTCACTACAGAAAATTTATGTCAATTTCCTGGTCTCAGTTATTAGTTTTATGGTTTTTTTACAAAATTTAAAATTGTTTTCGACGACATTCAGGACAATACCCAGGTGCACCCCTTAAGAATCTGTGATATCGCCGCTTCTTTTCAACATAGCGATGAAGGACATCCCGCATCTCCGGCACGCCTTGTACGCAGATGACCTTACCCTCTGGACCCCCACAGGATCCATAGGTGAGCAGCAAGATGCTATGCAAAAAGCCACAGAAGAGGCGCATCTTTATCTGCGGGCTAGAGGTCTCGAATGCGCACCAGAAAAGTCAGCACTCCTTGCTCTGAGTAGTGGGATGGCTCAACAAAGGAAACGGGGCATATCGTATCCGGAGATACACATAGCAGGCAAACCAGTCCCAAAGGTATCCCATCTGCGCATTTTGGGACTTACAATCCCCCAAAAGGGATCAGGCCTCCACACAATAGCCCCACTACAAAGGGCGCTCAGCCAATTGGTTCCCTTAATACACCGCGTATCAAATCGCCGAATTGGATTGCAAGAGTGGGACACCTTACGCATGGTGCAGGCATTACTAGTCAGCCGGATGGCCCATGGTGCACCGTACTTGGCTCTCAAAAAGAATTATAAGGCAAGATTGAATATCTTCGTCCGCCACGCTTATAAAACTGCCATAGGATCGCCCTCCAAGACATCGACAAAGAAATTGCTTCAACTTGGATTGCACAATACCTGGGGAGAGATAGAGGAAGCCCATCATACCTCTCAAGTACAACGCCTCAAATTAACGTCAACAGGACGAGTGACCCTTAGAAGATTCAACTATACGACGCCGCCAATACACGACCACAAGGTTAGGGTTCCCCTGCTTATTCGACAGAGCATTAGGGTAACGCCACTACCACGCCACATGCACCCAATTTACAATCAAGCTCACCGAATCGCACGAGCCAGGGTCATGGGCATAAAGTATGGCCGAAACCCGACTACAAAGTACACTGACGCGTCTCCTTACCTTCAGCGGCCTGCCCACGCGGAATTCGTCACTAGTTCAACAGGGCAAGAAATGAGCTGCCTCACCGTCCGTACAACACAGACGGAAACCGCAGAGGAAGTGCCTATTGCCCTAGCCGCAACGACTAGTGAGGACGCAATAACGCTTGAGGATTCGCAAGCAGCGTGCCGCAGCTATCTACGGGGACGCATCTCCAAAACAGCCCTCCGCGTCCTCGAAACCAAGGGTCAGCTAGCCGAAATAGAAGTCGTCTGGGTACCCGGACACACATCCCTCACCGGTAATGAGACGGCCCATGCCGCTGCCCGCCGCACGTACACCGGGCCGTTATCTGCGAGGGACAAACGCCAGCTGCTGCTCCCAAAACATAACCTCTCGTCAAATATGGAGATATTCTGGCCCACTATGGCCAAAGCAGAAGGATATTCCCGGCTCCAGACCCCCAGTTATCCATACAAGAAGCCACCAGCCTGAGGAGGCTACACACAAACTCCTATCCCCGTCGCACCCTCCTTCACTCGATCTACCCCACCATGACGTGGTCCAGAGGGACGGCTCCTGCAGAAGCCTTGAGAAACGAATTTCGGCTCGCATACCTGTTCCAAATAAGACCCGTCTTCTTACAGTTTCAAAACGAGCAAAACGCACCAAGTTTCCTTTCTTATAGCTTCGTAATTGTTCACTGGAGGTTTATATGACTAGGCTGTGGAAACAGAAATGTGTCCTTGGATGTCAGCAGTGTAAAGCCGAATATGAATAAGTGTTTTTGTTTTTTTTTTCTTCTTCGTTTTCTTCTGAAGGGCCTCGGCTGTGACGTTTTGGCCGGTGTTTTTTCCTACAGCTTGAAGAATAGATTTCGTAGCGAAGTTTTGGCCGGTGTCCTTCACATCTAGGCGCGCGCACGTGACCTCGGTTAAAAGGGTGAGGGCGCGCGTGCGCTGCCAGGCTTCACGCGCTCACCGATGACAGCCGGTCCTGCTTGTGGAAGATTTCAACGTGGAACACGCCCTTGTTGGTCCGCTAGAATAAAACTCCAATCCTTTCAAGTTTCATTCAGCTAATTATCTTGGAAATATGCCCGATCGCCAATTGCAAACAAACGTGTTTTGATTCGTCCACTGCTTGAACGACGCCCCACTTACTGGTTGTCCTTCACTGAGCTAGAGGGCACTGAATTCCTTTTGTCTTCTTTGCTGCACCGTACGTGTTTTTATTCACTGAAACGTTACGAGCCAAAAATATTACTAAGATATAGCGAGAAAGAGAAAGCTCTTTATTAGAGGAAAGCAGAGTGGTCTGCCGGCATGTTAACGCCTGCATGCTACTTTGCGGGGTCGGAGGAGGGGATAAAGTTGCGATAGGAAGTGAGGAGGAAGAGAGAGAAGAAAGACGGAAATAAAAGGAGTAAAAAAAGGAGGCAGCGTGTTTGCTGGGGACCGTCAGTGCGAAACGAGAAAAGTTCATAGACTGTGCACAGTGCAAGGATGTTCTAGCAAAATCGTCCTTCCCCCGTTACCTCCAGCAGTGACACGCAGTCACATCGTCATTCCTTATCAACAATATTCTTGCAAGAAACTCTGGGGCCTTCACCTCTGTGTTCGAGCGCGCAGTTGGGTGTCTGAGCATGCAGTGACCTCAGGTCAGTGACGTCTTTCTGGGGTGGTGGCCCTGGAAGTGGAAGAAATACGCAAAAACTAAAGTACAACATGAGTCAATAACAAAAAGATCTCCGCAGTGGGGACGATAGGTGCACTGCTTCGGTGGGGGAGATGTGCTGGCACCGAGCGGAAGATTTATGGCCAGCCTCTCACCTTCTCGCCGCACGCGAACGCCCGGCGGAAGAAAGCGGCAGGGGAAGCGCGGACAGAAGAAAGGGCTTTGGAAGAGGGAGACGACAAAGACCGCCTGGCGCTAAGCCCAGTGTTCGCCGTCGCGGATCTGTGGATGCAAGGTCGCCCGAAGTGGAAAGCCAGCCATGTATCGTAGAAAAAGGCACACGAACTGTTCAAAAAAAGAGCATCTTTGGTGACTCAATGTACAAAAATACTGCATAAATGCATCTTGACAAACCTTAGTCGTTGTGAAGCGCACGGAAAGAACGCCAGCTACATAACATCACCGATGGAAAGAAAATATAAAGCACTTTGGGTGAAGCGCGTGCCTACATCAGAAAGCAAACATGGTCGATAGCGTTACCAACTCTGTGGCTGAAGAGATTTCAATGTACACACAAATGTACGCAAACAACTTGTGCAGCCGATTTGATTTTTCGTTCGCAGAGCGTTATTCACAGTTTTTTTTACAGAGTATAAGGAATACAGTTAGAAAAAATTCCAGCCGCAGATAGAAAATCTCCACATAAAAATCATTCCAAGCCATCAGTGGGAATGGAATCGGAAATGGAATGGAGCCAAAAAGAAATAAAAAAAACGCTCTTCTTAGCAGTCAGCGGTGTGCCTTGCAGGACGAAAGGTCCAGTTGGTGTGGCGAAGGCCGCCTTCGCGACAGGCTAGAGCGAATAAAGTGAAAGCGACGCCAAGTGTGGCTGTAGGAGCGACGGGAAGCCCCAACGTACGAAAAACGGGAGGGGGAAGGCCTTTGAAACTGAAGATCGGCCCATCTCGGGTTTCCACAATCGCCCATTATGGCCCCGCAACGATCCTCTCTGCGCAACTTGAGAAGCTGACGTTTCCGTTTGTCATAGCGTCTGCTTTTGTGCCCGATGCCTCCCTCAACGCAGTTGTGTCTGAGCCTTGGAAGATTTCTAGGATCCCAATGTCGTCGCATGGTGTCGTTTCCCGCACTTCCTGCGATAGTTCCTTCACTTTTGTTTTTTGGAACTTTTTTTTATCTCTCTCTCGACCAGATTTCGCGCGTAGTTTCGGATATTTATTAGTGCTTTGCTTGCAGCGTGGTAAGGTTAACCACGGCTCCTGTCCACCGAACGTACGGCCAGAGTCCGTCAATGCTTTTGACGGACTCTGGTACGGCGTTTGTCGGGTTGTCCATAAAGCGTACACATATTTTGTTGTCCCCTCCTCTTTTGTGAGGAAGACTATGATCAGATACTTTTGAGGGACGCAGAAGAGATCCAGCTATGCGGACACTGCTTACTACAATGCGAGGTTATTATTACAATGCCAGGTAACGAATTTCTGAACATCTACATGCGCTGACGTTCCGGCTGGGCTTGTTCATGGCATCACGAAAACGTACATTTGCGCAAACAAAATAACAAATCAATATGTAAAAGAAAATAGGTTTTTTTCTGATAAATTCTGTTCACGGTATTTCGCAGGGGTGAATGTTAAAACAATGATTAATTAAAATACAGTAGACGATAATTCAAACTCTGATAATTTGTACTTTCGGTTAATCAAGACATACTTCCAAATTTTGGTTGGCCCGCTATCCTTTCGATGTATTCAAAAGCCGGTTAATTCAAACTCCGTCATTCGGTTAATTGGTACTATTTTGCGTGTCCATAGTCAAAAATACCTACTGCTTTCCCGCAACTATTTGAAAATTTGCGCGGTTATTTAAAGGGGGGTGGATAGTGAACGTAGGTGTCCAACTACATCTCCCACTAACTTCGCTGCTTTTTGAGAAATCGGCTTGAACGTTTGAACGGTATGTAAACTAAATACGTACTAACGCTGTGCGAACTTTCATACAGAAATATTGAAAAGTCCAGAGTTTTTTAGCTTTTTTCTCCGCCTAAGGAACATTTTCAGAAATTTTATTGCAGGTACAGGGCTGAAACATTTTCTGTATATGTTAAATGCCTCAGGCTTTCTTCTGAACCAAAATAACAATGGTGGCCATAACCGGAACTTTTAAAAATATTTACATAGCCGAAACCCAAATTCTATTGACTTTTTAGTGAAAAAAGTGTGAATAAAAAAATAAATGTTGGTTGGAACATGATTTATGTTTTAGAATGTGTTCGTAGCAATGATAAAGAACTCGTAAAAAATAGTTTCGGGAACTCATATAGTTGAGGAGAGAATGTTCCTTTTCTCAGCAGAAATGGTGTTCTGGGAAATCGCACTTCAATGGTTTCGTTCCTTTTTTTTTTTTTTTCAAATTGTCGCATCTTGTGCGGGTTCTGAGAAAAGCGAGGCAATGCTGCCAGCCTAGTGGACTTGAGGCAGAAAAGATCGCTCGAATACGTCGAAAAAGAAACCAATTACGTCCGCGCAAACAATACTACAGGAGATTGACCTGATGTCAACAAACGTTTCGCAGTGCATGCGCAATGCTATTCCAAGCGCTACATTTGTAAGTCATTATAAAAATAAATGTTATCACGCGTTCTTGCAGAAACAATAACAATATAAATACCACTGTGCGTTAACACAAATCTTACAATATCGAAGCGGGGCCACGTTGGGTGTGTTTGGTGCCATTTTTAAATGACTTCTGGTGCGAATCTGAGGATGCCACTTCGTGGGGACGTTCTCAAAGAGTGTTAGAATATTTTGGCACTATGCTAAAAAATCCAATTTTTAGACGGTTTTGCTATCCATCACCCTTTAATCATAAAAGTGCAAAAATACAAAATGAGCGCCTCAAGCCTCCAAGAAAAGGCCGTTGCTAGTAAACAAAAGTCTGAAACGAAGCACAAGTAAGGCAGAACGTGACGTTTGTAAACTTTCTCGCCTTACTTACCGTTTTTACGATCAGAATTAGGGGAAAAAAAAACAGCGAACAGGCCTCGAAAAACCTGTACACATGATTGACTGCCGAAACTTGTCGAAGCAGCCAAAACCACGTGGGCTACTTTCGCAAAAACAAAAAGAAAAACACACAATCTCGCATTCGCGTGTCGCGTGTCAACAAAAAAAGAAAAAGAAAAACGACACCGCGGTTACGAAAGTGACGCGCACGGCATTCGGCTTGTGAACCTTATGCCTCTGCTTTATGTTTTTTTTTTCTCCAGGTAGGGTTTAAAAACGCTTAGAACTTAAAGAAAATGTGATTAATATCAATGCCTAATCATAATGTGTGCTGTCACCTTGCCCATAGTCCTATATCTGGAAACTTCTGATAATTCAAACTTCGGATAATTCAACCAAAATCCTGGGGTCCCTCGAGTTTGAATTATCGTGAGTCGACTGTATATGTTTACTATACCTGCCACCCGGCGTGGTGTCTCAGTGTGCTGCTGAGCCCAAGGACGCGGGTTTCATTTCCGACCGTGGCTTCCGCTTTTCTGGTGGAGACC
The DNA here is from genome assembly GCF_048455015.1 of Haemaphysalis longicornis. Classification (NCBI taxonomy): domain Eukaryota; kingdom Metazoa; phylum Arthropoda; class Arachnida; order Ixodida; family Ixodidae; genus Haemaphysalis; species Haemaphysalis longicornis. The sequence goes on along the minus strand of NW_027526407.1, from coordinate 154,722,319 downwards.
AGGGGGCCGAACAAGCAATAGCGGTTCCACATGGGCTCCCGAGTTTGGGGTCCTGTGAGCGGAATGTCGGACCGAGGAGACCTGGAAATCACTCACCGACGTCAGTGGAGGCGCCTGGCACCCAACCGCTACGTTTTTGTGGAGGACCCGCTCGTGCTTTCCTAATTTCTGATCGTGAACTGCACTTGGGCGAGCTAAGCTGAAAGTCGCCTAGAGCGATAGGGCTGCTCAGCTGCCGCCGGGGAGGCCTAGCGCCACCGGTCGGGTTTTCTACCGCCGCCACGCCGGCGCTCGGTGCCAGGCAAGATAGAGTATATAGAGTATAGATAGAGTATAGAGTATACTGTAGAAGGTGAACATATTTCTCCGGAGGAATATAATGACCAGAAGCTGTGGTCTCGCACCGTCAAGGCTCACGACCACTTGTTCGCGAAGAAGAAATGGGTGGACACCACCGCATCACCACCCGGCGGAACCGAGAACGGCCAGGGCAAAAATGCCAAGAAAGAAACCCAAAAAAGAGTCAACTACCCACTCAAGAGAAGACAACCATTACCGGGCCTTCCGATGTCCGATTATAAGATAATTTACAGACCGGGAGGAGGCCTGCACTTGCGCCCTGTGAACGGCCGCATGCTCTTGAAGACGGTCTGCCGGTGTGCCGATGTGGATTTCGCCATTGCTTGCACAGAGGGCAAGTTGCGTATCAACCCCTTCAACAACTCTTTCACCATCAGCACTGCGTCCGGAGAACGGATGAAACGCTATGTCAAACTCCAAGAACTGCAAATCAAGGACCAGCAACACCCACTCAGGGCCTACGTGGCAGCGCCTGACGACGCAATCAAGGGCATAATCTACAATGCAAACTCATCAACACAAAAATGCAAACTCAGTGTTAAAAAGCCTCCATGAATGGTGTGTTGAAAATGGCCTGAAAATAAACACAGGCAAAACTAAAGCAGTACTATTCCATTCAATAAACAAAAACATCACAATTGAAGCAGACGTAACTTTGGCCTCCTCAAAAATTGAAATCGTGAGCTAAATGAAAACATTGGGCGTTTGGTTTGATGAACATATGACCTGGAGTCATCACGTACACTGTCTTGCTGGCAAACTTTCCCAAATCGTAGGTACACTTTTTCGTCTTTGGTACCTCCCTCGCAAAATCAAATTACTGATTTACAATGCCTTATTTTTCAGTTCACTAAGTTACTGCAACCTTGTTTGGGGTACAACATCAGCCACAAACTTAAATTGTCTCTTCCGACTTCAGAAAAAAGCAATTCGAATAATTTGCAATAAGCCGTACGATTTTCCTACAGAACAACTTTTCAGTGAGCTCAGGGTATTAAAAATTTGACAATTATTTTCTTATCGTTGGCATTACTGTACAACAGGGAACAAAAAAATAATCTAAACTATATTTGTAATATAGCTTCTCTGGAGCGTCATAATACTTGCTAAAACACACGATCTCCTGATTTCTGGCAAATACCCCAATCAACAACTAATTATGGAGTACAAATGCTACGCCACAAATTACCAACCTTGTTAAATTATCTTATTGATCAAAACGTAAATCCTAGACCCCAATTAAACCTACTGGAATTTTACCTTCAGCAGTGATTTTACCTTCGTCTTTGATTGTATTTCTTCCTAGGTATTTTTTGTAATCCTATTTCTCCCGCGTTTTTCCTGGCGCTATGTGGTAACAAAGGTGTAACTTTTTTAACTACATTATACTGGTGTTTCTTGTTTGTATTTTATTTCTGTGATGGCAAAGATGTCAATGTCTTTTGATTACATTGTACTGGTGGTATTTGTTTGTGTTTTTTTTAAGCTTCTCTTCTTTTCTCCTCTCTTCTCTTTTTTTTTTTCTCGTCTCGCTGTCTTGCTGCCCTGTGAGTCTACCGGGCTTTTGGGCTGGTCAAGTTGCCAGCGAGCAACTTTTTCCCAAATCGTCCGTCGTACTGTTTTTGTAAACTTTACGAGAAAATAAAGTCATTCATTTCATGCGGTCTACGACCAAACCCAAGACGAAATCTTCGAAGACATCATAAACCTGAACAAGAGCAGGTACTACACGATTGCCGATGCCAGGCAACTAGTTAGGCAAAACCAAGTCGCGCCTGATAACTTTCATCGGGACGAAGGAGCTATCCAGAGAAATCATCTTCTTCGGTTCGATCTACACATGCTACCCCTTCAAGGTGAACGTGGAGACCTGTTTCAACTGCCGACGAGCAGGACACAGGGCGGACGTGTGCCCAAAGGAGAAGGCAGACTTGTGCCGCAGGTGCGGAGAGCAGCAACCCGTCAAAGAACAACCGGACTGCACACCCAAATGCATCCTGTGCAATGGAGATCAATTCACGGGCACCAGGAAATGCAAGCAGCGTTTCGAAAGATCCGACAATTTCAAGGGAAGGACGTCTATCAGTACCGAGAACCCGTGGCAACGCGGACAGCAGCAGCAAGGGCAGGTGAACGGAGAGCATCGCCAGTCCAGAAGTCAATTCAGATCTATCTCCAGGTCATGAAGAAGGCACAGCAGAAGCCTCTCCAACTCCTTCCCACCGCTCCGGAGGTCCGAGAGCAAGGAACGTCCAAACCAGGTGAGCTGGAAGCCGCAGGTCTCCCAGTTAGAGAGAAAACGCGGAGCTCTGGGCCCAACTAAGACGGCAGGAGAAGGAAATGAAAGAAATTAAAGAAATGTTAAAAATTTTCTATCCGTAAAGGACAGGTCGCCTGCCCCTGTAATTCAAACCTCGCCTACACCAAGGCAAAATATTTCGCTACCCCCTTCCGCGACATCCTCGCGAGCCCCGTCACTGGAGCGTGGTACCCCAATCAAAAGGAAAGCGACTGAGGTAATGGAGGCAGATGAAACCCCCACGTTGAAGGATTTATTCACTTTTATGAAAAAGCTTGAGGAGAGACTGCTGCCTAACATTGACAGGAACAGCGCCGAAACCCAGAAGTGTATGAGTGCGTTGTCCACACGCATAGAGGCTATTGAGGCCAGGCAAAGCCAAATGGAAGCTAGACAAAGCCAGACGGAGGCTAGCATGGCGTCCAAGCCGAATGCAAAACCCGCCGAGACCCTCGCAGTTCCCGTCAACCCCGCCACCACAAATACTCAAATACAGAGTAACTCATCATGGAGGGGGACCATAAAGAAGTCAAAATGTGGCAGTGGAACTGCAGAGGTTTCCGTCATAAACGGGAGAACCTGCAGCTCCACATTCAAAATTTGGACAACTCCGAGGTCCCAGAAATTATTGCTCTACAGGAAAATCAAGCCAGAGTTAAACTTCGAAGTTATAAAGATCATGAAATCTCCGGAGCGCAAAACCCAAGCGTAGCCGTCTTGGTTCACAGGAATCTCACAGCTATTGAGCACAAGATTGATATAGTAGTTGTAGACTGCCTCCTCGTCGAGAGAATACCACAAACGAGAAGGAGCTGTAGTTTATTCCTGCTTAATGTATGTAGCTCCCCAAAAGAGCCCCACCCCCCAATCCTCGAGGCCATAAGCAGGACTCTACGACTCTGCAGAACGAAACCTCTAGTAGTAGTGGGAGATTTCAACGCGTGCAACATGAGTTGGTGATACCGAAAGAACAACAAAAAAGGAACCGCATTGTGGAATTATGTCCAAGATGAGGGTATCTACCTGCTTAATGACACGCTGCAACCCACCCAGTTAGGAAACAGTGTACAGGCGGACACTAGCATGGATCTCACTTTATGTAAAAATATCGGACATGGAAACTGGAAAAACACAGCGCAAAGCCTCGTTAGTGACCACTATATGATTGAAACCGTTATTCCGGTTTCGTCCATTGAGAGAAAGGGAAGGAAAAAATTCAGATAACAGGCTGGGACAAATTTAGGACACTACGCTCACAAACTACCGAGGAAATTGAAAATCTTGACGTCTGGATTAACCAGCTAGAGAACCATGTCGAAGCAGCAACCGAGTCAGTCCCCGTTACAACAGAGATGCAGTCCGTTGATAGCAGAGTATTACATATGTGGCAGGCCCATGAGAGTCGCCCTAGCCTTCATCCTATATGAATGCCCTGAGCTCCAACCTAAAGCCGAATGGCATCTCTCTAACCAAATAGAGTGGGAGACTGCGGTGACCAGCGCCGAGCCCGAGACCCAAATTCAGGCCGTGGACTGGGCTTTGGAAGTCGCCATGAAGCAAGGTCTTCTGGCCACTTCACGGAGTCAAGAAGAAGCCCATCATTAATCAAACTCAATGATTATAGGCTAAATAAAGTTGTTTCCTCCTTTCCTCCTCTGGTGGAGGATAAAACCGCAAACGTCAGTGTGTTTGAGATTTCAGCATATGTTTAAGATCACCAGGGGGTCCAAATTAACCCGCAGCCCTCATCGTCTAGTGTCGGCGCGTTAAAACCTTACATTCAATCAATTACTATAACTGCCATTTTTCTAAGCCACCTAATCTTATAATGTACGCCTATATGCTACGAACGTATTTGTCGCAGCCAGTTCGTTGCATGTATAATAGGTTCCGGCAAATTATCAAGTAAAGAAAACTTTTTTCAAGCATACTCCCCCGTTACAACCAAACAACCTAAGGCTCGACCTTTCTAACACAAGTTAAATCCTATTAAGCCCAGCGAACAAAGCTTATTCTGCAACTAATGCTTGTGAGACATATATCCGTGTATGGCACCATAAAAATCCTTTGTCAAATGAATACGTTCAGAATCTTCGCTCAGGTTTAATTATCATTGCTGATTGCCTTTATAAAATTTCCCACTATTTAATGCACATACTGTACCAAATATTGGAAGCCTTGGACTCATCTTTGAGGGCCACATTAGCACTGCGATAACGTATAGGAGGAAGACTTGTTCACTATGTTTTCGTGCTTACGAAGATGCGTTTATTCTGGCCAGTAAAAATTAAGTTACGAGGAACAACTCCCTTTTCTTGACCAGCTTAACCACTGGTTACTCGTTTGCGGCCACCCCATGGTGACCGTCTTCGTTTGTGCCTCCTTTTTGCGTTCGCATTTACATTCACTACACATTTATCAGTGGTCGTGGATGGCTTACCTGTGAAGCCTCATCAAATAATTTTATCCCTGCAAACACTGACTGGCGGACACATCATTCTTTACTTCTGGTCAAAACATATTTTATTGTGTTCGACATGTTCGGAGTTCCAGAAAGTGGAGGCTCGCAACTTTTTGCCGTAAGGCAGCGCTGCCCCACCACAGGCCGCGCACCAGTGGCAACATCCAGGGAACGCTGTCGCACAGAACGCTTCGTTCACTCGCAACTAGCGTTAGCGTTAGAGGAAATGAAAGTGCAAAGCACTCCAGGCGAAGACGGCATGATGTGGCCCACACCCCAATATCTCGTGCCAGAGCGCCATCAGTATCTTGAGCAGGTCGCCCCCGGGACAGCCGTTACCTGCTCCGTCTGACCCTTGGGAGCCAAACCGATGGTGCAACATAAGCTGTTCGAGTGCCCGGAGAGAGATAGACAGAAAATCTTTAATGAAGCTGAAGATGTCAGCCCCACTAACGGTAGAGCTTGCTACTCCAGATGGGGTGAATACCGTGAGATGACAGCGGAAAATAGAGAGAAAAAGAGAATGAAAACAAAGAAAAGGGAGGGGGAGGGGAGATGCACACATATATAAAATGTATATGTTCAGAGGGTCCACAAAACCCATTATAGCACTCTTTCCGCAAAAAAGTAAGCAGAATTTTTGAGCCCAGCCCTGCCTCATCACGATTTCGCCAGGGTCAAGGAAGTGTGAGAGTTCTAGAGGACCTCCACGTCGGACTCGCACAAGTGCCTTCGATGCTGTAGCCCGCTGACAAGCATATCGCGGGAAGTGCCCGGGACTACGTACGCAAAGGCTCAAGTATATGGCCCCCGAAGTTCAGAGTCTTTCTGACTGGATGACTCCAATGCAAGTCGCCAATGTATGGCAGGGGCTATTTTTTTTCTGTGGGAGTTTGCGCGCTGCACAGACTCTGACCGCTGAGTGGTAATTCAAGCTCGTTTTAAGGCCCAAGTACGGCCCTTCGTAGGCGACCAAAGTTTATAGGTATTTGGGCAAGGTCTCGGACATGCATACTTCAGCGCCGATGTGATACACGCTGTATTGTTTACATCAATTTCTGAGGTATCCTTCGGACTGTAACAATGCGGACCTTATTAGTTTTAGAGGGTCGTTAGTATCAAATACGGAGGTGAGGTACTCTCCGCCCTGGTTTACCTTTTGTTTTCAGTTCCAGATTGCCGATGCCTCGTTCTTTTTCTTCCTTTTTTCGCCCATCCCAACACTGAGCTTTACGCTTCTTTGCTTTTCTGGTACGCATTCTAAAGCTGTTGCGTATAGAAAACGGTGTGCCTCTTCTATGCCTGCTTGCATAGCACCGTGCTGCTCAACAATGTATCCCGTGGGCAACCGGAGGACAATCAGATCTGAATAGAATGCGTGCTCGTGATGCGGAATGAGGGAGGTTTTTCACGGCAATGTTGAACAGAAGCGGCGCTATACGTATGTTTGAGTGCTGTCAGCGGACAATCCTATGGATATACAAAACGGTTCCCTAGGGATTGTCCTGACTGTGGTATGGTGTTCCTCTATGTCAGGTGGAATGTCTCGTGCGGAGAAAACTGCGCTCTCGTTACGGAAGAAGTTTTATAGTATTCAGGTTATATGCATATACACAGGTCCGTCGCGGTGCTTCGGAACGCTTCCTTATCATTCTATTTTGCTATTCCCCGCTCATATTCATTGTCATTAATCCCGCCGAGGATTGACCTATATGTCGAGGACCTTTTTGGCCTACACACCTTTTCCAACGTCCTGCACCGCCACTGCGCCACTATTTGGACAAAACTACGCCTTCGTTCTAGTAGAGGCTGGGTATCTACGTTATATGAACAGGCAGCCGCCATGATACTAAACGTTCGCCATCGCTGCACATCGTCGCGATAACGACTGTTCTGTGAATTTCCCAGGATGTCCTTGACCACCAGCTTTTAAAGCGAGGCTTTATATGCCTCACTGATGGCCACCGTTCACACGAAAACGCACTGCAGGAAAGCCACCTTTCTCTGACGATGACGGTGATTGCGGGTAAGTGAAAGATGGTTGAAACGCGAAGCTTTGTCTTGTCGAAAGCCTATGTCCTCACAGTCCTAAGTCGAAGTCAAAAATCCAAATCGTTATGGCTAAAACGCCCTGCAGAAAAGCCAACTTACACAACGGGGTTCCACAAAAGCGTATCAAGCGCAGACGCACACTCAGTAATTTATCCCTGCCAATCCTCTCGAGTGGACACGTGCCAACCCCTTCAAGGTCATCATCATCGAAGTCCGAACCCAAACGACAACGAATGAATCTGTCAAGAGATTTGACTTTGATCTGACTGGCATTTCAACCATCTCTGCGTTAGACAAAGGGACTTTAAATTCTCCATTTTTCCCAATATCCCGTCCGCCCGCGATGAGATCAGCCAGGTCTTGCGCCTGTCAGGTAAAGGCTTCGGTCGACCTCTCAGGCTTAGGGTCATCCTGTCTTGCGTTCCTGTATCATCATTTCGCACTCAATTGTTTCCGCAAGAGAGATGCGGCGTCGTTTTCTGGGGACCCCCTTGGCGTTGAAATTGCTACTTGCGTTCACACGGACTTCTAGTGCGGACATTTTTCTTGAATACCCTCATGTGCACCAGGTGATACGATAGTGAGCCTGGCAGTGTTCACTTCAAGGCGCCTGGCATCCTTCGGTCGGGCCGATTTTGTCGGTGTGGTCACTCAGCAAGCGTTACACTAGGTGACCTTTAGATGGGCCGACGTGTTTGGTCGCTGTCGGCGATACGCGCCCTGCCAACTCGGAAATCGGCGTCGCCGTCGTGTTGTCAGCGTGTAAGCCTAGGGTGAACGCGTCTTAACGAGAAGCGTGGTAATAGGGTAAAAAAATGAAAGCAGTTCCACTCAACGCGAAAGCGGTCGGAAGTGCAGAGCAATGATTAATCCTCCGGAGGGGCTGTGGTGCCGTTTTTCGCTCATTGCTACCCCACCTCACACTCCTACCATCCCGGTATCAGTCCTCTCTTGAAGAATTAGGCGGAGGTTTGGGTAATGCAGCTCAAATTTCCCGCCTTCGCAGTGCTCATGCGTTCCCTGCCTGGGACAGCACAAGCGGGAGTTCTGTTCTTTTTCTACTTGCTTTTATCTCGCACGTTCCGGAGCCTTACTACGCCGTTTCGAACGCGCCATTTTTTTCTTGCGCAGCCACTTTTTTTCACTTACTATGATAAAAGCCAACACACCGAGCATTCCTAACTAAATGAACACGGGAACTCCTGGTAAAGTACATATACTTTGCCTGATATGTACATGCAGTTTTCTTTGCGCTAAATAATGGGTTCAGGAGTTTCGGTTCAGGAGTTTCGAACATTTATGAGTACACAAACCACTTTTTCAACTATTCTCTTCACTGTTTGCCGGACCGACCGCTGGACCGAGGGACAAGCGCGTATCTTTTCGATGCCTCTGTTTGGGTTCGTGACGCCGCATGGTTGCGGTGGCTATAGGAAGCGTGACCGCGAACCAGATACGACGATAAGCAGAACCCCTAAAATGCTCCGTACTTACAAGGTAACACGATAGCGTGCAAGCGTGCTGTAGGAAGCGCCAATTAACCACAGGTGCCGCCCCAACCCACACAGACCCTCAGCAGACGACGCTTCTCTTCACCGGAAGTGCGAGAAAAAACACCATCCAAGAGCAGGATGCCTGCTCCGTGACGCACATTGGAGAATCTATGAAGTACATGAGTTCAAAATGGCGGCGTCCAAGGGCATGCACAAAATGGTGGGAAAGGAACAAAGAACTTTGCAACAAAATTGCGAGTTTTCGGCTGGACGTAAAGAAGCTATTCATGGCACAGATGACGTTGAACCCCCAACCTAACGATTGCGCTTGTTAATTTATTGTGGTCAAAACGAGTTTCAGGGCCCCTTGAAGGCTGTTGGAGCAGCGGTGGTCGCCGGATTTTCGCCGTGGTAACCAGGAGGCAACCACGATGAACACGTAGCAAACCCGGTTTTTACAAGCAACGCGTTTGGATTACAAGGCATGCACTCGCCACAAGTGCAACAACAGGCTCCCGCTGCGGACACAATGCGGAACAGCATTCTTACCGATTAAAATGAATTGAATTTAGTTGACTTGAATAGGGTTTATTTCACGGCCACATTGAAGGAGTACCGGGAAAAAAGTTGTTGATACAGCTTGAAGAGCCCTGGCCACCACACAGAGCACCTAGTCAGACATGACGGGACGGATTATAAAACAAGTGTAGTGAATAACAAAACAAGTGTGAAAGTATTAGAATCACTAGTACAAAAACTAGTGTAGTACAAAACAAGTGCAGCACAACTCTCAGTACAAATCATAGGAATCAGAAATGTCACGTACAGAACGAAAACAAATGTCATTACGGTGCATTCAGCTTACAAATCATACCACGCAACTGTCTGAATGAAGGCGTCGAAACAGCGACTCTTTTGAACACAATGTTTAACACTGCAGGTCATAAAGACCGGATTATTTGTGTCCCGTAGTTCGTGTGACATGTCCTTACGTTACAAGGTTCTGGTGTACGGGTCTTGTAGACTACAATGTTCTATTTTGATGCGGCAAGCCCGGTTAGTGCATCGTCATTATTGATTAAACCGAATTTATAACAACGTGAAGAATAAAATGGGCGCTAAAGAGACGAAGGCGAAGTAGACACATAGAACACATACAGGAGTTAACGAAGTAGACACATAGCGCCACACAGGCTATGTGTCTACTTCTTCGCCTGTTTAGCGCACATTTTATTCTTTAGAGTAAGCATGAACCAACTAGCTCAACAAATTTTGTTAAGTTATAACAACGACATCACCTGTATTTATAAAATGAATTAATTGGAACAATGTCCAATTTTTCGGAACCATCAGCAGCGTGTGAGAGATAAGGAAGGTTACCACCCGAGGAACGAATGTTACAACGCGTTTTGGCAAAGGTGGGAGCTTCTGCAAGTTTTCATGCGTGGTAGCACCCGAAACAAATTCCATATTTAGCCAAAGATAAAAATAATGAGTTATACAGAAGCACGTTAATTGCAATTGGAAGATAAAAACAGTGGCGGTGTATACTTCCGATTGTTCTAAACAAGTTGCTGGTTAATATCTGCAATATGGTTATCCGACATCATATTTTCATTAAAGTGTTTTAAAGATTGTATTAGTACTTCCATTTCTGTGTGACTTTATTTACTAAGAAGTAGCTACATTTTGTTGTTGCGGGGGAGGGGAGGGGAGAATAGCCTTAGTTTTACTGACATTTATTGTAGGACAAGTATAAACTGCGCAATTATTCAGTTTGGTTAGCATTTCATTTGCTCTAGTTGCGAGATCGGTACCAGAGCTACCTGGTATGGCGACCCCGAAGGCGCCGTATGCCCAGCCGTGATCAACGACATGTATTCATGGCTCGGCTCGGATCCGGAGGAGCCACGTCAAGGGGTGGCAGGGATCGCATTGCGTCCCGGTTTCACTCCTGGTGTGACCCAAGGAGGTTGTATACAACCTCCTTGGTGTGACCGCGCACAGCCTACATAAATAGACCACAGACGCAGGACCACAGCACTCCGGCCGACATGGAGGCAGCACGCTTGCTGATTGTGTTACGTCACCTTCGGGCTGCTCTGTTTTATCGCTGCAAGCGAACAAGCGAATCTTGTAAATCCGTTCTGGTGTCCAGTGTGTGTTTTCGGAGAGATGTTCGTTTTATTGTAGCCACTTTGTTGGCATATATAGCACTGGCTGTATTACGGCTAAAAATTCTGTTACCACGTGATTTAGAAAAAAACTCTGCATCTTTTTCCAGCGAACAGGAAGAGGAACAATGAAAAGAATCCACTGCTTGCCTGAAATAATGTAAGGACAATAAAAAGACTAGGCCGAAATCGCAGCGCGGAAAGCATGAGAGGATGACATTAACAAAACACGACAACGTAAAACAGACGCAGCACAACAACTGAGGAACTGAAAGAAGCGCCACCTACAGCTAATGATGCAATAACGAAACCGCACGCTGAAAACAGTCAATTTGTGAATCTCTGCGAGATGCTTTGATAAAACCAGACGACATTAAAATTGCTCGCATACGAATAACTTGTTCTCTAGGAGATCGGACAGCGGGAAAGAAATTTTGGATGTGTCGGAAGCAAAAGTAATACATTTATGCACACGTCTCAATAGAAAGAACACCGGATATATAAACACATAGTCTAGAAACCACGGCCCCATGTAGAAAAATTCTGGCTTTTTAAAGTCAAACAAAAGGTCATCTCTGCTGCACTGAAGCATAATGGCACTAATATCTCAATTAGTGAAGACTACTCCAAGATGGTTCGTCAAGCAATATCAAAGCTCCTAGTGCACGCAAGAGAAACAAAAACCTGACGTCGTTCGCTAAGATCCCGATAGCAGCCAACCGGTACCGCAACCATATCATGTAGAAGTTTATTCTATCAACTGGCTGCTATAACTGTACACTACAGAAGCCTCAAAAAGAAGATGAGATTAAAACGTCTGGTCCGCACTATAGAGCCGTTGTACTCGGGCTGAGTCAAGGTTGAAAGTCGAAGTTTCAGACATTGAAGTGTTTCCGTGTGGATTATCTTTTATCAGAAATGTATACCACTCATCTTTGCGGCGTGTTCATTTTAGTCTATGATGCCCTGTCACTTCATTAGGCTGACAATGCATCAGAAACTATTTGTTCCAGAGAATTATTTTCCAGGCGCCGCAACTTGGTTGTGGGTTTTTTATCGACCCCGGAGATCAAATAGTGTTGAGCCATTGCTAGGGTTGTCACAGTTGCTTACTGTTCTATCGTGTAAGAAGATTCCTTTGAGAGGCGATATTAATTTCCCCGAAGCCATGAGGAGAAGCCACCGTCTGATTACAACCGGGCGGGGATCAATGGTATTCTTTGTGAAATAACAAGAACAGTAGATTTTTCTCAATGTGTAGACTTTCCTGTAAATCCTGGCCACTCAAGCGGTAGTGTGCTTGATTTAATGCTTATCAACCGCAAGACTTTGTGGAGGTCGGTTACGGCAACACCTGGAATAAGCGATTACGATGGGAATTACGATTTAACAAAACTTTGTTTTGTTCCTGATCTAGTGGGTACATATTTAAAGAAAGGAGAAAACGTGGCACAAACTAGACGGGGACGAAGAAAACAAGATACGAAGATAAACAGTTGAATGAACAGTTGGATGTTTGCGCCTGTATCTGGAGTATCTTGTCTTCGTTCACTTCTAGTTTGCGCCACGTTTTCTTCTTTCTTTAAACGATGGGAAGAACTGTAAATTACTACAGGAACTGTAATTTATCAGAGCATAGAAATAAATTAAGCACTTCAAAGAAAGGTATTCTAGTATGACCAAGGAAATGATGACACTATTAACAATTAGTTACGTTTATTTTTGCCAAGCTTTTGAGAGTGTAGCGAAGGCTGGAAATTAGAACAATCACACACCATGTTTAAATCTTGTATCCACTCAGTGAAAATGGCAGTCAAGATGTTTCCCTTAAGCAAGGATGTCAGCTATAGACCAACAGTTTTGCAGGCTTTATGTGACAAGCTAAAGAAGAATCTAAAAGAACGAATATAACCTAGAAGCGATTAAAACAGGACAAAGAACGTTTTAAAATTCCGTTATTTCTTTTGTACAGCACATCTTCCACGGAGTGAACGCTCGGCCATCAGAAGTCCTAAACGGCGAATCGGGCAGTTCCCGCGGCTGCTCAGGAGTGTCTACGATTAGGCATCTCCGCTGCTTCCTCCTTGTTGACAGCACCCGTGCGGCCTCTTAATGAGCGGCGGTGAGATCATTCGATACACGAACAGGACAGTCTAAACGCCACCCCGCCCGGCTTCCTCGCGTCCCTTCCGGAATTCTCCTGATCTAAAGCATCACGGAACGTTGTGCTAATTGGTCCATTCTCCCATCTGGCGGGAGATAAATGTTATTTCCCTGATACTTTCAGACGGCTGTACACCCTCCTGTGGACACCTAAGTGCCTCAGGATGGTCTCAGGCACTTCGGCAGCAGAGAGGATTCCCTGCCTTCATTACACCAAATCCGATCTGTGCTACTGCATCCGGTTTTATCAGAAACTTACACGCTCCCGCACATTCACGCCCCCTACAAATGACCGCAAAACCCCATAAGCCCTCTTAGTCCGGTAATTGTCCATCATCATCTTCGTGAGCCTGCTCGGGTCCACTGCAGGACGAAGGCCACTCGCATTGTCCTCCTACCGCTCCTGTCCTTCGCTACTCGAGTGCACAGTTTGCACAAGTGTCCTTCAATGGCGGCATCTCACGAGCAGTCTAGAGCTGCGAGATTGAAGTCCACGCCCACGAACACTCTTAAAAAAAGGTCAGGACGTTCACTAATGGCATACTAACCAATTACATGTCCCAGTATACACTAGGCACTTATTAACTGGAGCTAGTAAATGTAGCACTTGTCAGAATTACTAACCGACGCAGGCAGTAAGTACCACTACCCCCCCTAGTAAAGTCCCAGCGAAACCACTCTTCTGAGGCCAGTGGCGGTCCGAAGGGGGGGGGGGGGGGGGGCGAAGGGGGCGGTCGCCCCCCCCAAAGAGGTCCTCAGTTTCTTATTTTTAGTTTTTGTAAGCATTCCACTTGCGCGAAGTTAAATGCCAGCGGGTTGCACCACATACGCGCACACGCCTCCATGGTTATCACCACCTCCACAGAATTGGCGCAAGCAGGGGAGCGATTCTTTATTCGCCTCGCCCCCGCACCCCCCCCCCCAAAAAAAAAGAAATCGCCCCCCCCCCAAAACCGACCTCTGGGACCGCTACTGTCTGAGGCACATGCGTTTACTAACTGGCCATGCACAACCTAGTCATAATCACGACCTTATTCTAGTGCATACTGCTTCCTATACTCAGTTAATTTACTAACCATGCAGTTGTTAGTGGCAGAGCCTACGTACAGAACCGCGGGGTAGTAAGGTTCGTAAGGAGTTAGTAAATACGGCCGTTACTATCTTTTTACGACCTTTTTTATTAAGTGTGAAGAGCACGTATCCTTGTATAGAGGTCACTACATACTTTTTATAACGGAAGTTTGAACAGCCTGAGGTGTACATGTTGTAGTCGGCAAAAAACACGCAACGTGAATGTGCCTGCCTGCATCCTCGGAAAGACGTAGCCAGTTCTAAAGTGAAGCTTTCTGTGGCTAGGCGAAAGGACAATGCGGTGGTCCCGTGTACGCAGAAAACTCTTCCCACGCCGTGCTCATGCGAAAAAAAAAACAGGCTGGAGAAGAGTTAGGAGTAAGGGGAAATTGTTGTATTCGCCGGGTTTATAGAAGACGTAGGCACACTTTCGTATCTACAGACACTGGTACGTGGGAACGGTGCTTCCGAGGCAGCAAAAAACCGGTTCTATCGCCGCTGAGCGCACGCGCAGCGAGCTGCTGCGTAACAAAACCGATAACGGTGGTAAGGGGTGGCGGTGGTGTGGGCGGAGCAGCGTCGACATTTTAAGCGCAAACCTTCGCCGTCCGTTACTTCGAAATGAGTAAGCCACGCGTCATAAGTAAAACACCAGCCACACGTTACAGCCCCGCTGGTTAACCGCCTGTACGGAGTGCAGGGCCGCATATTTCAAAGCCAAGCTTTACTACTTCCGTACGGCAGTTTCGCTGCGGATGCGCAAGTTCACCTTTTGACAGGAAACGCACCGCTGCGACACACCCCTTGAAGCGCGTCGCGTCATTTGCCTGGCCCGCTTTCGGCGCTGCGCACAGGCCCCGTTTTCAGTTGTTCTGCTCAAATGATCAGCTGAGAGATGAGTGGTTACGGGCGCTCAGCTGATCTGCAGCCGGCCAACCCCACCACATCCCGCGCATGCGTCGCTGGGTTACGGGACTTTGGCTACGTGACTCGTCTCGGGGCCGGCGAAGAGGAGCACTGCATTCGCGGTGTTCGCCGGGCCTTCTTCTGTTGCACGGAATTGAATGGCTTCGAGCCGTGGTCGGCCATTCAGCTACATCAAAGGTTAACCAAGGGAAACCAAGACTCAACCAGATTAAACCAAGCTTTTGCTTTGCATATCCAAGGTTAGCTGAGCCAAGCAGCAGCCATTTTTTTTTTGTTTAGAGACCACCAAAGAGCCGCCCTGCCACTCCACTCATCGCTGTCTCCGAAAATGCCTGGAGCATCGACGTAAACACGTGTACGATCTACAACCGCCAGATGTGTGAATATAAGACAAACGGAACACGTGTAATGTAAAAGGCGCCTGTGGGTGGACTTTGCCCTGCATTGTAACGCGTGTGGCTGCACAGCCTGCTTCGGAAAGGCAGCCACGTTTATGATTGATTGATTGATTGATTGATTGATTGATTGATTGATTGATTGATTGATTGATTGATTGATTGATTGATTGATTGATTGATTGATTGATTGATTGATTGATTTTTAACGCGCGGACGCAACGCAGGCGATAAGGCGCACCGTAGTGGAGGGCTCCGATTAATTTTGACCATCTGGAAATCTTTAACGTGCGCCCAAGTCTCGACCACACGGGCGTTTTTGCTTTTCGCCTCCATCAGAAAAGCGGCCGCCGCGGCCGGGAATCGAACCCGCGTCCTCGTGCTCAGCAGCACAACGCCTTAGTCACTGAGCCACTGCGGCGGGGCAGTCACATTTGTCAAGCATTAGAATTAAACCTGGAGGGAAAATTTTCCGAAGCATTTCCAAAACGTAATTCAAAACTTTCTTGCACAAAATAATTACGTGAGTAAGCCATTTTTAGATTTGTTAGATACAGAAATATCGTTACTTTGCTTGCATCTATATATTATAGAAAAATTCACGCGTTACCGCCAGCACTATATATATTGTTTGTTGAAATATGAGCAGTGTTGTACGAAATTTCGGTCTCTCTTCTTATCGAATGCAACCAGTTGTTAGAAGCGCTCGTCAGTGCGTACATTTTTTTGTCCCACTGTGTCTAGTGCAAAGATTCGCGATAAAACAATTCTAACTAGGCCTTGTTTTTGTGGTGTTTTTAACGTTTTGTCATCATAGTGCGAAGCTACGTCTATAATGAAGCTTCCTTCGCGATCAGACTCAAGCAGGGATGCTTCACACTGCAACAGTCACGCGTACCACGAATAAAACACTGAGAACATCTTACGAAAACACTCCACTACGGCACGCCTCACGGCGCAGGTGTTCACTAGCTTCGGTGCGTTAAACCACACAAGTCAAATTAGTCATTTGTTTGTTTTTAATCCTCGCCTTCTGTCTTTTCAAAACGCCTGTACAATCATTGTGGAAATAAACGAGGTTAAATCATTCACGTATAGACGAAAGTTTTTGTGAGTTCAAGCGCACAAATACGATAAAAAACAAAATTGGACACGTGCGCTTACTAGCACCACATGTCTTAAAGGGACGACTAAGACAAAACACAACTTTGCGTTATTGAAAAGTGCTAGCCTTTGGTAACTCACTCAGCTCCATTCTAGCCTAGAAAGACGTTTTTAAAACAACAAAGCAACAAAAGAACACTTAAATTTCCCACTAAATTGACATAATATTGGCAGAAGTGACGTAATATGGCCCTAAAAAGACCGAATGTGTTAACTGCACTTCGCATTTAAGTGATACGATTCAACGAAACTGGAGGCCCCACTGCAGTCGCCCAATCGTGATTCCTGGCGGTGGCTGAGGCCGTTGGGCGCCAGGCGTGCAAACGAGCTCCCGTGACGTCACAGCGAATAATCACAGCCAGCCCTTGTCCTGTGATTATTCTTCTGTCTGTATCGTCTTTCGCGCTGTTATTAGTTGCGAACTCGTCCAGCTTGCAACTGTCCTACGTCATAGAGATATTGCCAGAACGCGGCTGGGGAGTCCCCACTGATCCTTCTGTGTTCTTTGTAATCTCGATCTTTGTCTGAAGCTTGCGACAAAATCGTGTTGTCAGGGCGAAACTCTCTTCTCAACGACTCAAACTTGTATTTCGTCTTCGTTGACCCTTTACGAGCCGAAAAGATTATAATTCCGAGCTTGGGTTCAATGGGGGGCGAAGTGCGTTTGCCAGGCCCGTCAAAAGGAAGCCAGGCAAGAGGAAATAAGAGGGCGAGGACTCGGCGTCTCGGCTCCCCCTCAGCCCACTGCGAGAAGGAGCCTCCTCGCATCGCGGTCTTGGAGCGGGCGTTGCGCGAGTGATAAATGATGTATCTCATTTCGGGCCGCTTATTCTCGGGGCGGGGTATGTAATCCAAGCCAAGCGGAACGCATCGTGCTCACACGTTCACACGTACGCGCGTATTGACACAGGAACGCATGCGGATGAATTAGGGCCGCAGAAAACGGGAAACGGAGCGTCGAGCGAAACAAACCGAGGAAAATGTGCGGACGGGATCACGTGACACTTACCTGGTGCTCCACATCCCGACTTATAGATAAAGGGGGGCCGGAGGCGGAAAGGCGCTCGTGGGCTCGCACGACTTGCGAATTTCACACACAGTTCTTCCCTTCCTCTTTCCCATCTTATCGTGGGCCGTTTGTGAGGGGCGAGAGGTGGGAGAGTTTCGGGAAGTGCTACAGCGCAGTCTGTAGGGCTTCCGTGCCGCGGAACACGAAGGTGGAAGTGCAGGCGAGCAATCCGCCCTGATGAGGTCACAAAACGCAAAGTTGAGAAGCGGCATTCGAATAGAAGGTTAGACGCATTCCCCGGGTGTGACCGTGAGAAGTCCCGAACGGGAAGCGAGTACGAGATTTCTTGCACGTGTTTGTGTACATCGACCAGACCTAACTAGGTTTTGCAGAAAAAGAATGCGAAATAGGCAGGCAGCTTTGTTTAAGGCGCTGGGGCTGTCGACGTGTCATTTCGTCGTCGTAAGCGTCGTATCAGTCACCTTGCTAAAACACTGGATAGCTAGTTTAGGCCAGTGATTTATACACCCCCCCCCCAACCCCCAAGAGGAATTCTACACCCCCCCCCCAAAAAAAAAACAAAAAAAAAAGATTCCACACGAGCCCCCCGCCCCCATGCCCTCTGTCTAGACAGACGAAAGGGGAGGGCAGAGCTCCCTTTTTTGAAAATGTGAAGGAGACCTAGTTTAACTATGTAATGGCCCTTCGCGTTTTAGTTCGACATCCTATACTTCCCTAGTTTTGTACCAGCCATCCGGTATGAATGAAGAAGGTTAAATGCTAAACACATTTTTATGCATTTCTGCTTGGACTGCATGTGCGAGTGCTTGGCAGCTAAACGCCTACTTCCTTTAGTGGTGATTGGCCTTTTAAAGGCTGCAAATTAACGTCAAAAAATGGCTTCGGCTTTGCTCGGCTAGCCCCGGTTATGTTGACATAACCAGCTAGGCACAGATGGACCCGCGTCCTCAGTCGTTCCTTCCATCGCACAACGGCTGAAGTGAAGCACGGGCAGTGAGAAACTGCGAGGTGGCAGAAAGAGTGGCGCCGTCTCTTATAACGCACGTTCTTGCAAAATTATAGAGGACCTTGAAGGACAGCTCGATGAAGGACAGACTGCGTCTTCAGAATGATACTCGTGCTCGCGCGAACGAAAGTCAAATAATTGATATACAATTAATGATAAAGGTGGCGATCGACAACCTACTTTCATGCATTAGACTGCTGATACAAGCCCCCTTTGCGTGATTAAGTAGTGCTGACAAATAAGCAAGTAAAAATACAGATAACTGTTTTCTGGGGGCTTCCAACTCAAACTCGTAGTGTTTAAAATAAAATAAATGCGTTGTTTTGGAGGTGATAATAAAAAGTAGATATCACCACGGGGCAAAAATGCAGGAAAAACAGCATGGGTCGGGGGCAATTACTTTAAGCGGTGAGGATGCTGCACTATCTCTTAATGGCTCCTATAACGGCGACGCAGCCGCTGAAATGGCCACATTGGGCCCGTCCTTTTCTCCGAATTCGCTCAAGTGAGCTCGAGTCATTTGAATAGGTCGCTTAACAGGTGAGCTCAAGTCATTCAACATAATCCAGTTTCACTGCCTGAAGCCAGACAAACCCCATGATTACGGCACTTTGTTGAAGAAATGTTATTACATGGTAAAATGCACTGCGGGGTTTTATGAAGCTTAATGGGGATTTCAAACTGCCTGTTCTTTCTTGATAGCGCTGAGCCAGTGTACTTGCTGACAATTCTTCTTCTGGAGATAATACCCACAGAATTTTCCAGCATGGTGGCTGATATCCTAACAGGTCACATAGCTGGTTGTAGCAGATAATCGCAGCTAATCGACAACCCATAGTGTCGCTTGGGCTGGGTCAGTGGGTGTCAATTAAAAACTTTATTTCGATTAGTCGGCTGCCTTTTATCGATGAGTTACCCATTAGTCGGGTGGGTTCATTTCGAGGCATAGGGCCTTAAAAGATAAAGGGTTAAGTTTTTCTTTGATTTTTGTTTTCATTGTCACGTTGTCGATGCTTCTGAATAAAGGTCATTTTAGACTATCAATAATAATTCATCCAGTTGCGGAGGCAAAACGCTTGTTGACATTTTCCGGCTGCAGAGAGATTCTTTGCTTGCTATAGCTAGTTTCGGAAGTACTTTCCCTTCTGAGTCAGCGCCGTATTTGTGTCCTTCTCACTCTCAGTATGTTTGCGACTTTTCGCGCTGTTTTCCCGCCCAACTTCGCCCAAGCTTCCGGCCATCGATAGACAATTCATTAGGTGCCAAAACACGCGACACTGAAAGCTCCAAAGAAGCTCATAGTGACGCCTACACATGTGCGTCCGCACTGTCCAGCGCTGTTATCGGAAAGCGTACCTCAGCTTTTCGGTTGGAGACGAGGTTCGACGCAGGCGGTCTCTTTTGAGAAACACCTTGGGGGCGAGGGTTCGGTGGCCAGCACACAATGGGGCTGAACAATCTGCTTACGGACCTTAAGAGAGCAGAAACAGCCGCCGCCAACCGCTTTTTCTGGGTGTGGGCTGTGCGATGCGGGAGCATGTTAAAGGGGCCCTGAAAGGCATTTTGAGCACACTAAATGAACTAGCGCAATCGCTAGATTGGGTCGCCAACGTCACCTGTGCCAAGTATTACTCTTTTACGCGCAGCGGAAAGCTCACACTTTTGTTGCAAAGTTTGTAGCTTTTTTCTCACCCTTTCCTTCGTGTTTTTGGACGCCGCCATCTTCACATGTCTACATCATCGATTCCCAGATGTTCGTCATGAGCTAGACATCCTGCTATTGGGCGGCTTTTTCACGCACTTCCGGCAAAGAGATGAGTCGTCTGCTCAGCGTCGGCTCGCCGGCTGATCTGCCAGCGGAGTGCCGGAGTGCTTTGACATTTTACGACAAACGAAACAAGAGTAAACAAACGCTTAACCGTTTGTATTGAATGCAACACGGCCATAACACGACGTGGATTTTATCTTACGTGAGTACGTACCATAAAGAAAGTCCCGTGGCACTTCTTTGGTGCAATCGCAGAGAACGCCCTGAGCCGAATGCCCGGGTTTGACGCGTACATTTTATTCAACTTCAAAACAATCCAGAGATGCGTTTCGAACGAACGCAACGTCACAACATGCGTTGCAAGTCTGAACCGCGATTGACAGACGATGAGTTGCCTCCTCCTGCCCGTCGTAAATTCGGCACTCACCTCACACCCGGTTTGCGGGGACGAGCAGCAAGTCACAACTCTGGCGCGCAAGCGAGAAGGCTTTTAGCCAGGCACACTGCACATACCCCATGCGAGGTTGAGTGGTACGTCGTTCGAGAAAGATAATCCAGACCATGGGAAGCACTATCCACCCGCAGAAGTACAACGTCGCATTTCATTGCGAAGCGAACGCGTCCACAAGACACAGGAGGCGATGCACACACACACACACAGCTTCGGTCGCTGCATTGGCTTAGCTGCAAGCTTCGTTCGGACAATCAGCGATGCTACGACGATACAGAGCTGCGTGAGGACGACGTGCTAACCACTTCACGTATTTAAAAACACAGGGGCAAAGAACTAGGTTCATCGGAAGCAAAAAATCTTTCCTCCATTATAGTGCCTGAAATATACTGGCTAGTGTGCCGAGGGCGGGCTCCAGGCGGGCGCCGGGAGCGATGTACGCGGCCGTCTGCCGCTTGGGGCGCTGCCGTGCGGGAGTGTGCGCGTTCATCCGGCCCGAGCAGATCGCGCGGTTACCTCCGAGCTGCGTAGCAGACGGCAGCGGCAGAACTTTCCATTCCCGCTTGCGACGAAAGCGAGCGAAAGCGACGGGAATTCTGTCGCGCAACCAAAATTTGTCCCGACCATTCGACAAAAACGATCGTCGCGCGACAAAGCGACGGAATTCCTGCCGCTCTCACTCTCTTTCGTCGCAAGTGAGGACGGGCCTTTATGCGCAATCTCCGCCCCACATAAAACAAGCTCTTGCTTATCGCCTGAGCATACGGTTGATATCTGACTACGTTACACTGTGCTTGCCAGTGTATTTAAACGATGTCACTAGGTTTGAAACGTACGCGCTCGGCGTGCAGCTTTGTAAACGCAAGCGGTTTCACATACGCACGCTATTTTGCTGCTAATAGAGTTTTAGTACAGCGTTTGTGGCCTTTGCATACGCTAAACGCTAAATTTTTGCGTCCCGCTACGTGACACCGCGATGGGAGTTTTAGTAGAGCGTCTCATCAGTTTGGCGTAGCGACACACTAATGCATACGGCGCCATCTGTCAAATGTTTTCCGAAATGTCTCGCCGGCTGATCTGCTAGCGGAGTGCCGGAGTGTTTGGACATTTTACGACTATCCAAACAAGTGCAAACAAACGCTTTCCCGTCAGTGTTGAATGCAACACATGGGTGCAGCTTGTCAGAACACGGGTTCTCGCTGATCGAGTGCAGCGTTGGTTTGCTCTTCGCCTTCACGTTCATCGCCGCTGATAAAGCGATCCGATCCGGCGCGTTTTGTGCACGGGTTCTGTGTCGGTTGAAAATGTCTTTTTTCACATGCCGCCGGTAGTAGGAATTACAACCACCGCAAAATAACACCCGGCACCAGCGGGGCCACATCTGAGACCGCGCTTTTTGGATAAACAGTGCGCGGTGCACCAAAGGGAACGAGCGCACGATTCTCCCCACGCGGCTGCGAGTTCGCCGCCGATACCAACTACAGCTACGTACACCGCGAAAGGGCGAGGCCAGGCCGCACACATGCGGCCAGGTCATTCGTTCGCTTTTCCAGCATGTGTCCATGGTGTCTACAGAGATGAAAAAGCCGAAAGAGCTGGCCCGTAGCAGACGGCAGTCTGTGGGAGCGCAATAGCGGAAGTACGTCACCGCTGAGGAGCGGAGCATCATGGGAGGGGAGGCCAACAGCGAAGAAACAGTTGAAAGGAGGAGGAAATACGGCGCGACGATAATTCGCGGTTTTTGATTTACGATTTCTCAGCTAATACTCATCGCTTTAACAAAATTCTTGCAGGAGGAGATTGCTAATACATTGCTTTATTTGGTTACATGTACATCCATGCATCGGCGGAAGGCATTTCAGAACCCCTTTAAGGACGAGCCCCGTATGGAGGACGAACCCCTAAAACGAATTCCCTGCTCGGAGCTTCGTGGCGTGCACAGCGCGGAGTTTCCCCTTCGGCGCCCAAAACGATGACAATGAATCTTTCCCACAATCTGGACAAAAGCAACGCGGGAGTTGAGGGGAAGAGTGGTACGTGAAACGTAAAACAGCACATAAGAACAACAACAACAACAACAGAAAAAAAAAAACGCCGCGTCACACGCAGCGTCGAAGGCGGCAGGCCTGTCTCTCTTGCTCACTAGACTTCAATAAATTGGCTAATTAAAAAGTACTCGCGACACCGCGACTAAAACATTAATTGATTACTCGGCAGCTTAATCGACCAATCGCCCACCCCTAGTTTTGGCATATAATTATACATAGAGGTTAACACAATTAAATGCCAAGACAAAAGCGAGGTTCAGTTTACAACACAAAGTAGCTACCGGGAACCATTGCGCTGTT
Source organism: Haemaphysalis longicornis (assembly GCF_048455015.1). NCBI lineage: Eukaryota > Metazoa > Arthropoda > Arachnida > Ixodida > Ixodidae > Haemaphysalis > Haemaphysalis longicornis. The sequence continues at coordinate 154,699,157 of NW_027526407.1, read as the reverse complement.
TCGAAACGAGAAATAAAAAAGGGAACGTTTTACTACATCTGCAACGGGGCAACTTCATTTGCCATCTTTATGGTTCGCAAGCGACATTACGCAAGAATGCAAACACATCTCGCTGTTCTAAGCACCTGTTAGATTTTAAAGAGAACGCAAATGTTCAACAGCGCACCAGCAAATCTGTGCTCACTGGGAGGTTCCAGAAGCTTCATTTACACACTGTAAACCTGCTTGTCACTTTGCAAGTCTCGCTAAACATGACATGTTGATTGTACTGCGTGCGTTAGCAATTTAATTCGCAAGTTCACTTGCGACGGAAGCCTTAACCCTTTAACTGGCCAGATAAGAAAAAACTGCGGGAAATTTTTTTTAGTGGTTTATTTTTTCTTTAGAGCAACCGCAGAACCAACGAACACTTTTCATGATGTTTCATAAAAAACTCAAAAACACAGAGGAGGTCAACAAATTGTTGATTTGCCAGTTAACGGTAAAAAGGCAAGGCCTAAAAACTTTTTTTGTTTATCAAGCTTTCTAACGCATTTACTCTGGTGATTTCTTTATCAGTTTTGAAAAATGTTAGGGGCTCGAAAAGTCAGGAAGCAGTTGTTTCCGCTCTTCACACCCAATTTAGGACACTTGAATCCCGAGACGCCCTTGCGGCGCATTGGCGAAGCGACTTCTTGTCTGTTTCGTTGGTGCGACAGAGAAGCAAACGCACGTTCTAGAGCTGGCCAGTGGCTCACCTAGTCGTAACGGACATAATCAGAAGTCATTGCGTGTTTCCTCTTGGGGACAGAAAGCTGCAGGGCTTTCATGCGAGGTCTTCCAACTGGGCGTGGTACGGGAACTTGGTTCGCTGATTTCAGTGATTTGCAAACCTGGATACGAAAACCTTTGAGGCATATTTTTTTTGTTTAGGGCAAAGCAGTCCCCCTTGAAGAGAAGTCGAGTATTTACTATGCTAACGTCAAAGCAATACGCGAAAAGCTGAAAGTGCCACCTTTGTCGCAATCATCATCATCGTCCAAAACGGACACGAGGACGTGATTGCGGCCTTTTGCGTTCTTTGAAGGAGGGCAGGAGGTACTAGCCGACAATGATCATTTCCAGCGCTCTAGACTGGTCTCGTATAGAGATCAGGGCTACTGCTCATGCCATCGCCGTGGGTCGGTGGCGCTTCTTAGGTATCCGCGTGTACAGTTTTATCACTTGTGTCATCATCATTGGAGTCAAGTTCAGAGCCACGTGGATGCTGCAGAACAAGAGCAACACCCCTCTCCGTTCCCCGCGTTTCATAGATGATGTCTTTGTCCATTCCTGCAAAGAAAAAGATCGCTGAGTTACACGAAAGTCCACTCGCGCCGTTCCACTCTCAAACAAACCATATTCGCGGCCCAAAGCTTTCATGGGGAAAAACTGCGTAGTAGTTATCACTCTGAGTGCCTACGCAATAGCTTATCCGGCTTTATCTGCGATAAGAATATTACAGCCGCCAATAATTAGAATGGTAAAAGCTCCCGAACCGAGGCATGCAGCAGCCAAACACTTCATACGGCACGCGCGGCGTTCCTCAACCCTTGCCTGGCAGCTCAACAATTTTGTGGATCGCGGTAACTGGCTGCTTTCTTAGCATCTCGGCTAAACAACACCACGATATTCATATGGCGGGTTCCTCATACCTTCTTCTACGTGTTTAAAAAATCCCGATTTGCTTGCCTTGTAGGAGCTCTGTGAACCCAAGGGAAAATTCCGTCGTGGTGGAGAACGTCAGCAAACCACAAACCGCTAAATTATCGTCGACGAGGCATCAACTAGCGCCCTCTGTCCTCTTATTTACCAACTGGAATGAAAAACATGTGCCCTGTTGTCGCTAAGCTTAGCGAAATAAGCTTACGTTAGGCGCCCGTTTTGAACAGGAGTGGGTTTTCCTTGGGGCTACGATATTGTTGATCAGCGGGTTAAAGGGTTAAATAAGTGATCCGACACCGTTATTTATCAAACCTGCCTTCAGAGTCGCTGCGAGCAAAGCACCTGTTAGAACGATTGTATTTATATTTTTGCGCTGGATAAAATTCAGTAATTTTATGCTGCGTTTCGAACACCCAAAAAATATTGTAAGTTAGTCCGGGGGAGTTAAGAAATGTTACCATTTCAGGGCATCCCACAAATGCAAGAATGCGTCATACTACCAGTGAAAGCGATTGAAACTGCTGCTGTTCCGGAGATCGAGGCTTCCTGATTTCTTTAGGTGCGGAGCACCTTAGGACCTCACAATGTCCGTCCGCATCCGTGCGCATAGCATTTACAATAGCAAAAAATCACACAGCGACCGGCAAGATTCGAACTTGTGTCTGGTAGACCAGAAAAGCTTGTGTTAGTCGTCTTACCCACCGGGCTACGATCGCTTTTTTTATTTGTTACCGTTTTTCAAAACACACATCAAGTCAAGGGTAGATTAAAAACCGTCTGCCATGGTTTGGCTGACGGAAAAACTTAAAATAAACCTCTAAAGTGTGAGCACGAGGTCGCGGGTTCGATTCCCGGCCGCGGCGGCCGCTTTTCTGATGGAGGCGAAAAGCAAAAACGCCCGAGTGTACGAGATTTCGGCGCACGTTAAAGATCCCCAGGTGGTCAAAATTAATCCGGAGCCCTCCACTACGGCGCGCCTCATCGCCTGCGTTGCGTCGGCGCGTTAAACCCCACAATCAATCAAACATCTAAAGTGCACAGTTCTTCAAAAACTGGTAGCCATTCGTGGTCAGGGTCTTGTAGCTTGTGGATTTCGTACAGCATGGTTATACTTTGTGCAAAGTACTTGCTCACTGTGAGCGCTTCAGGATCAGCATGGCGTACGGCCATCCTCGACCTCCAAATGGCATGCAGGCCTAGGGCCATGATAAGATCGTACGGCACACTGCTATCACTTTGTACAGACAGAAACCCTATACCATCTGGTGAAACGGGCAGGTCTTTCTATAAAGTCCTTTGCAAGACATCCCAGAAAAAAATGGCGTCCCAGCACTCCATGAAAACATGCTGAACTGCTTCTGGCTTTCCACATAATGTGCAATTTGTTGACCAGGGAACAAACAAACCTTTTTCTTCCATCCAAGTATTAACAGGGAGGGTGCTGGTGTGTAACTTAAAGAAAAATGTTTTCACGGACGCTGGGACAGCCATCTTCTTTACCCGAGATAAAACATCCTGACCAAGAACAGAGCTGTATAACGATCAATACAAGGGTACCGGGAATAGCATTTCTTTCAAATTCTTCGTGAGCGTCCTCCTCGATACGGTTGTTAGGTACTCGAGGGATTTATTGATTGAAAATATCTTTATTCAAAAGAAAAGAAAAAAGAGGGAGGAAAGAATGTGGCTATCCCAATTCCGGGATTCCACTGGCCTCCATCGCCGCTATGGCTCTCTCTACCAGCCATCGTTGGCAGGCAGGGTCATCGCTGCGCAGGGTGGCCTCCCACTGCTCCCTTGACGTGTTTGTGAGTGGGTGTACTGTTGGTATGTACTGGCATGCCCACACTGTGTGGTACGCGTCCGCCCTCTCCTGGCAGTGCGGGCAAAAAGGTGAATATAACGTGGGGTACCAGCAGTGTAATCTAGCCAGTGTGGGTAATGTGTCTGTCTGCAATCTCCTGAGAATGTGCTCTTCTTCATTACTGAGGCTTTTGTCCGGTGGTGGAAATGTTCTTCTGTTCAGTCTCAATATGCTCAAATATTCGCTGAAGGTAACGCTCACCATGTCTAAGGACGGGTCTTGGTACAAGGGGGCCGGGATAAGAAGACCTCGGGCTGTGGCATCTGCGGCCCCATTCCCCTTGTGCCCCGTGTGTCCTGGCGTCCATATGATGAGCACATTTTCCGGTGGGCGTTTACGAAGAATTTGGTGGGTGATTTTGAAGACATTGCCCTGTATAAAGTTTCTGCAGGCCTCTTGCGAGTCAGTTAAAATTATTGCCCTGGGGTTGTAAGCGATAGCTAGGGCGATGGCTGCTTCTTCCCCCTGGGCGGCGATTTTAAAACGCACAGAAAGAAACTTGACCCAATCCACTACCTCCTTCATGTTGATTGTTCCACATCTTTCAGTCGCAGAGGAGACAATAAACATGGGCAATGAACTGGCTAGTGATCTTTGCATGAAAGTTTGTAGAAAGGGTTCTTGAGAGTTTCGTAAAAAGAAAAACCGGTTGACAAGCTGTCTGACATAAATGTGACATTGGCCGACACCACCTTCCCTCACCCGTCCAAAGAGATTAGTTCTACTGCAGCGCTCCCACACCAAAGACCATATGAAGACAGCAAACACATGATGTACTCTCTGAACATGAACTCTAGAACAATGAAGGACTTGTAACACGTACCACAGTTTGGCTAAAAGAAAAAGATTGCAGGCTGTGGCACGAGCAAAAACCGACAATGCGCGACCTCCCCACTTTGTTGTCTTTTGACGCAACCTTGCTGTTTCCCCTTCCCAGTACTCGTCGTTTTGTTCGTACTGGTCCAAAGGTACCCCCAGATGGCGTACCGGCATGCGCGACCACACCACGTTCTCAAACACACAAGGTGCCGATTCCCACTCCCCATGAAAAAATGGGCTACGATCGTGAGTTAATACCCGAGAGTCAAACGGCTTAATCCCTCGCCTGTAACGGTGCGGAGTACATTAGGACCTCCCAATGTCCGTCCGCGTCCATCTGTGCGCACACCACCATCAAGCCAAAACATGTGCGGAAACTACCTAAAAGGGTACAAGAATACTCCGAAACAGGCACAAACATAACCTAGCAACGAGAAAACGCGCAAAAACACCGGTGTAGTCAGTTTGCGATCAAAGTGTAATACACAGTGACTGCATCGAACTATGCTAGATGGCGCTACGCGTAAGCACGAGATGGCGCCGCGGTGCACCGCGTATATAAACGGGAACCGGAAATCACACACCCTCTTCCCGCCATGGACGGAAACGAACGTAAGAAGCGTCGCGCTGCTATTCAACGTCTACGAAGACAACGAGCTTTCCCGAATACGAAAGCGCGGCAAGCGGAGGCAAAGCGACTAAAATCGAATGACGGTCCGGGCGCAAATCCTATGTCACTCGGGGAGCAACCTGGATGTCATTTCGAGTCCGGGCCCTTACTCCGCAACCCCGCCATCATCCACGTAGCGGAGATGCTGACATTCTTCTTTTTATAATTTTATTGAATGCTCAAAGCCATAGTCTGTATTTAGCTTGCTACGAGCCACGGCGCACAAGTTCATTGTCATTATTGCGGCCATTCTGAGATTCCCGATGGTTCGCCGCTTTCTTTTTTTTTTTTGGCTTAATAATGAAAACTTATTGTCGCTTCCATGCTATACGTTGAACGTTGAGGAACCGATCTACAGCATACCACTCTTGTCTGCGCCTTTTGTTCCCACATACGGCGCGAGAAAGGCACGAAGCGCGCCCACAGTCTGCATTCTCCCAGGCCGCTCAGCGGAGCATCCACACTAGCAGCGCGACACTGTCGCCACCTACATGTCGATCTCGCGGCGAAAACAGTTCTGGCTGTATGTGTTTCATGACCGGGGTCATCAGTGAATTCGTCTGCAGCTGAATGAACGTGAACGCTTCCTTCCCTGGTTAGCTCGGGGTGCGGCGGTGCCAGCACCCTCCTGCTGTCTCTATAATATTTGGGGATACCCTGACAGGTATTGTACCTGTCCTTTGTCTCGGACCAGCACTCTGAAGACGGTTCCACTGCTGCCGCGCGGTCAGCTAAGCCTTGCGCGGCTGCGTTCGCCGTCTCGTTGTGGTTGGTGGCGAGTTCCTTACCTCGTTCCCCGCGTGGGCGGGGAACCACTTGATTGTCACCTTGCGTCCATCGATGTTCACGCGCTCGAGCACCCGCACTGCTTCACAGGACAGCCAACCCTTGGCGAAATTGCTCACCGCACTCTTTGAGTCGCTAAGCACCGTCGTCGTCTCTGGGTCCGCAATGGCCAGGGCGATGGCCAGCTCTTCCGCTCACTGCGCGTCTCTCGTGACGATGCTCGCGGCGTTCACCGTGACTCCCGTCTTCCCGTCTATCCCCACTGCCGCGAAGCACCGGCGGTCGCCGTACTCAGCGGCGTCGATGAATCTGGTGCCCGGAACGTTCAGGTATTCCAATACAGCCTTCGCTCTGGCCGCTCTTCTGTTCGTGTTGTGGGTCGTATCCATGTTCTTGGGTAACGGGTACACTCGTACGGCGTTTCGGACTGCCGCCGGGACGTCGCGCTCTTCCTGCTTGCCGAGGCTCTGAGGGTCGGACGCCGTCTCCATTACGAACCGAGCGAGAACGGTCCCCTCCCGTTCGTGAATCCTTGAGCCGCTCTATCTGGCCGACCCGCTGGGCTGCCGTGATCTCCTCCAGCGTGTTATGTATTCCCAGCTCGAAGAGCTTCTCCGTGCTCGTGCTGTCGAGCAGGCCTATGGCTGCCTTGTACTCCTTCCTCATGGCCGCGTACAGGCGGTTGCGCTCTTGAAGCAACCAGTTGTGGAAGGACGCCGCGTAGGCGGCGTGACTTATCGCGAAGAACTGGATCAGTCTGAGCAGGCTGTTCTCCCTCATCCCGGATGTTCTGTTCGCCACTCGCTTGATCAGCAGCGTTGCGGTTGCTACCTTGCCTACCAGTCGGGTGACCGTGTCGTTGTTCCGGCGGTTGCGCTCGATCTGGAACCACAGCACTCTGATCTTGGCTACCTTCGGGATCGTCTGCCCGTTGCTCGTACGCAGGCTGATGTCGCTCTCCTGCTTGGGCCTGGATTTCGGTAGGATTATCCGACTCCGACTAGTTCGGGGAACAGATCAGGCCCGTACCCCTCAACTGGTCTTCTATGGTGTCCACCGCCTGTTGCAGGGAAGACTCAACGTGGCCGTCGCATCCGCCCGGCACTTCATAGCGTGTTGTCGTCCGCGTATATGGTGTGACGGACTTCGGGTATGGCTTCCAAGCGTCTCGGGACTCCGATCATAACACGTTTTAATAGCAGCGGCGATAACGGACCCAAGTAGAGCCTTCTGTGCCGCCGTCAGGGAGTGACGTTGAGGCTTCGAAAAACCACGCGGTTTAAATAGTCATAACCGTTCAAGCCTCGTGAACCGCTTGTGCATGTCATGCATCTCCCCGTCGTTTAGCACAAAAAAAAACTTCAGGTACATTTCAGGCAAAATCTGTGTATAAAACCGGCAGCCACCGCGTTCGTTTCGTTAGGAAGAGTCGTTGGGTTGGGTTTTACGATAGTAAGCGCAAAAAGCTGCCGCGCAAGAAAAAAAGTGGCGCGTTCGAAATGGCGCAGTGTTTATTTCAACACTGGATATGCTAAGGATATATACTATATATACTAAGGACACAGGCAAAAAGCCAACTTGGGCTTGACGGGGCCTGTGTCCCTTATACCGTTCAAACAGCCGTTGCAATGAGCATTCATGTACAGTAGACCTACAGTTTGGCAGATTAATGCAAAGAAGATAAAAGGGAACTTTTTTTACAACAGCAGTTTTATGGTACAATTTGCCATAATAGTACTTAACTTAAATAGGCACAAGTATGTTCGGAGAAAAAAACAATTTTCAGCCACACTTATAATACATACATACAGTCATAATACATACATTGAACTAAAACTCATATTGAGTTCGAGATAAAAAACAATTAAAAGCAATTTAAAAGCAACTACCTGGCATGCTTAGACCAGAAAGGGTCCAGCCGCGCAAGGAAAAAATGCCGCGTTGGAAATGACGCAAAATCGCTCCAGCATCTAAATCTCCATAAAACTAAATCTCTCCAGTTGGGATATTTTTTATAAAGCTAATAAAAGATGCGCTAGATTGATTTTCTAGCAAAAATACGATAAAAAAGAAGCACTGGTGGACAGAACTACCACATGAAAGACGCACTGCTATAAGGCACACTGAAGATCTTACACGTTAAGTTACACAAGCTGCTGGCTAGTTGGTTCTTCATCATTAAAAAGTACACTTAGTGCATGATTACTTGAGGATAGGGACACAACAACGACAGAGTATTCTGGCTGTTGAAAGAGATGATGGCAAGTAGGCCTGCGTGTTGTCGCTTCCTCAAAGAACACGTTTTGTGCTTATCCTGTTATCCTCCGGTTTGGCCGTCTTTTAATCGCGCAGTGTGTACTTATATACGTTAATCCCGTTGCTTTAATACTCATAAAGCTTATATTGATTTAGCAAGTGCATTTTCAGGAAGCATGCAGAGTTGGCAGAAGAAATACAAGATTGTTGTACCTTTTGGTGGCAGTCTAAAGCTTGAAGGAGCAATTCCTCAGCCAGCCTTGAATGCCTGCAAGCTTCCCTTGATATACACACTCCGGCACCGCCTGCAGCATAAATAGTAAGCTCCAGCGGAGTGCGCAGGGCATTTTCCTTCACAATAAAAAAAGAACACAAATGCAGAGAAATGATGCTCCTAAGCACCATGCATGCAAAAACAAGCTATGACCGTTTGTACAAAACGTATATCTGTAAATAAGAGTGTACTACATGTGTTGCACTGCCTTACTTCATTTCGGAAAATAGAGAAGTTAACACAACCACAGCAATATTATTCCCCTGCTCTTAGCTACAGCAGCGTACACGTGAACCTGATGCGGGCAACATTAATAGATTGATCTGTTTACTGAATCCTCCTGTGCATACATAAAGTGAACTAAATCTACCGCGTTTAGGTAGAGGCTGTCACAACGATCTTTTCCATCAAACCAAGTCGTGCACCTCTCTACAGGATGTATAGATTAGCGCAATTGTGCCTGCAGTTGCAAGGGGGCTGCCGAGTAAAGCTGAAAGCATGGCAGAAGGGCGTGACATGAGTCGCCCAGCTGCTTATGACATGTTGGACTAGCTTGAGTACTTATCGGCCCTGGCGTCGTCATTTGACGACACAACACATAATATCCTCTAGCGCCTAACCAACGAAACCAAAACTGCTGGTTTTCAGGCTTAGAGTTGTTCAAGTATGCCTCTTGCGATAGAAACCACCATTGTTGAGACTTCGCGAGGCTGGACGATATGAAAAAGACGAAGCTTCAGTGGACACAGGATATGACGACCGTACGGGTAAGGAAACGAAAATTCCGGATCGTAAAAATGTTTATAAATCCGGAAATACTTGGATTACCAGCTTGATATTTTTTCTGTAAGATCAGGGTGTCATGGGGTTTCCGAAAAAAAGAAAAAAAACTTTTTTTACAAAAAAGAAAATTTTTAATTGCCTAATGACCTAATTAATTAACGTGCCTGTAAATTAATAAATACTTGCACTTTTGCGTAATTTTTCATTTCTGTGCTTCTGATGTCCAAAGCTGTAAGAAAAAATTCGTAAAAACAATTTGCGCTTGAAATAAAAAATCCAGGGCTGAAAGGGTTAAAAAGAGGACAGTGTCCAAATCAACTAGACTCACTCCGATGGCTTTCACACTCAACCCATGCACTTATACGTGGGCGCACTGAATTGGACAAAAAAAAAAAGAAACTCTACTCAATCCTCCATCCCCCCACCTTCCAATTTTTGTATGCAGGATTATTTAATGGTCTAGACTACTATAAAGCACTGCCGACAAAACATGAAAAATTTTAACACGTTTTTTGGGGGGGCATTACAAATGAACATGCTTGGGCCACCAGGTAACCCAGTAATTACTGTTTGTAAGCGCACCTGTGCTTATTTTGGTAATATCCACACAATGACTACAGACAGCTGAAGCCCCGAATGTTGAAATTTCAACGGTGTACATCGAGCAATGGTCCGATTTTTCTGGTGTTCTCAACAGGTATTCACTGTTGCGGCCATTTCACCCTTAGTTTAACGTGAGAGGGGACCTGAAGGGCCAATGCAGCAATGCACTTATTTCCGTTTCACTTACTAATAAGAAATGAAGCGTCTGTGAGGAGTTTTGACGATATTTATTTATCCAGAAGGCCCACACATCAGATTACTAATGGGAAGGAGGCACTTAAGTCGCAACCAACAGCATGGCACAATGCTGATTAATCTTACTTTTTTCTGGTGCACGTAACTGAATCACCCTTTAGTGCGTCACAAAAAAAAAAAACACCACTGCGGAAAACCTCACGGGAAGATCATAGTCTGGCAGGGAAAGTTTTTTAGGCGTACCTGACGTGTTTCCCAGAAGAATTCGAAGGAACCATTTTCTCGAAGCCGCGTGTGTCCGAGCTGGGCGCCAAGATAAGTTGCACACCTCTTTCTTGAGGCGACGCCACTTCTGCCGCCTCGAGGAATTTCTGAAGGCGCAATTTCACCAATACACTGTTCACACTAAAAGCGCTACAGTGAACGAGAAGCCACCGCAGAGAGCGCAACGAACCTTTCAGTTTCCTTTCACGCGCACTACCAGCGTCATCGCCGCTGACAGAAAACCTACTGCAGTCGCTGCCACAGCTAACAACCGATGTCGACACGGAAGGACACCACAAAAAAAGGAAACTGTTTTGTAACACGGCACGTATTCACAAAGTTTTCTTCAAAACGGCGGCAAATCAGCTTCCTGGCATTCACTGCCTTGCTGATTTCAAAATTAAAAAAAAATCAATGAGCTACATCCTAATTATTTATACATTTAAATATATAAAAGTTCGCAAACTTACTGCAGAATTTATAATAATTTTCTGTAGCTTAGTTAGCAAAACCTACTTTCCTTTCATCCCATAGAGGTAATACTACTGTTTCATCCTTTTTATGTGGGGTCCTACAGAGTACCGCCTTCACGATATCCCTTCCCCGCACGTAAGCTTCGCAAACATGCCGCAGCTTCGCGCTTGTTTTGTTGTGTAAAGAAGCTGAGTGTGGCGCTGGTATCTTACCCCTTTCTGGCGCGGTTGTTTGAATGTGGAGTAACGAGCTCCAGTGCTTGATAGCGGTTCTGACCAGGAAATACTGCTGAGACGGGATTACGCCCTACCTAATAAGCATCCGTGTAAGTGTGACGCCGGCATTCAACGAAAGGATTTATGCCGGTGTGCTGTCAGTTCGTTAGCAGCATCGGGCGAGTACCCACCAGCCGGGTCTGTTGACAATGGTCATTGGCTTATGAAAGTAATATTTTTTCTCGGTGGAACCTTATCAGTATATGTTTAGGACCGTCGTGCGGCGAAGAAATATTGTTCCTATAAGCTCACCTCACGACGTAGTTGATAGCACGTGAACCTACATCTACAGTGCTTAGCGCTTAACTTTTGGATAATTCGCTTCATTTGAGAAACTGTGATGTTTTTTTTTCTTCAAGTTCGGTGGTTCTGGTGTTCCCTGGGGGCAATCAATTCCTATTGTAGTGCCCATTCTATTCCTATATTCGTGCCCATTTGCACTGCGTTAGGCTCAGTACCTAATGGGACACGACGAAACCAGTGGCTTCATTTCTATGCTCGTCCGTTGGAGAGAAAATTTTGCTTGGCTAAGGCATTTTAACAGCGCAGCTGTTGTTTCTGGCCGTAATGTGGGCTGTGTACGGCGTCATCAAAAATCTGGGTCAGAGTTACTGCCGCCGTTCACTGCGCGCGTGAGCCCGCGCCTGACGATGAGCGCCCGGTGTCCAGGCTTGCACGTGGCACTCGCCAAAAAAAAAAAAAAAAACCAAGTCAACAGATCACGTGCGTTCACGCCTCAAGGGGGAGCACAAAACGGCTCTCGCTACAGACGTCCAGTTCGCGAAGCCGGTTGCCGCTGGTTCTAGCACCTTTTGACGCGTTCCACTTTGGGAGAACTGTGAAAGCCTGTGATCCGGGCCCGCCAGTCATGCATGAGGAAGACGACGTACGATATTGTGATGTCACGGGACAGGAAAATCTCTGCGCCGCCATGGTCCAGCAACAAAAGACGACAAGGAAGAAGCTCTGTGCGGGGCACAGCCAGCCCGGGCTCTGTTGTGGCAGCATGTATTAAGTGCGAATGCACTTTATAAGCGACCCTGAATTCCGTTGACCGCCGTCCGTCCACATAGCAACAGCTGCGGGTGCGCGCGCTCCTCGTCTTCCTTGGCAACGGGGGGAGATGGGCGACATGGCACATACCCACGTGGGGGATTGGCCAGGAATCTCCTCGTCTTCCTTGGCAACGGGGGGAGATGGGCGCGCGCTGCCTGGCCGCTGACATGGCACATACCCACGTGGGGGATTGGCCAGGAATCGGGCGTGAGAAGGGCTAATGCACCCGCTTAAAGGAGTACTGACACGAAATTTCAAAGCTGAGATCCGCTCTAGCAATCAAGTACAACAACACAAATAGGTGTCTGTGCAAGGCACATACCCACGTGGGGGATTGGCCAGGAATCGGGCGTGAGAAGGGCTAATGCACCCGCTTAAAGGAGTACTGACACGAAATTTCAAAGCTGAGATCCGCTCTAGCAATCAAGTACAACGACAACACAAATAGGTGTCTGTGAATAAATGAATCTTTCTTTCTTTGTAGTTGTGTGTGTGTGTGTGACCTCTCTTTCGCGAACATTACCGAACGGCGCAAATTCAACTCCTGCATTCGCACTTTCACATTCTTCCCCTCGGGGAAATGCGGGGAAATTTTATAGTGTAAGCGAAGATATCTGCTTAGACCAAGTTGTGATACCGGATCCCAACCATGAGACAGAGATAATCAGAAGGATAAGAATGGGGTGGAGTGCATTCGGCAGGCATTCTCATTTAATGAATGGCAGCCTAACTTGTCCCTGAAGAAGAAAGTGTATGACAGCTGCATCTTACCGGTACTCACCTACTGGGCAGAAACTTGGAGGCTCACTAAGAGGGTTCAATTTAAATTGAGGACGACTCAGCGCAATGGAACGGAATATGATAGGTGTGACATTAAGGGACAAGAAAAGAGCGGAGAGGATCAGGGAAGAAACCCGGGTTAAGGACACATTAGTAGAAAATAAGAAGAAATCGACGTAGGCAGGGCATGTAATGAGACGGCAAGATAACCGTCGGCCATTAAGAGTAACAGAGTGGATCCCTAGAGAAGGCAGGCGTGTCAGGTGGCGGCAAAACGTTACATGGGCAGATATGATCAAGAATTTTGCGGGGATAAATCGGTCCAGTTAGCGCAGGACCGCGGAGGTTAACGGGAGAGGCCTGTGCCCAGCAGTGGGCGTAGGTAGGATGGTGGTGGTGATGATGATGATGATGATGATGATGATGATGATGATGATAGAGTGTAAGTAGATCGCTCCACATCTACCATGGTTCGTCCCAGCTCTGACCTGCCGCCACGTGTCAACTAGATGACGATGACCTCTACTACCATAGTTCAAACAAGTTCAAACCCAATACAATGCGTGGTGGTGTCTCCTTCAGGGCTTACATAAAAAGAAATTCTCCAGCTTCGCTATGGTTCAAACCTTGCGGGACTTAGTGCAAACTTCACCTATTTTTTTGGTGTCGTCATAACATTATTGCACGTTCAAAGGACGTTATCCGCAAGTTCATTTCTCGCACCATAATTTAGACAAAACGCGTTCAAAATTTCATGAATATTTTACGGAAATTGTGCTGTAAAAAACACCGATAGCATCATATACTTCACCACCAAGTTTATGGATCGGGGTTAGCTAGACATTACGTGAATCCCAGTAAACGGTAAAAAATAGCTTCAACTCTAAAAAACGTTTTGGGAGTAGATTGAAATTCAATGTCATATATATTTCGAAAACCGAAGATAGAAAATTTCACTTTTAGAGAATTTCAATGTAGCTCGCATATCGATGCCTATGGTTATAAGTATCGTTAAAATATATGATGAAGAAACGACATTGCCGGAGGTCTAAATACACAGTAAAGCGTGCACGTGCACAGCTTCCATGCGCGTAAGACGCAAGTTTAAAAGGGCCCGAAGCATACGATGTTTGCATAATAAAATAATGATGATTGCTATTGGTTACCCATTTGTAGCGGGGTGATGACATGTCATATTGCCAAAAAGGACTAATATACCCACGTTTTACACTCTTGGTTTAATACTAGTGCTGCTTAGGGCAGGCACAAAAGCTTATTAGGCACAAAATACTTTTTTTTTCCTGTTACAGGTGGTACCGGTCCTATGCAATATTCCCCTCTCTGCTTTTCGTCACCAGCATTCTAATCTTCTTTTCGTCCCCTCGACAGCCTTGTAGTTAACTTCCTTTCTGATACCCTTAAATCCTAGGGCTTCTGGAAGCCCAATATTCCCTTCATGCAGATTTGTATGGATACCCTCACATTCTAACACTATGTGCCACATGGTTTCTGTTTCTTTTCCGCAGACCACGTATACCCCATCATTTTGTGAATACTTCCCCACAAAACTCTTAGTTCGCAGGCAACCTGCTCTAGCCTCAAAAAAGCAAAGCACTGCCCTGGGAATTATCGTAGAAATTTTCCTTTCTGATGTTCAATTTCTCAGGCCTTTACATCTCTAACGACGTTTTAGCTTCCATTTTCCCTCCGTTTATTCGTTTCAATCTGCCTTACCTCTTTTTTGGTTACCTTGGCTGTTTTGGATTTTCCATAGTTTTTTCCGTATTTCATCGTTAGCCTTCTAGACTTCCTTAACCACTGCGTGTCCACGCTTTTCAAGTATAGGTACCTAAAAACCTTAGCTGCCAACCTTCGCTGATCCATTGCCCTCAACTTCATCTCAAAGCATATTTTACTCTATGCTTCTCTAACTTCAAACGACGCCCAGCCCATATCTCCCTGGACTGCTTTGTTAGTTGTTTTTCCATGCGCGCCTAAGTCCAAACATCCTACGGTTCTCTGGTTTACTTCAAGGCCTGATAGAACGTCTGATTTTAAGCAGAGTACAGCATACGCAAACGTGAGACTCGGAACCATTACTCCTTTCCACATTCCTCTTACTACTTCATATTTGTTATACCCCCACAGAGCTCTATGCTTCATTATAGCTGCGTTTCGCTTTCCCTTAACCTTAAGTTTCTCCTCGTGAGTTCTTAATTAGTTATCCCCTTCGTTTATCCACGCTCCCAAATATTTATATTCATTCACTCTAGGTAATTCGCCTTTCTGGATAGACACTACGTCATTGGTAGCGTCCTTGAAAACCATTATTGCTGATTTTTCTGCACTAAAATTTAACCCGAGGTCGGTGGCTTCCTGGCCCCTAATATTTATTAGCCGCTGCATATCGGCTTGGTTATCAGCTAAAAGAACAATGTCGTCTGCGTATAACATTCCCGCAATGTGCTGTTGTACCACTTCGCCTTGCAGCATATGGGTTAGGCTAAACCCTACTTGACTTTCTTCCAGTTTTTTTTCCAACCCTGACATGTAAAGCATGAACAGTATTGGGCTCAAAGGGCATCCCTGTTTCAGTCCCCGATGGATGTTGACCTGCTGGGCGCATTTCTGTCCTTCCCCTGTTAGGTGTACTCTATTGTACTTATAGATCGCCATAAGGAACTGCATTAACTCGTCATCTAATCCCTCGAGTTTAAGCATTCTCCACAGCCGTTCTCTGTTTACGTTGTCATATGCCCCTTTAATGTCCAAGAACGTAATCCATAGTGGTCTATTCTGTGCTTTCGCGATTTCAATGCATTGCGTTATAACGAACAAATTGTCATCCAGTCGCCTGTCTTGTCTAAATCCATTCTGCAGTTCCCCTAATATTTCATTTTCTTCCATCCATGCTTGAATTTCTGATTTTATCCCCTGCATTGCGAATCTATACACCACTGACGATACTATGAGTGGTCTGTATGAATCAATACTGGCTTTTTCTCCTCTGCCTTTATATATTAAATTCATCCTACTTTCTAGCCACTCCTCTAGTATTTGTTTGGTTTCTATTTCTTTATCTATTGCCCTCATAAACGATTCCTTACTTTTAGGTCCAAGCAGGTTTATCAGTTGCATTGGTATATCGTCCGGGCCCACTGCTGTCTTGGGGGAAACCTTTTGCTCTGCTTTTTTCCAATCAAGGTTGCTCAAACTTATTTCCCTTTCCGCAGTCTTCTGTGGAGCTGATGTTATCGGTGCAGGTTTCCCTACCACTATTGCCCTAAACTTCTCACTAATCACTCGATGAATATGCGCCAACGCGTGCTCTCCGTTTAAACGTTTCTCCTCCTCATCAATCAGGAGTTTTTGATGGTTATCGTTTTTTGAGCTTAGTAATTTTACGTTGTTCCAAAACTTCTTGGATGTGCTTTTGTCCTTCTTCTGTATTTCTGCCATCCATTGTTCGCTTTTCTGCTTGATCTTTGCTTGCACCATTTTCTGCACTTCAAGTTTTATCCCACGGTAGATATCCCATTTCTCCTTCACTACCTCCGGTTCTGTACCAGTTCTTTTTGCTTCTCTATGTCCTCTCGAACATGTTCTTTCGAAGTTTCAACGAATTTAAATTTTTTTCTTGCTTCTATTTAGGTATTTACAACCACGTGTGTGTGTCTGTCAGTGAGAAGTAGCCACAGGGGTTTATCCAGAATGCGGTTTTTAGGTGTAGGCAAAATCCTTCTGGGGTTTTCTTTTAGTAAATGTATAAAACCCTGAGTAGCCAGAGGAAATAACCGTGTTCCAGTCAATCAGACAACTGTCGAGCTGTTTGCCACAGACACAAAGCGCGTTTCATGCATGAAATGGTCTCTTTAGCCATCTGGCGCAATCCACCGGCATTTTTCTTTCTTCTTCACCTGCCACCTCGTCTCTCACCTGTCAGCGAATTCACGATGAGTCCTCTTCCCTTGGTTTGACTCTCCCACGCTTGATTGGACTGGATTGGAAAACTTTATTGAGGCCTGCGAATGAAGTCCTATTGCTAGGTCTTCTGGATTTAATCATGTTCCCTCAACTTCAGTGAGGCGCGTCCAGTAGACAGCATAAGAAATTATTTCTCACGATAATTTGAACTATCTCATACAGAACTCAATGTTGGCGATCACGTTCTGTAAGCAGAGCCTTCCAGCTCTATTTCAGCCAACGCCGTTTAGACGTAGTTATGGGCGTAAACAGGGGGTGCAAAGGGAGCAATTGCCCTCCCCCGATTCGCCCCACCATAACAGTTGCCTACTTCCACCCGTT
Organism: Haemaphysalis longicornis; assembly: GCF_048455015.1. Classification (NCBI taxonomy): domain Eukaryota; kingdom Metazoa; phylum Arthropoda; class Arachnida; order Ixodida; family Ixodidae; genus Haemaphysalis; species Haemaphysalis longicornis. Next base: position 154,682,070 of record NW_027526407.1, on the reverse strand, counting down.
CTCTGCCCTGCCCTCGCAATGCCTACCTTCTCTCGTAATCACTTCTCTCATTAAATAACTTCTTCTCTGGCGTTATTTGCACTCGTTGGCCTTGCGCCATTAAAGACCAACCATCATCAATGCATCAGGATTTCCCCCCTCAAGAAAAAAATCCGGCCGACATAGCTCAACGACCTTGGATCAACGTGCTAAACACAAAGAAAAGGTTTTTCTTTGCTAAGTGTCTTTCTAAGCTCCTTAAGACACTTACACAACGTCTATCACGCCATACAGTGACTATGGCACGTCTTGCATAGATGGCTAGAAGACATTATTAGTAGGTGTCTTTGCTAAGTGTCTTTCTAAGCCCCTTAAGACACTTACAAAACGCCTATCAGGTGACTATGGCACGTCTTGCATAGATGGCTAGAAGACATTATTAATAGGTGTCTTCAATTCTATGCTAGAAACGACGTGTGCACGACAATGATTGCAATACAGTTAGACGATATCGCGTCATTGAAAACGTCTTCAACACCTTTTTAAAACACCATCCCTTAGCTCTCTTGCAATCAGCGCCATGTAGATGTGTTCAATAGCTGAACATCTGACGCATCTCTTAGTTATATCTTTAAGCTGTCTACACAAAACGTACTGTAGACATCTCATGATAGACACTTTGTAGGTGTCTTAAGAAGCTTACAACATCAGCCAGCCAGGACAAACGCCTTGTACACGTTGAGGTTCGTATGTCATCTAGCCATTCTAGCAACGATGACTTATCAACATCTCGTGGCGCTAAAGACGTCGTAGATTTTGCAAAAGTGTCCTGTAGCTATCTGTCTTATTACATCTTTGAGACATACAAAAATAAACGTCTTTTAGGTAACTTTCATAGCGCAAGATGTCTAAGACCTTGCAAGACCATGATAGACATCTCTAAGACGTTTTGTGTTGAGTGGGGCGCGTTCCAAATGCCGCAGAAAGGCTCCAGCCGCGCATGAAAAAAATGGCGCGTACTTTATACTTCTCAACATTGTTTACTAAAATTGGAGGATTAGGCATATTTCAGGCAAAACATCCACGCCTAACTGGCACTACGCAGCGTTCTGTTAATGGACCTCTCCCGGGGTACGTCACGCGGAGGCCGTGACGTCACGGAACGCGCACGTGCTGGGTGTGGCCGGGAGGGTGGTTGGCAAAACATTCGTACCGGCGCGCGGGGCGTATGCAATGAGGCTGCATTAGACGCGCGCACAAGTGGAGTTTTAAATGCGAATGCATTTCTTAGTCGGGGATTGTCGTGCGTTGGCCGGCGTGCACCTAGCAACCGGAGCGCGTGGTAGCTCGGGCGGGAGTAGCTGAGGGCAAGGAGAGATGAGGAGCGCGCTCGGCGTGTGAGGGCGCTCGCATCGCGGAGCTCGGGCGGAGTAGCGGAGAGTGAGTGGAGAGGAGGAGCGCGCTCGGGCGTGTGAGGGCGCTCGCATCGCGGAGCTCGGCGGAGCTCGGCGGAGAGAGCTCGCGCGCGGGGCGGGCGTGTTGCGCGGGTCTCTCTCTCCTCTCGTTGTACCTGACGGCCACAATCACCGCCTTGTGGTCGCTGAAGTGCACGGTCAAAGGGTCTTTGAGAAGCATACGCGCGGCTCGCGTGCCGCGCGTATGCTTCTCAAAGACCCTTTGACCGTGCACTTCAGCGACCACAAGGCGGTGATTGTGGCCGTCAGGTACAACGATAACACAAACAGGTGCTGATGAATGAATAAATGGTTACGTTCACACTCTCGTCTCTCTTCATTAAGTACGCCATTAATAATAATTTCTCGCAGCGCACTCATCGGTGCACCCAATGCATTCGCATTCCCGCACGATCCCCTTTGGGGAGGTGGGGGGATTTTTTTGTTAATGTGTTGGCTTTTCTGATGCCGGTGGGCTGCTGTGCTCTCGGCTACGCAAATTTTGCGAGCAGAATCAGCGGCATCAGACTTTTCGCAGTCACCAAAGAGGTAAATTCGGCGTGTATTGTGGATGCGCGAATGTGGCGAAGAGGCTGGCAGCCAAAGCAGCGACATGGTATGGTCTTACTCATAGCAAGATTTCCCATTCTCGAACTTCTGCTGTTCTCCAAAGCGCAGTCATACCGTCTACATTGGCAGTCCGCGCTGATTCGTGCCATGAAATGATGCTTGTTACCAACCATCTGCTATCATGCAGCACCAGCAGAAATTTGGTCACGTGAACTATATAGCGCCGGGAAGGGGGGGGGGGGGCAGAGGGAAATTTTCTTGCTGCGAAATATTGTCATGTTTTGAGGAGGTAGAGTAGTGTATTAAAAACACAGTGAATGCCTAACCTTCTTAGGCGACGCGAAATAAATGTTTAGACGACGGATCCGCGATAGCCGCTTGCCGCCAGATCGACAACGGCAAGTTTCGTCTTATGGGGGGATCTATTCTAGACGAACGAAATTCATTGCTTGTAAGTGCAATAAATTTTTACCTTGATCAATTATATTCTGCCTTGAGAATGAGGCAAAACAGAGATGCTTGCCGTGCTCACATGTAGCATCGTGCCTTCGGCGCGAGATTTGCCGCTCACGCGACTCGAAAAAACTCGACAAATGGGTTTGCCCTAAGCGAACAAACTCAGTGAATGTATTCTTTTGTTGCGGCCTCCCGACGCTGGCGTATGCAGCGGGCGTACAAGGACACTAACTTTAACTATCATGAAATAATGACTACCGAAAATTAGTTCAGTGCGCTGTCGCAAGCTATACGCACTAACCATATGTGGTAGCTATGTTACTCTCACAATGACGATGAACCATTTCGCGATTTCACTGGGGAACAAGGTAACAAAACAATCGGTCAACCACGTAGAGAATGACATCATCGCGATGACTAGAGTTACTTGCCCAGGGAATGGAAGACCGGCAGGGTGGTTCCACTCTACAAGTCAGGTGACGCGCATAACCCCTCAAACTACCGTCCCATATCCATTACTTCCATTCCTTGTAAAATCCTCGAACACATAATATTCACTCATTTGGTTAACTTTCTTGAGTCCAATCAATTTTTTTTTCATAATTCCCAACATGGTTTCGGAAAAAACTTTTCTCGTGAAACTCAACTTATTACGTTTACCAATGACTTGCATGCATTTCTTGACTCCTCTTTTGTAACTGACTGTGTCTTTCTGGATTTTTCCAAAGCGTTTGATAAAGTTAATCATCAACTTCTCCTATTGAAATTACGTAATTTGAAAATTGATCCCCAAGTCTTACAATGGATAGAAGTATTTCTTTCTAACCGAACTCAGTTAGTGTCTGCTAATCAAACTAACTCTCCTGAGGTACCTGTGCGCTCAGGTGTACCTCAGGGCTCTGTGCTAGGACCCTTACTTTTTTTTTATATACATCAACGACCTGCCTAGTAATATTTCTTCTTCTATTTGCCTTTTTCCTGATGACTATGTGCTTTATCGTAACATTACTAGTTCCTCTGACGTTGAATGTCTCCAATCTGACCTTAATAATATTTATACTTGGTGCAAACTTTGGCATTTGGAGCTTAACATAACTAAATGTAAAGTGATGAGGATATCCCGTAATGAATTAACTTGTCCTGGTTATTTTCTAAACAGTACCCCATTAGAGTCCGTAGTCGAATATAAATACCTTGGTGTGCACATAACTAACAACCTCTCCTGGTGTCGACATATTGATCTTATAACATCTAAGGCTAACCGCATGCTTGGATACTTAAAGCGAAATTTTTCCTTAGCCCCTTCTTCTCTCAAAAAACAGTTATATGTTGCTTATGTGCGCCCCATACTAGAGTATCCCAGCAAACCACTAACATCTCTGCGACGTCCCAAAAAGATCCGAACGTCTATGTCCCAGCAGTATCTCTATTAGACATCCGTACAACGTGCAATATTTTAATGAAAATTTTTGGATGTTGACATAACGTTGCTGGTACCTTAATGTCGGACGTTCTTTCAACTTTGCTAAAGACGTACTCTCGATGTTGCTGGTGCTTCATTTGAGGACGGTATTTAGACATATTTTGCTGACGTTGTTCAGATGTTTTTGGTATGTTCGTGTTTTACTTCGAACATGTCTATCGCAGTTAAATTATTTTAGCTACATCTGCTACACTTTATTTTCAAACTTTCCGCAGCCGCACTGTACTGAAGTTACTGAGGGGTTTTGAATGTGTTTTGTAAGGGTTTTGTACCGAGGGGTTTTGTGCAAGTATTGTAATCCACCACTATTGCTTTTAACCTTTGACCTTCAAAACATTTGCCCAATACCGAACCTCACAGAAAGAGGCAGGGACTTAGTGCAGAATTCGTTTAGAAGCGACGTTGCCAATGAGCCTTGTAAGGTTTTTTTCGATGGGTGGGGGGGGAGGAGGGGCGGGGGTCATTGCCGTCAAATATGAACAAAATAAGATAGGATGATGAACGAAGACTCAATTAGCACAACTTTACTTGCTACTTGATTTAACCTTGATGTTACGTACCGACTGCAGCTTCATGCATTCAAAGTGTGAGCAAAGCAGATTTCGGGGCTGCCTTGGTACTGAGCTTACCGTCAAACGTCACTTGTAGGTTAAACGGCAAGGTACTCTGCCTTTTTTTGCCTTAAAAAAAAGTCGATGACACCCTCATTGCAAAAAAAAAAAACTAAAAAATTGCCCCCACCTCCCCGAAGGGAATCGTGAGGAAGTGCGAATGCATTTCTTGCGCCGAGAGTACACGGCGTAGTAATTCTGACATCGCCTTGAGAGGCGCCCAGCCAGCGAACGGTCTAAACTGGAGCAGAGCGAGCAGGAGACTGTAGCGAGAGAGCGCGCGCGAGCCGACCCACGGAGGTCTGGCGGTTTATCGCTGCATATAAAGGGGGGTACGGCGCGCTGAGCGCGCCGAGCCAGGTGGCTGAGAGAGGGGTGCGCGCGCAGCTGCAGCCAGCGAGGAGAGAGGAGGAGCGAGCGAAGGGGGAGGGGGACGCGCGCAGCGGCGCACGGCAGCTGCCGGGAGAGGAGGTGGTGCGTGACGTCACGGCGCGGGTGAGGAGAGGGATGCGCGCGGCGCACACCGCCGCGCCGCGAGGGAGCGGTGAGGGCGTGGCATCACGTGGTGAGTGACGTCACTGCGCCGTTGCTACCGACGCTCCTCTCCGCTCTGCGCCGTTGCTAGGGAGAGCAGGGCTGCGGACGCCGCCGCCGCCGGCGGTGGATGGTTTGGGGTCGCTTATAAAGTGCATCGCACTTAAAAAATCCGTGAGACTTCGCTAAGATTCGAACCACATACTTTCACAACAACACAAGCACCTAAGCTCCAATCCACTTGACCACGCCAGGAAACAATGCGTGCACCCAAGAATTTGGAACCTTAACAGAGGCTGCCATCGAATATTGTCGGGTGATTCGTTTTGGCCGTATTTGACAAATTTCGGCAGTGCTAACACTTGTTTCTTCCGCACCGATCTTGGAGGCGAGGTCAATTATGCTAATACTGCAAGTGATGTAACCAAAGCTCCCTTATTTAAGCCAAGAAAAGCTATCGCGCTTCATCGTTCCCCCTATGCAGGCTACGGTAGCCGCGAATGAAATTGAATGGACCGCTAGATTTCTGGCGTTGATAAACTTCGTTCGTTACGCACCGATCTTGCAGACAAGCCCTCCATGCTAACACTACAAGCGATGTAGCGAGAGCTCCCGTATTTAACTGGCAAAAAGCTGTCTCAATCCCCCGATCTCCCCGATTAAAGCCAAGCTAGCCACGGAGGATTGCGCAGTTTCGACCAGAAATAGCTTGTAATTTGCCTGAAGGCACCAAATTACCGCACGTTAAAAAAATGATTGTTTTCTGCGAACGTAATGACCCCAAACCAGGAGATGAACATGGAATCCGGGCGATGTCGCGGGCTTTCTGATGCTTTCTGGCGCTGCGTCGACGCTGATATCTGGCGAGCAGCATAGACATCGGCGTAGCTACATAGGAGCAGTCGGAGAGTGAACTTGCCAGCTCGGACCTAAGTAAGCAGCTTTAACTCGCTGAAAGGGCGAAGACGGCAGGCCGCACCAACGGAGGGCTGGACTGAGGACCCCGCCCACTTCTAAGCTGGATCTACCTGTTCGTTCAAAGTTTTCTTCCCCTCCTCCTCCTCCCGCGTCAGCTCACGGCGCCGTGCATTTTGCCGACGCCGTCAACGCGGGGCGATGTCGACGCGCGAAAGCACAGAAAATACTCTGCAAGTGGTTGCAGCCTCAGAACAAACCGTAAAATTACGGCGCCCACAACCACACGGCAGCTGCATTTCCACCGCATACCCTGAAATTGCCTTAAATGCCGTAATCTAGATTGTAGGTACAATTACTATTTTCTTTAAAAAATACTCACGCCCAAGCTTTTCTTGTACATAAATGGCAACTAATATCTTTATTTACCAATAACTTGGCCATATATTTCGCAACGCGTTTTTATCAAGGTGGGTGTCTTTCAGGAACTAGTTTTTCCCTCATACGAACACAGACAGGAAGTCGCTGCGCGCAAAGTCCGATCGTCCGACAGTGTATTAACTGCACTCCTTACCGATACGCGTGCTACAGGCCGGGGACGGCACGGCGTGCACGGCTTCAACTTTCGTTATTTCGGTGACTTGACTACCATGGATTTATCTACCGAATGAAGAAATACTGCCAAGTAGTGGAGGTAAGCGAGTACTAGTGAACCTTGTTTTCTTGTCATATGTATTTAACGTAGCAGAGTTGCTCTCGAACTTCGGTACGCGTAAGCGGTTAGCCCTAACGATTTGAGGGACTCGCTTTCTGCGTTGCGGAGATTTGTCGGTAGACCTTTGTACCTGGCTGCTGCGTTTGTAAACAGAATCAGTTTTCGCGCAGTTTCTAGCCCTGTGTTTGGTGAAGTGTTTGTGTTCTGTCCTGTTTTGCTAGGCGAATGTTTTGATATGAAATGAAATAAGGGAAGCCGGAGAGTGCGAATGTAAGTGCGTGTGCGAATGCGTTACACGCACATCGTGTACTTTTAGCGTGATGTTGGTTTTTGTTTCGTTTCTGCAGATGCCGTTTTTTTCGTCATAATAGTTCTCGGTTAAAAAACGTGCACAATACATTGAATGATTGCCGTTCGTGTAGCATTAAAATATAATATTAATCCAGGGAATTCCGAGAGTACAGCATTAGATTAAAATGCAATCTGGATGCTGTTTTCGCGTTTCCATTGAGTGTTAAATGTTTTCGAACGCTCAGTTTGGTCGTGAAATGTCGGAATGAACAACGTGTACGCAACCCGAATCTATTTGTAACGTCAGAACTACACGCATGTCGTAACTGGTACAGTAGTATGAGCAGCGCTGGTTGTGCTTCGTACTCTTACTGCAGCATCGCAAACGTAAATTAACCTTCAGAACCTAGTAAAATTATTCAAAAATGGTTGTTAAATTTCTGTCACTTTTGGAATTTTCAGCTTAATGAATTTAGTGTGTAACACACCTTGGTGATCAGAGTAACACAGCATTTGAAATTTCGCAGGTTTAAGGCACAGTATGATTCTGGTGTCTGGCCTGTCGTTTGCTAATACCTTAGATGTTGCAGGCTGCTGTCTGGTGCAACTTAGACTATGTGTGAATGTGATTGTGCTGTAAAAATTTCTTGCACTACTTTGATGCTTCCCGCTGTACAACGTATTTCAACTAAAAATGTACGCCTAGCAGGACAGGCGAACAGGACAACATGACGAGTGTTTCAGTGATGTGCTTTTTGAAGGTTTAGTTATGCATATATACCAACTAGCCCACCTCGCCATTCTGCTGCACGAAGTATACGTCCATGGCAGTGACGTTGTCCGGTTTTGTTCATGTTTCCTTTACATTTTGTGGACATGGCTTCATGCGTGTATATATTGTCACTTCAATCCACCAAGCGGTCTAGATAGACACAGAAAAATATTTTGCAAGTTCAGATGGGACCTGTAGCTGGGGTAAAATGTCCTCAAAATCCCCATTCACGAAATGTAGTTCTTATATTTAGTGGTACCTCACATTAGCTGTCATAGTGTTAAGGTTGCCTTAGTAGTGCCAATGCTGGCATTAAAGTATATCCACTCCGCTCTCTTCCTGTCCCTTAATGTTACACCCATCCTCTAGTGTTCTGTTGCCTGCTAAGTCGTCCTTAATTTATGTTAGACCCTTTTAGTTAGCCTGGAAGTTTCTGCCCCGTAGGCGAGTACACTCTCTTTTTCAGGGACAATGTAAGCGGCTATTCCGTATTATACGAGTCTTAAAAATCTGTATTACAACACAGATTTTCCTGTACCCATGCCTAGATTGATGAACTGGCTTGCAAGGGAGGTGCTACTGCAACTGTCTGCACAATGCGCCTGCTCAAGCTACTGTTGACGGTCAACTTGGCGCAGGACTTCTCCTGGTTTGGAAAACAGGGAACACGCTTTTTTCCACCTGCGAGTGGCATCCTGCATTGTGTGTAACTAGATATCTTCGTGTTGTTACAGACATCAAATTCTTTCACCAGACAATGTATACGGCCCAGATTTTTATTTTCAGTCCATCCTGCGCAGATATCAGCTTTGTCGACAACCTGCGGCTTCTTAGTTTTTATTGCTAGAAGCGGTATTAAATTTCTTTCAGCCTTTGGACCATGAAATTTTTACTCACTTTGCCAGCAATCCGGTTTGCTGAAACTATTTTGGCAGTTTCTGGCGCACCACAACGAAGAACGCAAACTGTTCAAGACTCCCTACCATAACTGATGATGGAGGCATGCACCATTGAACCACGTAAATTTCTACTGCTCTTGTAACCGCCGTACAGTTACACACCTTTTCTATAGATCATAACCATTTCCCTAGATGTTGGTTTGTTTAAAGTAGCTTAAATTTGTATGGCACTCACAACCACCACTCAACAACACCACTTCTGTGTTTCCTAGGTGCTTTTGTTTTATTGTTCCACAAACTTTTCATAGATGTGAACTATTTAGTTCCGTAAATTTGCTGTGTTTTTATAACCACCATTCAATAATTTCTTTGTTTTCACACTTTTCTTGCGTTGTTTTTCACCCAATTATTTTAATGTGCGATATTTCAAGTTGGATAGCTATCTTGTGCTTGTACCCTGGGTTTACATGTTTGCTTTCTTCCCTATTTTTTGTCAACCTTTCTGTGTGTGACTTGTTTATTGTCATGAATATCTGTTCTATTCTTGTAATTGTACAATGTGTACCCTGTGGTCCAGTGCAGATAGGAATGAAAATTAAAGTGGTTGTGTTGCGAAAGCATGTTATATAATTTGGAAGTCAATATAAACTGTTTTACCCGAACTCTTTTGGTTTTTATGTGTGCTTTGAGAGCGTTCTTACTACCCAGCTGCAGGTACTTACAGAGAGGATGGGAGACTGTCATTTTAATTAGATTAATTTTTGAATTGTTTCTGTGATAGTTTATTTGCAGAAGGTCTGTACAGCCGTGCTGTATGGTACAATTCGATAACGCCACTGTGGTTGCCTTAGTGTCCAGGGCGCTTGTGCTGATCAGGACTGGTTTGCTGTTACTTACTGCTTCTTGTTTTCGATGCGACATTTCTTGTTTAGAGCTGTGCTTCGTGTGCTTCTGCGAGAGTGTGTGGTCAGCTTGGCACTTCACATATGAGACTTCATGCAGTATGCAGCACTTCAAAAGTGGAAACACATTAATCCAGAAACCAGGTGACAAGTAACAGCAAACAGTGCTGAATAGCTAGTAAGACATGTATTTGAGGTATAAATGCCCACAACACGGAGGCAACCTTGGAAAGGGGGCTGGCCAAACTTTGAAATAATGTCTAAAGAATGTAAATTTCAGGCATACAGGTTCATCTCAACAATATCATACTAACGTACACAAGACATGAATATAAAAAACTAATGCTTGTGCCAAAGACACAAAAACCAATGTAGAACAGACATCTATATACGTCTTGCATGCGTACCACTACAACATCCATAAGACGTACCACTAAAGTAACATCCCGTAAACAGCGTATAAAAGTACCAGGAGACGTCTACTGGACGTTATCGTTCGCGTTATTTGGATGGGTTTTTTGCGGTTGTAGCAACGTTGAGTATATGTAACTCCGACACCAACGGTACGTCTCCTGGACATCTGCAATGTCGATTGCTGACGTCTCCGGGATATCTGCACGACGTAACGTGGTTTGCTGGGATGCTTCGTCAACTTGGGATCCTGGATATACTAATCTAACTAACCAACTTGAAGCTGTACAAAACCGTTCTGTAAGATTCATACTTTCTAACTATCATCGTACGGCCAGTGTAACTACTATGAAATCCAGTCTGAACTTAACTCCTCTCGCTACACGCAGAAAACTGTCCCGTCTGTGCCTATTCCAGAAAGTGTATCATAATAACCATGTACTCAAATCACGCTGGATACAACCCGCACGTTTCAGATCTGAACGTCTTGACCATCGTCACAAAGTTCATATCCCTCACCAAAACACTGCCACGTACTCTCATTCGTTTTTGCCGAAAACGTGCCGTGAGTGGAACCACCTGCCTGCTTCATTAGGTTGCATTACTAACCCTAACCATTTCCGGGAAGCATTGTCAAGTTCTGATTTGCTGTGAATTTTTTTTTCCAATACTTTCTAGTAAGGAGTGCTTTTTTGTTTTTCTTTGTTTATTGTTTTTTTTTCCTCTTCTTAGTGTATTGTGCGCTTGTGTTGATCCGCCATTACTGTGTTCTTTTACGAATGATGTGCGCTTACCATTTGCTTTTATTTTTGTCCCGAGTGTGATTTCGTTTATGGCTGCGGTTATTGCATTTGCTTTACCAGTTTCTTAAACATTGTTTTTTTGTGTGTACAATCCTTAAACTTTTGTCGCGTGCTTTTGACGTCTTTTTTTGCTTCTATGTAAGCCCCTCCCCTCTACAATGCTTGTATGCCCTGAGGGTAAAATAAATAAATAAATAAATAAATAAATAAATAAATATTTTTATTGGAATATTTTTGGCTTTTGCTCTTCAAATTTTTGTTTCGTTGCTGCATATTTTACTTTTTAATTTTTTCATGATTTACCTTTCCTTTTTCCCCTCGACATGAAATCGTGTGTCTCCGGGCGACACAAAGGGACCAAGAACAGGGAGCGTATACGCTGCCTGAGGTACCGCGCTTAGCTTAAGCGGACCTCGGAAGCAACAATGATGAGCTTTCCTTGGTATGTGTCCGAACACAAAGAATCTTAAAAAACATCCTTGGAATGCGTCACAACAGCACCAACCTTCAGAATGACTCATTTAGGCTGTTCTGTCGCGCACTGATTATCCGAAAGCGTCGCCCTTCAGTTGACCTTACGGTAAACGAAAGTGTTGCGGAGGTTGTAGATGCGGAAAGCTTCATGGAGGTGCGACGGCCACAGCTAGGATAGATAGGCCCCCACCTGCAATGTAGGCGGTCAGTGACGGCCCGAACCAACGGCACATCGTTCCTTTCTGGCGCCGCGCGGTCAGGCCGGGCCGTCGGCGCAGGCGCGTTCTGCCAACCGCCACCGCACTTCGCGGCCGCCAGCAGGCGCCACCCGTCGCGCACGTGCGCTTCGTGACGTCACGGTGTTTACATACAGGGAGAGGTCCATTGAAACTAGATGTGAGCTTGATATTTGCGATCGGAAATACAGAATGTTACATCGATAAATGTTACATCGATACATCGAAGAGTCGCACTGAACCAACCCGCTGACCGAAGAACCGAAGTGCACGACAAGGCGCCTTGCCGTGCACTTCAGTTTTTCGGTCAGCGTGTTGGTTCAGTGCAAGTGACTCTTCGATGGATAGCGACATGGCTATCGATACGGTAGGCTGACTTGAAGCTTTTCGTACCTCAAATACGCCAAACTCTTGGCGCTTTTCAGAAGAACCAATTTTTGCTGACCGGGATGCGAGTGTTCCTGTTCCTGTCGCGCTAGTGTAACATATTTTTATTAAGGCGCAAATTGTGGACGCACGTAGGAAGTCGTAAACACCTCCGCAAAACGCAGACGCACCATCGCTCGCCGCACGTGTGAACACCGCTTCTAGCGCGACACGCGTCGCGTGCCGTCGCGCGACGTGCTCGAGACGCAAGTGGAGATGTGCCTTAATGCAAAATATGAGCGCAGCTGCGCTCAAAAATATGTCATTTTAAAAATATGTGGAGGCAAAGAAATTCAGACACGCACAGACAAATTTTTTCTTCACATATCACTCCTCTCATTCTGTCACAATCTCGAGCGTACGACGTCTAAAAGTAACGTATAAATAAATAATATAAATAAAAGTACCGTATACCGTATAAAAGTACCGTATAAAAGTACCGTATAAAGTCGCGGCGCCGCAGCCCCAGCACTCAGGGTGCAAGACGCAAGTCCAGATCCAAGTCCCGAAATGGAAGGCATTCACAAGGCAGCGATCAACAAAACAAGGTGAGCTGGGCTAGTGCGGTCTCCCACAGCAAACCTCTGCCGAATAACATAGAAAAGTAGGACAGAATTAGCCCAGGGAGGGCAGAACAGGAATCCGAAATTGTAAAAATCAAAGAGATGCTGGAACTCGTTCTTGCAGAAAACAAATTGCTGAAATCAGAGTTATCCAAACTCAAAGGCACGAGTGATGGCACGACATCATCCTCGTCCAAATCAGTCGCTCCCTCTTGCAACTCTGGGAAGGTAGCAGGCAAAACCGGGCCCCCCAAGAAGCCATTGGGGTCAACAGAACCGCCGCAAATTCCGATCCTTGATAATTCGTCTAGCGATGAGATGGAAGAATCGAAGTCAGATTCTCCTCCATCGAAACGCAGAGCGAAGGAATTAGCTTCAGATCAAAGCCATGCCCCGTCGGGTGGAAATAAATACGTTAATGAAGGAACGCTCCTCCAATTCGGTGAAAAGCTTACCGAGACAATTAGCGCCACGCTTGGCGCCAAGTTCGACGCCCTTGCCGCGAGTATTGGAACTCAAATCGCAGCGCTGAACGCCAGAGTAACAGCTCTAGAAGCCGCCATCCCGCGCCTCGGAGCTGGACGGGAAGGGTGCGCGGGTCCCATTAAAGCCACCAAACCATATTCCCGACCCACATTGGTGGAAGGCACAAGAACTTCTCTAGAGTATGCATCACCCATAGATTATGCAGCAGGGAAAGAGTAACGCGCTGCTCTTGTGGCAGTGGAACTGTCGGGGGTTCCAAAAAAAACGAGGTAACTTAGAACAATTTATTAAAACTACAGAAGCGCCGGACGTCATCTGTCTCCAGGAAACTGGCGTCCAAACAAAACTCTCAAACTATAAATCATTTTGCGATTTGGAAGAGAGCGCGTCGGGTGAATGTCCAAAAAAGAAACCAATAGTAGTCACTCTAGTGAGGCGGAACCTTCCGGCCGTGCGTCGTGACATCGGAGAGGACACGACGTCTGCGAACCACGTCCTTGTAGAATTAATCCCAGACAGAAAACACAGGGGAAGCGGCATTTTTGTACTAAACATTTACAGCTCCCCCCGAAGCAACCACAGATTCGCTAAGCTTTTTCGTAAAGTGTTAGACTTAGCTCGAGGGAGCACGATAATTATAGTAGGAGATTTTAACGCCCACCACACGGAGTGGGGATACAAGCGGGCCCCGACTAAGGGTAGGAACCTGTGGCTCGACGCGCACCAGGAAGGTTTTTCCCTGGTGACAGACTCGGCGCACCCCACACGAATGGGAAATAGTGTTAGCGATGATACGACTCCGGACCTTACGTTCACCAAAAACACACTCAAAGAAGCTACGTGGCTAAACACACACGAAAATTTAGGTAGTGACCATTATATCATCACTATCACAGTGGAGACTAGGTTCGCCAAGCACAATGGGAAACAACTTAGGATTGTTGACTGGGATGCCTTTCGCAAGATCAGGGACGCCGAGCGTGTCTATGATATAAACGATGTCCCTCTTACAAGCGACATAGACGATATTCAAGAATGGGCAGAACAACTGCACAGAGATACTAAGCAAGCCACCAAGGATATCCCGGTAGAGGCGGATCTTTACCAGGCTGATGCTAAACTCCTACACATGTGGGAGGCCAAACAAGGCTTACAAAAGAGACTCCGAAAACAAAAATTAAATCGCAACTTACGACGACGTCTTGCTGCCCTCAATAGGGACATTGAAAACTACGCCAATCAACTGATGCGGCAAAACTGGAACAGTACATGCGACAGCATGGAATCCCAGATTGGTTTTGCGAAAACTTGGAATCTTCTCCGCTGCCTTATTGACCCGGAAAGTAGCAAGACTACGCAAAGGCACAACTTGAGTATTCTGCTTCACAGATTTGAAGGTTCCGACAAAGAGCTAATTGAAACAATTCGACAGAAGTACATAGGGGACTGCTCCGCCGAAGTGCTCCCGCCATATTCTGGGACCGGGAATGAAACCATGGACCGCCCCCTCACGGTGCACGAAGTACGAGGTGCCATTCACAACCTACGAACCCGCTCCGCCCCGGGTCCAGACGGCATTACAAATAAAATGCTACGGAATCTGGACAACTATTCTGTCGAGGCCTTAACCCGATACATGAACGTGTGCTGGGAACGGGGTCAAATCCCGGGCCAGTGGAAAACCGCGAAGATAGTCATGATTCCCAAATCAGGCAAAAAGCTCCAGATAGAAAACTTAAGACCTATATCTCTTACTTCATGTGTCGGGAAACTTATGGAACACGTGATCCTCAACAGAATTAACAAATACATGGAGGAAAACGGCCTATTTCCACACACAATGATCGGTTTTCGGCCTAAACTCTCAACACAAGACGTGATGATTCGACTTAAACATGACATCATAGACGGAGCGCATTGCTCACCACTAGACACCAGGGCTATACTGGGAATTGATCTCACGAAAGCATTTGACTGCGTAAGAACACGGCCATCCTCGAAAACCTAACCAAACTGGGTCTAGGCCGAAGGACGTACGATTACGTTAGCAACTTTCTTTCGGACCGCACGGCTACGCTCAGCGTAGGGGGTATTCAATCGGATACGCTGGAACTGGGGAGCAGGGGGACGCCGCAAGGCTCTGTCCTCTCTCCGTTCCTGTTCAACGTAGCCATGATTGGCCTCCCCGAACTTCTGGATAACATTCACGGCTTGCAATACAGCCTGTATGCAGATGACGTCACGCTGTGGGTTCCGGGTGGAAGTGACGGACAGATACAAGACACACTACAAAGGGCAATAGAGGTAATAGAAACTTACGTGATCCCTCGTGGCCTGAACTGCTCTCCAGAGAAATCAGCGCTTCTACTCTATCGCCCGACTAGCAGGGGACGCCGGACAGACTCATTACCTCCGGACATCCAGCTCTTTACATGCGGAGGCCAACGCATCCCGACAGTTTCAAGTATCCGAGTCCTGGGCCTCCGCATCCAGGCCAACGGACACAATTCAGAGACCATACTCGCTCTCGAAAAGAGCGTACACCAAACAACTCGCCTGATCTCACGAATAGCCAATCGACACCACGGGATGAAAGAACACAACCTCGTGAGATTGGTACAAGCCTTCGTCATTAGTACAATAACATATGTCGCCCCATTCCTGCACCTGAAACGCGATGAAGAAGCCAAGCTAAATGCCATGATAAAGCGGGCGTACAAACAGGCCATAGGGATCCCGTTAACAGCCCCAACCGAACGGTTCGAGGCACTCGGGCTTCACAATACCCTCAGCCAGATTATCGAAGCTCAAAGGCTGTCACAGCGGGAGCGACTTATCCAGAGCCTAACCGGCAGACATATCCTCAAATCACTTGGCATTTTTCCTGCAGGGATACCCGGAGCCAAAATAGACCTACCAGCGGAAATAGGGGATCGCATGCACATACCACCGCTACCGAAAAACATGCACCCCGTACATAACCAAGAGCGGCGACAGGCCAGGGCCAAAGCCCTACACAAAAGATATGAAAAATCAGAGGACGTGGTATACGTAGACGCCGCTGATTACATTGCTCGCGACGCTATGGCCCTCGCAGTGGTCAATTTCCGTGGGGATTCAATTGGCTCATGCTCGGTCCGCACGACGGACACAGAGGTGGGTGAAGAGGCGGCCATCGCCCTGGCGATGACAGCTTCTCCAAAAATTAAATTCATTGTTAGCGACTCTAAGTCGGCTATTTTAAATTATTCGAGAGGGCGAATTTCACCCGAGGCGTCCCAAATCCTAAATCTCGATCCCATGACGAGCGGAACGGGAAGATATACTTGATATGGGCACCGGCCCACTCGGGCCTGGCCGGAAACAAGTGTGCGCACGATGCGGCTCGAGGATTTACCGACCGAGCTGGCGTCGACACTTCTGACCCAGACGCTCACTCGCTCCGCTGGACGGGCAGAGACAGGCTTGTGTCTTACAGGGAGCTGACTACTCATTACCGGCTTAAACGAGCCCGCTACTCCCCCCCCCCCCCCCCCGCTCATCCATCCCTCAGTAAAAGGCAATCTGTGGTTTGGCGGCTTCTTCAGACGAACTCGTACCCGAACCCCGTCGCGTATAGTCATTGCTATCCAAGACAGTTTTCAGATAAATGTCGGAGATGCAAGGAACGGGCCGATCTTGCACATATATTATGGGCATGTCCTCAGGCGACTCCTCAGGGCCGCAAAATTAGCAGTAATGAGCAGTGGGAGACAGTACTGCTCAGCTCAGACCCGGCGAATCAAGTCTGGGCCGTCCAGTTAGCCGAAGACGCTGCTAGGACCCAAGGACTCCTGGCCGACGCCTAGGGTGGAGGTCTAGCTTTCCTCCACAAACTGGACAAATAAAAGTTATTTCTCTCTCTCTCCGCCGCTCCGGTTTCGTCGAAGCTTCCAGTACTTTCGAGGAGGTGCGCGTGGCCTTGCCAGTGCTTCTAACAGAGTACGCTAATTTAAGAAAGCGGGTGACACATTCAGCGCTTTGTTTCCGTACATCGTATCGGTCAGCGAGCTCGCCGTGTGCGTTGGTGATCGCATCATCAGTGAACACACGACGTCACGCGCTACACTGGCACCATCTCGTAGCGAGACTTGCCGCGAAACACGTCTCGCGCGGCACCCGCGGCACTCCCCTTTCCTCCTCGCTCTCTATCGAAGCCTTCCTTGTATTCTTGGTTACATTGAGGGACAACGGCAAGGAACCCCGTGAAACCACATGAGTGGCGCATAAGAGCTGCGCTCTAAAAATTGTTTGGAGGTTCATTGATTATCTTCTAGAATGCGTGAGGATCTCCCCCGCGAAATGGAAGATCGACCCCATGCGCACGCCTTCCTCTGGCTTTAGAGGTCCGAAACATGACATCACAGTTGGTCGCCATCATTCATCTCTTGTCCTCTCTACCTCCACAGCAATGACTGCACACCCCATTATACAATGCGCACATACGGAGGCCGGAGTCCCGTAACTCTTCGGGACTGAGTGTTCCGGGCGCATCGGCAGAGGCAAGTGGCGAAGCAAAGCAGAACCTCCTTGGCCCAACCACGATACGACTTAACGTTTCCCTTAGCAACGTTTGAAGTGGAGCGACGGAAGCCCTACCTGTAGCCACGCTCTCTTTGATTGCCTGTTCTGTAGCTTTGACGAATGATGGGCAGCAACCATTTTGCCGGAATGCTTGATCTATTGCTCACGCACCAATAGAAAGGGGCACAAAAGAGTAAAAGTAAGTTACCCTATATTGCAGGGGTGTGTGCATAGACAAGGCTGAGCAGCAATGGCTGCGGGCAAGAACAATCAAAGCACCAGCATTGCCTCCCAGGTCTATCTGAGGAAGCACTCGCCAGCCTATGTTGCATGGGCGTGTGATGCTGGTGCTTTGATTGTTCTTTTCCGCAGCCATTGATGCTCAGCCTGGTCTATGTGTGATGCGTTCTTACTTGTCTCTCGCATTGCTTCTAGTCAGGCGCTTTCTGATCGAGCTGTTCTCTTTGTTGATTTGGGGCGTGAATGTTTGTATGGTTTGCCAGGTCATTTTCCGCAGCATTTTCTGGAATAGTGGTTCTCCGCCCGCTCAAACGGTGCACCACTCGCAGCAAGCTTACTGCAACGACTCTTAATTTTAAGGGAGAGCTTCTATGCCTTAACCTTGAAGACTCGCGTTTCTGGCGTGGGAAAGCTAACTGAATTTGAAACAATGGCGGGAGCAATGGGAGAAAGTGCGCCCCCGCAACATAAAGCTCCGCTTAATGGAACCAACTTCTTTGGTAGGCAACTTATTAAGAGTGCTGGTGAAACAATGGTAACTCGCCTCGTTCCAAATTAGGAATATTAACCACACCTACGGTCGAGTAACATTTGTAACGCGGCTGAATCAAAACGCACCAAGACACACTTTTAGCATCCACTGGTTTTGTCAGAGGTTATAGACACCATCATCCCTGCAACAGGAAAAGAGCTAGCTTAGGCAGCAAAATCCTCCGCGACAATATATCGCGAAGTGGAACAATGCGTGAACACTACATTGAACGCCTCGAAAAGGATGATAGATTCTGAGTGAGCTTCCAAGTTCTTTGTTTACGTGAGCGGAGAATCGTAATCATAATGTCCATTCTGCTGTTCTCGTGTGCTGAAAAACCATGTTCGAGAAGCGTTTTTGCTGATTGAAGGTCCATGAAAGCAGAATACAACTTCGTAGAATTTGAAAGAACTAGGCTTAGGTGCATCACTCCATTCCATCCGAAAAAGAAGCTTTTTAGCCAAAAAAATACAAAGGATATCAAGAATGATGATGATGATTGTGGGGTTTAACGCGCCGACGCAACGCAGGCGATGAGGCGCGCCGTAGTGGAGGGATCCGGATTAATTTTGACCACCTGGGGATCTTTATCGTGCGCCGAAATCTCGTACACACGGGCGTTTTTGCTTTTCGCCTCCATCAGAAAAGCGGCCGCCGCGGCCGGGAATCAAACCCCCGACCTCGTGCTAAAAGATATCAAAAAGCTTTCATAAGTTGCGGTACAGTGACGTGTTATGGGCATGTATTCAGTCATATAGACCATCACTGGAAACCATTTTCAGTGTGCTATCTGCACGTTAACATTCAACTGACGCGATCAAACGAAACTAGAGGCCCCATTGCAATCGTCCCGTCATTTGTGTTAGCGATGGTTTAGGCCTGCTACCGTGGATCGCACAAACAAGACAATGGGACATCATAGAAAAGTTGCCGGAAAGTGGCAAGTGAGTCGCCTCTGCTTCACACATTTTCCTTAATATATCCATTATTTGTTCAAAGTTTCCGATAAAATTGGTTTTGTTGTTGTCAAAAAAGACAGCCTTTTTTATAAACCAAGCTTGTATTTTGTCTTCATGGGCCCTCCAAAAAATGGTTCAGGAACTATTTAGGGCGTGACCAAGCAAACCATATGAATCAGTTTTGTGTGGTTTTTATTCTTTATGAGTTGATATTCAAGGTAAC
The DNA here is from genome assembly GCF_048455015.1 of Haemaphysalis longicornis. Lineage (NCBI taxonomy): Eukaryota > Metazoa > Arthropoda > Arachnida > Ixodida > Ixodidae > Haemaphysalis > Haemaphysalis longicornis. The sequence goes on along the minus strand of NW_027526407.1, from coordinate 154,662,573 downwards.
TGACAGCGGTGGTAAATCTGAATTCCCTCGTTAAAGGGGTCCTGAAATACCTTCCGCGGATGCATGGATGTACATGTAACCAAATAAAGCAATGTATTAGCAATTTCCTCATGCAAGAATTTTGTTAAAGCGATGAGTATTTCTGTGAAATCGTAAATCAAAAACCGCGCATTATCGTCGCGCCGTATTTCCTCCTCCTTTCAACTTTTTCTTCACTGTTCACGGCGCGTGAGCCTGCCCTCCCATGATTCTGCGCTCCCCAGCGGTGACGTACTTCCGCTATTGCGCTCCTCAGATTGGCGTCTGCTACGGGCGCGCTCTTTCGACTTTTTCATCTTTGTTGACACTACGGACATGGATCCCGCACTCCGCTCAAGGCTGGAAAAGCGAACGAAAGACCTGGCCGCATGTGTGCGGCCTGGCCTTGCCCTTTTGGGTGTACGTTGCTGCAGTTGCTATCGGTGGCACGTGACTTTTTATCGGCGGCGAACTCGCAGCCGCACGGGGAGAATCGTGCGCTCATTCCCTTTGATGCACCGCGCAATGTTTATCCAAAAAGCGCAGTCTCAGATGTGGCCCCGCTGGTGCCGTGTCTTATTTTGCGGCGGTGGTAATTCCTACCGACGGCATGGGAAAAAGACATTTTAAACCGACACAGAACCCGTGCACAAAACGCGCCGGATCAGATCGCTTTATCAGTGGGCGATGAACGGGAAGGCGAAGAGCAAACGAGCGCCGCACTCGAGCAGTGAGCACCCGTGTTCTGAAAAGCTGCACCCGTGTGTTGCATTCAACAATGACGGGAAAGCGTTTGTGTGCACTTGTTTGGATAGTCGTAAAATGTCGAAGCACTCCGGCACTCCGCTAGCAGATCAGCCGGCGAGTCATTTCGCAAAACATTATGCATTAGCGTGTTAGGGCATTGCCTCCTGTATTTTTAATACAGGAGGCGATGGTTAGGGAGACGGCGGCATGTAGGCTGTCGCTACGCCAAACTGATTAGACGCTCTACTAAAACTCCCCTCGCGGTGTTTACGTAGCGGGAGGCAAAAATATAGCGTTTAGCCTACGCAAAGGCAACAAACGCTGTACTAAAACTCTCTATTAGCAGCAAAATAGCGTGCGTACGTGAGACCGCTTGCGTTTCCAACATGGCGGAAGGTAGCGCGAGATAGAGGAAAGATTTTTTGCTTCCGATTAACCAATTTCTTGGCCCCTGTGTTTTTAAATACGTCAAGTGGTTAGCACGTCGCCCACACGCAGCTCTGTGTGGTCGTAACATCGCTGACTGTCCGAACGAAGCTTGCAGCTAATCCAAGGCAGCGACCGAAGCTGTGTGTGTGAGTGCATCGCCTCCTGTGTGTTGTGGACGCGTTCGTTTCGCGATGAAATGCGACGTTGTACTTCTGCGTGTGGACAGTGCTTCCCATGCTCTGGATTATCTTTCTCGAGCGACGTACGACTCAACCTCGCATCGGGTATGTGCAGTGTGCGTGGCTAAAAGCCATCTCGGCTTGCGCGCCAGAGTTAAGTGACTTGCTGTTCGTCCCCGGAAACCGCGCGCGAAGTGAGTGCCGAATTTGCGACGGGCAGGAGGAGGCAACGGATCGTCTGTCAATCGCGGTTCAGACTTGAAACGCATGTTGTGACGTTGTGTTCGTTCGAAACGCATCTCTGGATTGTTTTGAAGTTGAATAAAACGTATGCGTCAAACCCGGGCATTCGGCTCAGGGCGTTCTCTGCGATTGCCCGAAAGAAGTGCCACGGGGCTTCGACGCTTTCTTTATAGTACGTACTGACGTAAGTAAACACGAGAGAGACCGGGGAACCATCTGCATCCTTTCTTTAATGGCTGCCAGAATCCCGATCGCGCGCTCGCGCCACGAGGAGAAGATCTTCTTGCTCTTCGTCTTCAGTGTTCATGATGGTGATATTTTACAGAGTCCCGCCCGCCGGAAGTGCGCTTGAAGGATCAGTGGCGCACTTATTTGAAACCGTCCTCGAGTGGGTAAACGTGCTTGGTAGACCGCCGTATAATCTCCTGGTTGCTTCTCCGCAGAATACACGCCATTTTCACACCGTCACGTCCTGTATACGTCTTCTCTATTCTACACATTTCCCAGAATGTCCTCGGGTCGATTCCTTCCAGAAGAACTACGTCGCCTTCCTTCGACGCTTTACTGGCCGTTGCTTTTGTGCGCGCTGTCGCTCCGATTTCTTTCAGATATTTTTGATCCCATCTTGCCCAGCAAGTCCGCACGATCCGACACCTACTTCTCCAGGCCTCTTCGATATTCCCGAGGATGAGATGTTGTGAATCGCTAAGTTGCTGTCTCCCTCCGATGATGTCCGCAGGGGTTATTGGCATAGGCTCGCCAGGCTCGCCGTACACGTAGGTCAACGGTCGGTTATTTAAAGCTCCTTCCACTTCTGTTATGACGGTTCGCAGCTCTTCTACTGTAATAGTCATCCTCGCCATGATTTTCCGCAGGGAGGTTTTAAGGCTGCGTATAAGACGCTCATAAAACCCTCCCCACCACGGTGCGCCCTCCGCTATCAGCTTCCACTTGATATTACGTGAGCTGTAGTAATTATCCAAGTTCTCTCGTTGAATGATGCCCAGTACATCATTGATGTCTTTCGCCGCCTTCTTGAAGGTTTTCGCATTATCTGAATACACTATTGCTGGCATTCCTCGCCGCGCTGTGAATCTGCGGAATGCTTGCAAGAAGTTGAGTGTTGACATGTTGTTGACCCCTTCCAGATGAACTGCTCTTGAGACAGCGCAGGTAAAAATCACGACATACTGTTTCAGGCACTGGCCCTTGTCTGCTGCGTAGAGCGGTCCTGTGAAGTCTACTCCGCTGACTTGAAATGGCATGGCTTGCGTGACTCGGTCCGCTGGTAAGGGAGGTGTCACTTGGCTCAGTGGTCTTGCATTGTGTCTTTTAGTCTTTTACAAATGATGCATTTGTTCATTACTCGTTTGACCATCGGACGGCCTTGCAAGATCCAAAATCGTGTTCGCAGCTGAGCAAGCGTTGCTTTAACTCCACCATGCATCGTCAGACGGTGAACGTGATTCACAAGCAACTCCGTGAAATGTCCTTGCTTCGGTAACACGATGACGTGCTTGTTTATCGTACTGCTATATTGAACGCGTCCTTTTTGCCGTATAATCCCCTCATCGTCAATAAATACGTCTTGTCCTTGTATTTGAAACATGTTTTTTTTTCTTTTCGGTGCGAATGGCTGTGCCCTGTAAATGTTTCTTAAGCTTTCTTAATCCATTAATTTTCGGCTGAGGTTATTTCTTGCGTTCCCAATGGCCCCTTCCAATGTTCTTTTTTAAGGTTCTTGACGAATCTAAATACCCAAGCAGTTGTTCTCAGAAGGCGATTGTATGATCCATAGTTCTCGATGTTCAATATCGATGATGTCGGTCTCTCTGTTCCGTCTGTGCACTTGTTGCATTCGATCCTCTGTTCTTCAATCATTAACTGATCGTCTCCTCCGCAGTTTTTGTAGCGATCAATTTCTTGTGACGCTAGCCAACTGGGTCAGCGCCACCACAGTTGTGACTCAATCAAGGCACGTGCTTTGATTCCCCGCGTTAGTAGGTCTGCTGGGTTATCTTCTCCATGTACAAATGACCAGCTTCCCGCTCTCGTTTTCGCCCGTATTTCCGCGACTCTATTCACTACGAATGCTTCTCTCTTGCTGCTTCCGTTGATCCAGTGCAACACTATCATAGAGTCAGTCCAAAAGTGACTGCTTCTCAGGTTTCCCACGTAGTGTTTTTGAACGTAATCTCCTAATCTTGCGGCCAGCACTGCTGCCATCAGTTCCAATCGAGCCAACGTGAGCTCTTTGATCGGAGCCACACGACTTTTCGCCACCATAAATGTTGCCGCCGTTGTTCCATTGCTGTTTGATGTCACAAGGTACGCTGCTGCTCCATATGCTAGTGGGTTTGCGTCGGCAAAGACGTGCAGGGTTGAGTCTTGTATCATACCTTGATTTTCAGCATAGCACCTGGGCACTTGGAGATGCTTTATCGCTAATGCCTCTTCAATTAAAACTCTCCACCTTTTGTTTTCTTCAGCAGGTAAAGGATCATCCCATGTTGTGTCCAGTTTCCATAGGCTCTGGAAACCTATTTTCGCTCGTATGGTGAATGGCGACAATAGTCCAAGTGGATCAAATATTTTAGCAGTTGACTGCAGCACCGTTCTTTTAGTCAGTGGGAGCATTGTTAGGTCTGACACCCATTTCTCTACTGGAAAGCACAGAACGTCCTCGTGGTGTTTCCATATCATTCCTAAAAACTTCGTTCGGCCGCTTGACCGAAGCTCCTTGTGCGCACCCTCATCCTTTTCGGTTTTGTCGAACACTTCATTTACTCGCTTGTCGTTTGGCGTCCATTTTCTCACGCTCATCGAGGCTCTGTCGAACACCATTTTCGTCTCGTTGTACAGTTTGATGGCTTCATCGACTGTGTCCGCTCCGAGCATCACGTCGTCGCCGTAAATTGCCCTCTGTAGCCTTTTTGTTGTTTCTGGAAATTCAGAAGTCATTTCTTTTAGATGGTGCTTAATTGTGGCTGCCAGTGGAAATGTGCTCGGTGTAGTGCCGAATGTCACTCTTGTCATCCTCCACGCCTGAATTTCGTCAGTTAGTCTTCTCTGGTCGTCGTGTTTCCTCCACAGAAACCGCAAATAGTCTCGGTCTTCTTCGTGGATGCTGATCTGCAAAAATGCCTTTTCCACGTCTCCGATCAGTGCAATCTTTTTTTTCTGAAGTTTATAAGCATGGACAGTATGTCCTCGTTAAAGTTCGGACGGGCTTCTAAATTGTCGTTTAGCGATCTGTTTTCCATCGAGCTTGACGACGCGTCGAAAACGACTCTGACTTTCGTGGTTGCTCGGTCCTCTCGTATGACTGCGTGGTGGGGCATATAGTAGCAAAGGGTATTTGGTTTTCCTGCTCCCTCCTGTACCTCTTTCGCTACCCCAGAAGTGAAATATTCTGAGATTGCCTCGTTATACCTTCTGAGAGCACCATTTGTCTTCAGCCTCGTTGTTAATTGACGTAACCTTTTCACTGCAATTTCTCTGTTCGTGTCCAGGTTTACGTTCTCTTTCCATGGCAGACCTACTGCGTAGCGACCATTTTCCATCGTCATTTTCTCCTCGAACCCCTCTAACACCTTATCTTCATTACTTGCTAGGCCATGTTTCATTGTGATGCCGATTGACTCCAAATTCCAGAATTTCTGCAATTCGTCCTGTATTCCTTTATCAGTAGCTTCGACATGAAGTACCATGACTGCCTGTTCTTTTGTCACTTTCAGTTTGTTTTGACGGCATGGTCCTTGCACTGCCCATACGAGCGTTGTTTCCGCAGCCATTAATTTATCACCTATTCGTTTTATCTTTCCTGTGAAGAATTCCCCATAAAAATCTGAGCCAATTAGCAAACCTATCGACTTTTGCGTTTTGGTTTTACTGGTGTCGTCGGCAATTGCCAAATCTAGTTTCTTCAACTCTACGCCGATGTCTTTGCTGGGTCCTGGCAGACAATTACGGGATATCACGTCTACTTTCAGTGCTTCAATTATGGTGGTCGAGCTCTTGGTTTCCAGCCCTACTGTTACTTGCACTATATCCATGGTCTTCACCGTTTCATTACCGCCGAACGAGCCAATCGTCAACTTTTCTTATTTGATGATCTTTGCACCAATTGCTTCTGCTAATCCAGCGGCGATGAATGACCCTTGGCTGCCGCTGTCAAGTAATATTCGTGCGTAGTTGCCTGAGGAGTCTCCTTCAATCCAAGCTACCGCAGTTTGTAGCAGTACGCACTGCCTTTCCTGCCGTTCAATGGCATGCATGGTGCAGGCCGTCGATTCTTGCGGCTGGACCATCGCGGCATGTAGTTCTGCTTTCTTTTCTCGTTTTGTCCTGCACATTGATGTCGCGTGCCTTCTTTTACACTGTTTGCATCACACGCTGGCTCTGCAGACACGCGCAGTGTGATTTGGCCGCGTGCACCTGAAACATGCCCGGTTAGCTGTTAGTGCTGCCTTTTTCTCTTCCATTTGCATATTGCGCCGACAATCCTCAGTCGTGTGGTTGTTCTGTTTGCAAAATACGCACACTCTTTCGGATGAGCTGTAAAAATTTCTTGTCGTTCGAAACTGTCTCGTGCTTTCTTTTGACTGTTTTTGAGAGACCGTTGTTTGCTCCTTTTCTGTCTCCTCTCGTAAGTTTACTTGATGCCGAAGGAATTCAAGCAGGAATTATTTACCCCCGTGGATCCAACTGCTTCCTCCTTCCCCCCTCTGATTTCCTCCTCCCCTACCCTACCGACTTTCGACATCCGCCCTGACGGAATTTCGTCCCTGATTCAGAACCACAAAGCTTCTTCTTTCGCTGGCTGTGATGGCATTACTCCCAAACTTCTTAAAAACACTTCTGATTATTCTAGTCTTCTTCTCTCTTTAATTTTTACACAATCCATTCAAAAAGGTACCGTTCCGGACGATTGGAAAAAAGCCCATGATAGCAGCTGTTTTCAAGTCAGGCGACAGGTCAATCCCTTCTAACTACCGTCCAATCTCTTTGACGTGCATTTCTTCAAAACTACCCTTACAAAAATGGTTATTGAGATTGAATTGAAAGTCAATTGCCTTTACTCAGTACATTGTGTTGACAGTCAATTGACTTTGAATAGAAATTTTGTATTGAGTTCTCGTTGAAAATTGGCCGCCGCGTTTCAATTGAAACTCAACGCTAAGTTTCAATTGAAAGTCTATTGACTATAGTCAACATGTCTGTTGATTTTCAATTGACTTTCTGTTGAGTCTCAATACACTTTTCCTGTTGAGTTCCTGTTGTGACGTGTCAATTGAAAGTCTATTGAGAAAAGTCTGTTGAGTTCCAGTTGAGTCTGTGTTGACTCTCTATTCATTCTCCTGTTGAGTTCCTGTTGAGAAATGTCAAATGAAAACCTACTGAGCATATTCAAGACAGCCCGTTTGATTTCCTGTTAGTTTTTTGTCAAGTTATTTCAACAATTGCATAGTAAAGTTCAGTTAACTGTACTAAATATATACTAAGTCTGCTTCAATATTGCAAAAACATTCTAAAAACTGTCGTCAAGGTGTCCAATGAGCAGGCGAAATAGTGAGGTGTTGCATGGCAAAGCTTGCTTTATTGCTCACGAAAGCATCACGGGAGGGCTGGAGCCTCGCAGGGTCCACTTGCCTACTTGACTGTGTAGCCTGCAAAATACAAGAAACAGACTTGTTTGTTTGCACCAGTCAAGTACGAAACGACGATTGCATCCCTTCTCATTAAGCATGCTGGTTTAAGTACCTGGCTATTTTAAAAGTTACCTGGCTTGTATGTTTGGAAAGCAGGGAGATAGCAGTTCAACAAATGTATAAGCTTTCCTCAGATTTTAATGCCGTAAGCCACGCTAGCCGCATCAATTAATTCTACAATTGGTAGGGAGTGGAATGCCTTTAGTTGAATGCCTTCCGCATTAAGGCGCCTGAAATCTACAGGAACGACTATGTTTCAAGGCGGCAGGGAGCCAAAAAATCACCCGCATGGGTCCGTAATCGTGTCTTCCACATCTTTCAGGCCCAAAAGAAATCCAAATAGGCCTATAAAGACTGGTAGAGCCACTACCTGACAGGAGAAACCCCAAACCTGTGCAAAAGCATACCTGTCAACCTGTGGATTTTGTTTTTTGAAATTTTAATGCTTGAAATCTCGTAAAACAAAATTAGAAAATTGTCAACTTGCATGAACTTGTTTACAAAACAAGCCTTGATTAAAAAAAACTAGGATCAGATGGTACTGTAATCTAAAGTTACTACATCAGGCAATCATCGCAAATGGCTTTATGAATGGATGAGCACATAATACTTTGTGCTTACCGACTAGTGGAAAAAAATACATGAACCGTGATGAAAAAAAAACGTGGCAAAAAGAACGTGACAGGAAAAATACATAACTTGAATTTCGCAGTCTTTTACACTCTTGTAACGCTGAAGTATGGTGTGTGCCTTGCAGTACGTTTACCAAACAAGTAGCACTAAGCAGCAGCTTAAAGGGATCATATGAGACATGGGTATATCCACATTTTTGCCTTCATCATAACAATGCCAGAGGGGTATACCAGTATAACAAGGCCGTCTAATGCCAGTTTACACACAAGGAGAACACGAAACAGTTTTGTTTGGTGAGGGGAAAAACATCAGTTTCTGTAAATGAGAAATAATTTAAAAGCTTGTATCCCTTTGCTTGGCGAGATTTTCTATACACTAGCAGCACTAAAACAGTATAGTGATACCATGCCGACCAATCATTTGGGTAATTCCTAGAGGCAGAACATTTGTCAAAACAGATTGACTAAGCCCTCGCGCAATGCCGGTGTAGCATCAGTCAGTGGCACATCTGATGCCACATTCAGCCAAAATGTTATTCAGTGATTTTGCTATTACTCACACCACATTCAGCCCAACTTATTCAAAACTGCTCCGAGAAAGGCAGTCAGCAGGTTGTGATTAGAAGCAATGGCAAATTTCAATTTACGCTAGCAAGTCGAGCAAGTGCTTAAGTCAAAACTGGTATTCATCAGTTTGAAAGTTTGACGCCTGTGCATGTTCTAGCGCAAGCTGCCTAGCACCTGTGACAAAAATTGGCAAATGAGAAATTCACGGAAAGATACATGGAGAGAATTGGCACTTAGTGGTAAAAGACTAATATATGACAACAGTGTGCAGTCTGTTTCCAACTACTACTAACGCAGCAGGTTTTTTTCTGCATTGGTTTTAAAGCCAAAGTGTCTGCTTGCCTTTAGGGTGCCGAGGTAACACATCAGACTTGTGTAAAGATGTTTTGGGTTTAAACCCTACCTTCTGCGGATACATAGTCTCTATTTTCCAAAAGCAATCAATGAATTTGTTATATTCTTGGGCATTATTTTTTTAGCTGGGATGAAGTACGGTTTAGGCCACATTTGTCACTGCTTTGCACTCAGGGAACGCTCTTTCTCCAAGCAATCGTTCAAATTAATACGCAAATATATTGCTGGCTGCCAGCACTTTAGCTTGCAAGTATATTTTACCGCCATGTCTCCTAACTGATTGAACACACTATCCTGTTTGTGACTGGTAGATCTGCCTCTCAGCCTAGCGCTGTCAGGTGTGCTTGCATGGCACAGTATTCGTGCGTTTGTTATTGATCCGACAGGCACTTGTTCGATTCAACCTCTTTCATTTTTTTTTCATTTTCGTTAACTTCGTTCGTCAAACATTTTATTTATCTTCATCATGGTGTTCTTTCTTTTTTTATGACACTTCGTACTAGGTAATTCATGGCTGCTGCTCCGTTCTGTAGCGGCACTGCATCTGGGATTTTATTCATTCGTCAATTGCCTTCAAAGGTTTTGTTAGATCTTTAGCTTAAGATACATACAAATATAGAACACGCGAAAGCAATACAGCAGCGCGGAAGAAAATAAAACACTGATTGATGTCAAAATGTTGTGTGCCGGTACAATAGCCTCCCCCTTCAATTTGTTACACTTACGTGCAGTATTTTTGCAAGGCTGAAGTGAAATCATACCCTTTAGGTCGATCTGGAGACGGCGGGAATAAAAACACTGTTCATATGCCGACAAATAACCAAGTCGTGAGTATCGCCATTCAGGAAGGTCTGCACAACATTTGTCATGATGAAATGTACAGTGTGCGTCAGGCTTGTCTAGGGCAAGCGAGCGCACGGCTCCGGAGCGTGCTGGCGACATCTGCTGATAACTGCTGGGTTAGAGATAGCTTGCCATTGCGCGGATCTCGGACAGGGTCGGGCCGGTCGTCATTTCGCATGGGCCACTGTTATTTGCAGACGCCACCACCCACGAGGGGCACTGGTCTTCCCCAGTGCCAGCCATGAGCGGTGACAGGCCAGATAGACGCGCCGTTTGACGCGTTTATCGCAGGCAGTTACGTAATCGCATAAAGCAACGAGCGCCAATCTTCTGCATCTCAAGCGCACCAAACGGAAAAAGCACGCAACAAGAATTCACTGCAGGGATTTCGGTCGAACCTGTTGTGCGATTACGTAAGTCCCTGGGGTGATAATGCACCGCGTCAAATTACACACTGATCTCCGGCGTCACCGCTCACGGCTGGCACGAAGAAAAGAAGCACCCGTTGCGGGTGGTGGTGTCTCCAAATTTTAGAGGCCAAAGCTGAACGACGACCGGCCAGGGCCTGTCCGAGATCCACGCACGCGCAATGGCAAGCTATCTCTAACCCAGCAGCTATCAGCAGATGTCGCCAGCATGCTCCGAAGCCGCGTGCTCGCTCGCCCTTGACAAGCCTGACGCGCACTGCACAGGAGCGCTCGGAAAGAATGAACTTACCTTATAACAACGTCGCTCCCAGCGGGGCTCCCAGCGTGGTGAAATTGACGGATTCCAAAGCGTGGCTAACAGGGATGGTAACACCTCACTTCGCAAGCTTCTTCACCGTACGATCACAGCGCACAAACACAACACGACACACAAAGGATGTTCACCGGCGGAAGAAGAGCGCATACGATGGCTTTTCCTTCAATAAATTCGATGTATCGCCAGCTGCACTGCAATGTCTGACCTTCGATGCTGGTTGAAAAGATTCGCACACGGCACATAAATCGCCAACAACACGAGGAAAGCTATAAATTTGCACAGAACAGCGAGAACGACCGCACGACCGCACCACGCCGACCCCGCACATCCGGGATTGCGACCAAGCGACATTGGCTTGGTTTCAAGTCGGTTTGCGATGGCTATGCCACACCTACGCATTCTTGTGAAAACTGAGCGTGAAAACATTAACACGAGATATCAAAAAAACATACGGCGGCTTGTGAGTCCTATGTTAATATTTACAATAATCTTTTATAGAATTATTACCAACCCCTCTAGCAGCAGTAATAATATTATATTGCAGATAACCGAACTCCGCCGAGGTCGCAATGTTGGCTGTCAGCGCCACTGGCGGCAGTGGCAACGCCGCGTACTAGACATTCGTGACAGCGCGGTCACTTCAGCTTAGCGTGGGAGGGTGCCAGAGGAACCAAAAGAACTGGTTATCGCTAAAATCCTCCCTGTTCTGTGTTATCGCCGGGTGTGGAGGTGGATGGCACGTCTTTTGTGTCCGGGCGCCCGCTTCGGCGAACTGCAGCAGGAGAGAGGACGGAAGAATTCTGGAAAGTCCAATCTTTGAAAACAGCTTCAAAGTTCTTGATCTGCTTGCGGGCGCAAGATATTTGCTAGGCGCTTGTGTTTGAGAAACGTAGTCCGCGGACGTGTTGACATCGTTAGCGAGAGAGCGGTTCGGAGTGTAACAAGCGGCACGCCAGCCCACTAATTTGTTCGGTTTCTCTCTTTTTTTTTTTTTTTTTGTAGTGGCGTGAAGCAGTGTCAGGCTCGTTCTTTCTTTTTGTGACCCTGTGCAGTAAAGATGAGTTGTTAATCAGCGCTTCAGTTTGTCTTTCTTCATTGTTTTCTTCGTTTGTTCGTTCGTTCAGTTCGTGTGAGCGGCGGCGCCTTGGACTGGCGTACGGAGTTCTTTTGCAGTGAAAGAACTGTTTTCACCTGTTTTAATAGAGCGTAGATGCGCGTTTGCTCCTTGTGGAATTCTCTGCATTCCACATTGCTGTTCTACTGTTGTTATCATAGACAGTTCACGGTATCCTCAAGGAAAGTTATGTATGACGGGGAATAGAACTCGCGTCCTTGGGCTCAGACCACGGCGGGGTGCGCGAGTGATAACTGGAGTAATGAAGTTCACGAGTGAACGACGATGAGGCCAAGCCTGCGTTCGCTTGTTTTAAAAGTTCGCTGTGTACAAAAATTTCATTGTTCTTTTTTCGAAGTTTAGGGATTTACACCAAAGTTTTGCTGTTTTTTTTTCTGAGTATTTATAGGCACAATTTCGTCACTGGAATATTCTTGTGCGTTTGGGTTTGTGAGATAAGTATTCATTTCTGCAAAACAGCGCTGTTAGTATCGTGCCTCCACAGAAAAACACTGAATCATCGCACTAGGATGCGATGTCACATATGCCTTTTGTAGATGTAGCAGATTGAATCGCGTTTTAAATGTACCTCCTCCCCACCTACCTTCCCGGAACACAAGGTATCACAGCATTGTATGTGTGAAAAGAGGTAGGGGGAGTGACGACTTTTTTTTGTCCCCAGAACTGGGACCCGAGATGTGTAGCCTCCCCCCCCCCCCCCCCCCCCCCCCGCCTTTCCGTTTTTTCCCGGCGAGATATGCATGCTTCATGATTCCGCTCCAACTTTCCCGGAAGACTGACTTCGAATATGTCCACTGCCGCTAAAGCGGAAGCTTAGCAGCAGTAGTGGAGATTGCTCACTCATTATGTCAATGCGTGCTAAGGTATAAAGAAGAAAATGCGCTGCTATAGCAAGGAAACGATTCCGCGGGAGTCACGTGCCAGAAGAGATGAGTCACTAGAGTTTTGTCAATGTTTATTTCCATTGTTTTGTGCAAAGCATGTTGCGGCAGTATTTGAGGAAATGCAGTCAAAAATTGTCCAATATAATTGATTTCCCCACTTAGCAGGTATAATTATTATTTGGGCGAAGATGCTGCCAGGCGTTGCGCTGCTGAGCACGAGGTCGCGGGTTCTATTCCCGGCCGCGGCGGCCGCTTTTCTGATGGAGGCGAAAAGCAAAAACGCCCGTGTGTGCGAGATTTCGGCGCACGTTAAAGATCCCCAGGTGGTCAAAATTAATCCGGAGCCCTCCACTACGGCGCGCCTCATCGTCTGCGTTGCGTCGGGGCGTTAAACCCTACAATCAATCAATCAATCGAAGATGCAGCTGGTAAAGGCTACTGGCCTAAGGAGTTTTATCAGCTTTGAAAATTATGCTCGAACCATAAAACATGGACAAAAAAGAAGGACACTGGTATATATTTAAACAACGTAGCACCAACTAGCTCGACTCTCAATTTTACTTGATTTTTGTCAGTAGAAACTCTATTGAGTTTCAATTAAACGAAGTCATTTGATATTCTGTTGAGTTTTGTCCATTGAAACCTTGTTGACTTTTTATTGACTGCACTCAATAGAAATGTCAATGTATAATAAAAAAACATAAAAGTAACCTAGTAGTCTTAATTCAGCAGACACAGTGGGCAGCGCTGAAAAAAATAGCCCTTCAAAGTGTATGTTTCAGCCTGATGAGTTTTGTCAATTGGTTCTCCAAAGAGTTTCAATAGACTGGTGTCAATTGCTTTTGTATTGCGTTTTCTCAATACAAATCCTTTTGAGTTTCTACTGACACATCTCAATAGCCAATTGAGTTTGAATTAAGCTTCTGTTGATTCAATTAAAACTCAACAGGAAAAGAATTGAAACTCAAAATCCATTTTTGTAAGGGTACTAGAACATATTGTAGCGTCTAGTATCATAAACCACCTTGAATCAATTAATTTCTTCTATCCGCAACAACATGGGTTCCGCAAACATGATTCCTGTGATACCCAGCTGGCCGAATTTACACAAGACATACTTCACTTCATGGATAATAACCTTGAGGTTGATGCGGTTTTCCTTGATTTCGCCAAAGCTTTCGATCGTGTACCTCATAATCACCTCATTCGTAAGCTAAGCTGTCTTGGTCTCCCTTCTAATTTGTTAAGTTGGATTGAGCATTTTCTTTCAGGACGCATGCAGTTTACCTTCACCAACAACTATCAATGAGCCCTCAGCAAAGTAACCTCTGGTGTACCGCAAGGCGCCGCCTTATCCCCTCTCCTCTTTCTTATCTACGTGAACGATTTGCCCGTTTGCATAAAATCCCATCTCCGACTTTTCGCTGACAATTGCGTCATCTACACCGTCATAAACAACCCCGACAATGTTTCAACTCTTCAAAGCGACATCGACCTCATTGCTTCATGGTGCGATAAATGGCTCATGCCATTAAACATAGCTAAGTGCAAATCATTGTCCTTTACTCGTAAACGTACTGCAGTTTCCTACCCCTACTCCATTAATGCCACTCCCATCGCCTCGGTGTCATCTTATAAATATCTCGGGGTTAACTTGACTTCATCGCTATCCTGGACTACCAATATGGATACAATCTTCTCTGCAGCATCTAGACCTCTTGGCTACCTTCGACGCAAACTCAAGTGCGCATCGTCCGAAGTAAAAAAAACTAGCTTATCTAACTTTCGTACGACCGAAACTTGAATATGCGGCATCTATCTGGCATCCATCCCAAGCGTACCTAACTACAAAACTTGAGTCCATTCAAAACCGCGCCGCCCGCTTCATATCTTCGCAATACACCCTAGAACCAGCGTCACTGCAATAAAACTCTCGCTCTCCCTCCCAACACTAGAATTCCGCCGAATTATAGCCCGCCTATGCCTTCTGCACAGCTACTACCATCATCCCCGCTATCGGCATCACTTGCTTCAACCAGCGCACAGAACGTCAGCACGCCTTAATCACAGCAAACCCATTGCTCGTATCTCCGGCAAAACATCAGCATTTAACACCTCATTTTTTCCCCACGCAATAGTCCTGTGGAATGCTCTACCGGAGCACTGCACGTCATGCACCGACCGCGAAATGTTCCGCTCCAAGCTCACCGACCACTTGTCTGAGCAACCTGCTTGTTATCGATAATTTGACTACCTCATGTATTTCTGTCAAGAATCCTTGATTTGTTTGCACCTTAAAATTGTAATTTTATTTTTCAGACAACATTCCGGTTTTTGGTTGCCTTTACTGTCTACATGTATTCGATTCTAGTTTCTGTATGTTTTCTTTTCCTTTTTTGTGTGTGTTATGTTTGAACATTGCTCTGTACCTCGTCACTTGCCCTCCCTTATGTAATGCCCTCGGGCCTTTAAGGTTGAAATAAATGAAGTAAATAAAATGAAACCGGGTTAGTGCTTCTGCGCTTCTTTTCCTGTTGACTCGTTTTGCTGTCCTTCTTCCCCTTCCATGTTCCGTGTGTTCTGCGACAACTCCTTCAACTTACACTCTACTGACAGTTCTGCTGGAATAGCCCCCTTCAACACTGGCATTAGCATTCGTGCATAGCACTCGGGTTTTACATCTAGGGATTCAAGGGCGAGCATGTTCACTTGTACCGTCTGTAACAGCCGTCGGAGAACTTCAATATCTTTATTGATTTCACTTTTTGAATGTTTAGCAGCTCGTTCATGTGAAGATCCACCGATTTGTCGTGTCTTTCATAAGCTTCTTATGGCAATTGGACTGCATGATCGTAGTTCTTTTCCGCGAAAAACTGTAAGCCTTCTATTTCAGCAGCTGCCTTTCCGTCTAATGACGCCATCAAATAGTTGAACTTCTGAGCTTTGCTCATGTTAGGCCTGTCGTGAACTGATGACTTGTATTGTGTCCAAAATCTGTTCCACTCAAGCATATTCCCGACGAATTTTATAAGCTCTAGCTCTGGCAATTTGACCAACTCCGATTCATCTGTCCTTGCGCTGCACTGTGATAGTGGTGCTATCGGCGGGCTATTTATGTTGCTTGGGATGAACTCCACAACGCTCATTTCAAGCTTCGAGAGTATAGCCAATATTTTCATGTCGTATTCAAGGATTCTTTCAAATTCGCTGTCCGCCACTTCGTCTGTTAAATATTGCTCCATCTGGTTATTTGCTTCTTTAAGTCGCGCTTCCATTCCCGTGATCTGTGCTTGCGTCGAGCATAACGTTGTCCTTTCGGCTCTCTCTGCTATTTGCTGTTCGGCTGCGTTGATAAGCTGCGTAATTTCCGCGCGTATCGCCCTCCTCTTCTTTGTTACTATCTCTTTGCTCATCATGGAAGAGGGTTGTCGGAAGTCCTCTTACGTTTCAGTCAGCTCGGCGGATCCCGTTGATTCCGCGGGGGTCTCCTCGTTGTCTGGACCAGGTCGATCAGCTGCTCCGACGCCGCCGTCTTCTCCGCTGCTCCAAGGCACGCTGCTTGCTTTCGTGGCGTGGAGGTAGATATCCTGGTCACGGCAGCACTTGTAAACACGAGAGAGACCGGGGAACCATCTGCATCCTTTCTTTAATGCCTGCCAGAATTCCGATCGCGCGCTCGCGCCACGAGGAGCAGATGTTCTTGCTCTTGGTCTTCAGTGTTCATGGTGGTGATATTTTACAGACGTCAGATAATACCCATGTCCTGTTATGGCCGTGTTGCATTCAATACCAACGGTTAAGCGTTTGTTTACACTTGTTTCGTTTGTCGTAAAATGTCCAAGCACTCCGGCACTCCGCTGGCAGGACTGAGGGAAGACGAAGACGACGAGCTGATCGAAGGTGCTTTGCATCGGCTGTGGTTTAAGGATCAAACTCTGGCGGAAATCAACCTCATTGTTCTGAAACAACGCTGCTATCGTGTTCCCTAAGTCCCCAGGGGCCCGTCGATACCCAACCCGATGCCGTAAGTGCATTGGTTTGCACCTTGCGGCCATTCGAACTACCGAAGCGGCGGCCGCCTCGCTAAGCCTGATGCGCTAGCTGTGTGGCTTATCCCGGACCTGAACAGTCACGTCGTGCCAGATGGCGAGTGCGTCATCGTGCATCGTCTCTGAAGAAGCCCACCTGTCATCACACGCCGGCTCGGAGGATGAAGAGATGGAAACCCGCGACAACCAAGACGCCGCCCCACCTTCGGAGGAAGACGCAACAGCTACTGCGCCCTGGATTCTCGTCGCCCGTCGCGCGAAGCGCCGCCGAGACCAGCGACTCCTTACCGGTCAACAGCAGTTGGCCCAAACGTCGGACAAGCCCGCCCTTTGCAAAAGCCGGCCCGCAGCGCGTAGGCCCCGACAGCCTCCACTTCCTGCTGAAGATCTGAAGCTGGCATTTCGACCAAGAAATGGTCTCCGCCTTGCCAGGGTGAGCCCAGAAAAATTGCTAATGGCTATAGCCACTGAAGTAAAGCTGCCAGTTGGAGCAGTCAACATCAAGATGCGCGTAGACGGGGACCAAAACGTCCTTGTCGCGAGTACCCCTTGTGAAACTACAGCCATGAAGCTAAGCGAGATCAAGAAACTAACAATTGATGGGAACTCCTATGAGGTTGCGTCATACGCGCCATCTCCAGACAATTCCTGCAAAGGGGTCATTCATAACATCGACCTTGACACAACCCCCGACACAGTCCTTAAACGCATCGAGGATCCAAGTTATGAAGTTCTAACATGTAGAAGGCTTGGGAACACGGAAACGATGGTTATCACATTCTGCGGCAAACGCGTTCCCTATTATGTCAACTACAGTGGTATCCCGGTTCGCTGCTACCTCTACAAAAGAACGGTTCCTTACTGCCGCAAATGCAACGAGACTGGTCACAGGGAGGATGTTTGCCCACAACCCCCTAAAACGCCGAGGTGCGGAAAATGTGGGCTCTCTTTAACAACGGACCCGCATGACTGCCACCCCCAGTGCATCTTGTGCGGCGGCACCCACCCGACGGCGGACAAGTCTTGCGCCAAACGCTACCTGCCGCCTGTCAATCGTAGAAAGCCTCCGCTGCATCAGCAGCAGTCCTCCCGACAGGCCCGCTCTCCGTCCCCTGAACTCCGTGGTGGTGGTTCGCGCTTCCGCCAATCTCGCTCATCAACAAGGCGCAATGCCAGTCAGAGAAGGAGCATCTCGAAGCGTCGTTCCGGATCCGTGATGAAGACGTCATTGAGGAAGCGGACGCCCTCCCGCGGCAGAACTCCAAGTGAAGGCCGATCGAGGTCCCATTCCCGCCGGTCAACGGTTCATTTCAAGAACTCATCCAGCTGCAGCTCCCAGTTGAGGTCTCGATCTCGGTCAGAGTCCCGATCCCGCTCCAAATCCAAGCCACCGGCCAAGCAGCAAGCGAAAGGAGAGAAGCACAACCAGGTGAGCTGGGCTTCAGTTATCTCTCCCGCTGCTCGCCCCCCATCCCCTTCTCAGCAATGTATCGAGTGTAACAAGCTCCAGGCAGAAATTCAAACACTAAGGACAGAAATACAAACGCTCAAGAAGTTCATGGCAGAACAGACTAAGACCATTAACACTCTTACACAATCCATTTCTGCAGTCAGAGAGGCAACTTCTGAAGAAAAAACACCCCCACCTCCAAGCATTCCCCCGCCAGACCAACAGCCAATAATCGAAAAGAAACGCAAAATAGAGAACCAAGAAGAAGACACCATGGAGACAAACCCCCAGTATGTCACCAGAGAAACATTAAATGCCAGCCTTGGTGATGTTACAGCCCCGATACTAACCCAACTCCAAGCCATCGCCTCCCAACTTAATCAGCTTTCGGCGCAGGTTCAGAATACTCAACATAGAGTGGAGAGTCTCGAAACCCAGACTACAACCCTCCCTGGCCGTCTTGCGCGCAGAGAGAAGCCATATCATCGCCCGGTATTAAATGACACGGCTACTGACCTCCCCATCAACCATAATGACCACTAGTGCAAAATATAATGCGTGCTGTCCCACTGTCGTTTGGCAGTGGAATTGCAGGGGATTCAAAAATAAGAAAGGTGACCTTCAACAGCATATTGCTCATCAACAAGAACCCCCCGACGTAATAGCGATTCAAGAATCAACGGTGGTTGCCACGCTCCCGGGCTATATTACACAGACAACGAAAGAAGGCAGAGACGTGTGCACTTTAATTAAGAAAAACATTACTGCCATCCACCACCAGCTCTCTAGTAACCCCCATGATTGCGTCCTTACAGAGCTGGTTTCGCAGAAACTCAAATGTACGAGCAGTCTGTTCATCCTTAACATTTATTGTCGCCCCAAAAACAAAGCGCCGGGATTGGCAGACATGATCCGACAAGCAAAGTGCCTGGCGGGTTCCAACCCATTCATCGTTGTGGGTGACTTTAACGCTGCTCACTCTGAATGGGGATACACGTACGTCAACAAACGGGGCAAAGAACTGTTGAAAATAATAGATGAGGAGAACCTCACTCTCCTCACGGAGCCAAGTGCCCCAACTCGTATAGGCACGAGCACAGCCCGGGATACTAGCCCTGACCTTACGCTCGTTGCACACGCCCCAAATGCCACCTGGAGCAATACGGAGGACAACCTCGGGAGTGATCATATGATACTACAGACGAAAATCCCAGGGCCTCAGTTCCGTAGGGTCATCGGGGTAGCAAAACTTACTGATTGGCAAGCACTACGCTCCCATAGAAGAGGTAAAACAGAAGAAAAGATAGAAGACATAAGTCACTGGGCGAAGACGCTCGTGGAAGAAATCACGCACTACACGAAGAAACTCAGCCTCTCCGATGACATTCCAGCGGTCGACCCACACCTGCTTCATTTATGGGAGGCAAGGCGCAGCCTTCTTCGCAGATGGAAGGTGCAAAGGCACAACAAGAGACTCCGCAAACGAATATCTTTGCTCAACAAAGAGGCGTCAGCGTACGCGGCCGAGCTCTGTAGGCAGAACTGGCTTCAGATGTGCGATGCTCTTCAAGGAAGACTAAGTACATCCAAGACGTGGAACATCCTCCGCTACCTAATCGACCGTACTAAAAGTCGGAGTGAAACAAGTAAGACGATGCAAGCCATCATTCACCAATTTCCTGGCACGCAAGAAGACCTCTTACGGGAGCTACAGGCAAGATATTTTCCGCCTACACCCAGGGTGCAGTTGCCAGAGTACGGGGGATGCCCCAATTCAGATCTCGATAGCCCAATAACATCAGCTGAAGTGAGGGCGGCTTTGCTGAAGATCCGCCGGAACACGTCCCCTGGCATGGACCGCGTGTCGAACAAGGCCCTAAGAAACCTGGATGACGGCTCCGTGGAGGCTTTGACTACCTACATGAACGAGTGTTGGGAGAAGGGGGTGGTGCCACCGGCCTGGAAAGAAGCAGAGATTCGTCTCCTTCCAAAACCAGGCAAAACACCTTGCACGGATAATCTTCGCCCCATCTCCCTCACTTCGTGCATCGGAAAGCTTATGGAACACGTCGTTCTTAACCGTGTACAAAGGTTTCTTGAAACGACGGACCAAATGCCTCACTCGATGTTCGGTTTCCGCCCGCACCTCTCAGCTCAGGACGTACTGCTGCAGCTGAAGAAGGACATATTTGAGGCAGCCAGTCGCACCACACCCAAAGCGATCCTGGCTTTAGACTTGAAGGGTGCGTTCGACAATGTAACGCACGAAGCAATCCTCACAAATCTTGGCAACCTGGGTTGCGGGGAAAAGACGTACTCATTTATCAAGAATTTTCTGTCTGATAGGACTGCGATCATTAAGATTGGCGACATCCAGTCGTCTCCCATAAAGTGTGGCAGTCGTGGTACACCACAAGGGGCAGTGCTATCGCCTCTACTTTTCAACATAGCCATGATAGGCCTTCACCGACAATTAGAGAAAATCCCCAACATTAAGCATGCCCTGTATGCGGACGATATAACGATCTGGATTGCCAAAGGCTCTCCAGGCGTTATGCAAGACAGCCTACAAATGGCAGCGGACGTCGTCCGCACCTACGCCAGCCGATGTGGTTTAACTTGTGCCCCGCAGAAGTCGGAACTTATAATAGTACAAAAATGTCGCAGGGACGTTTCAGACATCAAAATTTGGCTCGATGGCATACTCATCAAACCGAAACCCTCAATCAAGATATTAGGGATGACATACCAGGAAAACTGCAAAAACACCCTGCTTCTCAACAGGCTCCAAGAAACCACGGCTCAAATTATTCGGATGCTGCGTAGGGTGGCGAACAGGAGCCATGGACTAAAAGAAAACGACATGGTCCGTCTTGTGCAGGCCTTCGTCGTATCCAGAATCGTTTACGTGGCTCCTTATGCGGTTTTGGGGACATCGGAGCGCGAAAAGCTAGACGTCCTTCTTAGAAAGGCATATAAACAAGCCCTGGCACTTCCTCCAAGCACCTCTACGGTACGACTCACGGCTTTGGGACTGCACAACACCATCGAAGAGCTCATGGAGGCCCACCTAACGGCGCAGAAAGTAAGACTCGGAGCAAGCCCAACGGGTAGGGAAACGCTAGCTACGCTTGGTTACACGGCGCCGCACATCACGGAAAACGCAGTGGACATCCCGCCTGAACTAAGGACCAGAATTCTTGTCCGTCCAATACCCCGGAACATGGCCCCTCAACAT
This sequence comes from Haemaphysalis longicornis, assembly GCF_048455015.1. Lineage (NCBI taxonomy): Eukaryota > Metazoa > Arthropoda > Arachnida > Ixodida > Ixodidae > Haemaphysalis > Haemaphysalis longicornis. Next base: position 154,641,350 of record NW_027526407.1, on the reverse strand, counting down.
CATGAGGGAAGACGCCTAGCAAGAGCAACTGCGCTAGAAAAACAGTACGGAGGACAAGACTACGTCGTATATACAGACGCGGCGGAATACGCGAGGTACGGGGTAAGATCGGCGGCCGTTACCTCCACAACCGACCTCCTTTCCAGTCTGACGCTTCGGTCGTCAAACACCCAGCAGGCTGAAGAGACGGCTATCGCCCTTGCCCTCTCCCAGACAAAGGCTAGCGTAATTATTACGGATAGCCAAGCCGCCTGCCGAGCATACCAAGCAGGTAGGGTTTCAAGACAAGCGCTTCGGGTTCTGCTTCAACGGCCACCGCAGAAGCAGGTCACAATCATTTGGACCCCGGCCCACTCTGCTCTTCGCGGCAACCAGACGGCACACGTCCTGGCCCGAGAACTCGCCCACCGGGCACCGCAAGAAGAGTCGGAGCGAACCTGGCAACCGCTCCTCACATACGCCGACATCACCCAACACTATCGACTAGCGAGACAACTCTATCCCCCAGTCACCGATCAGGCCACGAAAGAACAGGAAGTCACCCTGAGACAACTACAGACTAATACCTACCCCCACCCAACACGACTACATGCCATCCACCCTACTCTTTACGACCCCCTATGTACTCACTGCCAAGCACCAGGCACGCTGTACCATATTGTCTGGGAATGTCAACGGAACCCAGACCTTCCCCCCATCCACAACCCCTCACGCGAGCAGTGGGAGAGTACGCTGGCCAGCTCTTCTCCTGAAACGCAGCTTTTGCTAGCGGAAAGGGCGAAGGCAGCCGGTCGTACCAACGGAGTCTTGGACTGAAGACCCCGACCACAAATATCCTCACTTCAACTGTGATTAAAGTTTCTTTCTCTCTCTCTCTCTCTCTCCGCTGGCAGATCAGCCGGCGAGCCGACGCTGAGCAGACGACATATCTCTTTGCCGGAAGTGCGTGAAAAAGCCGCCCAATAGCAGGATGTCTACTTCATGACGAACATCTGGGAATCGATGACGTAGACATGTGAAGATGGCGGCGTCCGAAAACACGCAGGGAAAGGTTACAAAAGGGCGACAAACTTTGCAACAAAAGCGTGAGCTTTCCGCCGCGCGTAAAAGAGTAATACTTGGCACAGCTGACGTTGACGACCCAATCTAACGATTGCGCTAGTTCATTTATTGTGCTCAAAACGCCTTTCAGGGCCCTTTTAAGTAACGCTTGCGACGGGACGACAGCAGAGAAGACGAACATGACGGCGCTGTCGTGTGAGTCGTGGGTGACGTCGTGTCTGTCTTCTCTGCTGTCGTCCTGTTTTAAGCGTTACTTAACGATATACAAACAACAACTAGCCCAACTGCCGATTCCGCTAAAATACAATTTGAATGAAACACGTGGTTGAATTGCGCATCTCACTCTGAACACTGTCTAGAATACAACAGGCAGATAAAAGTGTAACGCCCTTTAGGTAGTCCTGACCCGAAGCAATGACCCGTGTTCAGAGAAAGAGCGCATAAAAAATAGACAAGTGAAGGGCACCGTTTTCTGCTTCCGCGACGGAGCGAGAGAACTGGGAGATATAGCTGGCGCATAAATCTCGTGCAAACGCGAACCACGCGAACACAAAACACACACGCTCCGTTGCCAGCAGACTACACCGGAGCTCGAAGAAGTCGACGCGGGGTAGTGGTGGAGATGGAAATAACAGTAGCAGTTCGCAGCGAAGAAACACGAAAAGACGAGCAAACGCACAATCCTCGGGTAGGCGAACCGTCGCCACCGTCGCGACCGAGTCCACAAAAGGCGATCGCAACTCGTAAAATGGGAGAGTGCCCGCTTCCCCAGGCGCCACCAAAGCGATGTCGCACTTCATCGAGGAAGTTCATAAAAAGGGAGCCATTTCCTGTTTCTCCTCGAGCGAGCGCGCACAGTCGGCCGCTAGGGGGCGCTGGAGAGGGGGGGACAAGCGAGTGTCTGCGCTGAACAGCGGGAGTTGACCGACTCTCCGTGCGCGCTCCTTCGTGCGTGGGTAACCAGAAAACGGACGCGCGAGTGCCTTGTCTGCTTTCAAGGAGACGTCTTTTTCCGCTAAAAAGGACTCCAGCCCGAGTATTTCGTGGCTCAGAGTAAGGACCTAAAAAAACGCGTTTCTCTCCTCCCCAATAGCTATTTTATTGGGGGTACTACTTTGGCGCAGAGCCTATTTTATTTTTGTGTGCTTGTATGGGAAGTTGGGTTACTGACCTACCTGGCGTTCGATATTTAAACACTGAATCGCTCTCGCCTTCTTTGTCCGTACTGTTCAATGTCTTCTGGCGCGATGCTCCGCACTGTTCGACCTCGACTTCGTCCGTACAGTTTGACCTCGATTGCGGCGTGATTCTCAGAGACACGTCTGGATCGGATGAGACACGTCCGCATTGTATGTCGATACTGAATGTCATTGTAATTTAAGACACACTACTTTTAAAACTCCGATAACTAGAACTAAATATGTCGAGCAAATTTTTGCTTGGCAGATTCCAAATCATCTCAACCCGCACCCGAATGTAATACACTTTATAGTTAAATCCCCATCCGTGCGTGTACTAAGAATACAATTAAATATTATGTTTCTGCATTATATATGAAACTTCCCTGTTGTGTCACTAGCAGTATGTCGGGTTATTTCACAAGTTACGTGTGTATGAGTATATGAATCCTTTATTTGTGCTGTTTCCGCTGTCTGTTATTTTAGGCCCTTTTGTGCTGTCTTTTTTTTTTTCTTTCGTTTTTCTTGTTTTCCTTCTAGTTTTCTTCAAGTCATGTGTTTGAAATACCACAGTGCCGTCTGTGATGTTATTTTTTTTTACGATGACTCCCCTTCTTCACATGGGATGATAACCCGTTTTTCGTAATCTGAACTGTTTTTTACTTGTACTATTTGTATAAATTGACCTGCAACGACGTTGATGTGTGTCGTGTGCAGTGGCCCTACAAGCCTAGTCAATCGATCAGATGTGGCGCATTTCGCCCATGAGCCGCAGCATTGCGCTGTACTGTTGTTGTTGTTTAAATATATGATTTGGCTTTAATGGGATGGGCTAGAAACAAAGCCTGCAGTCGCAGCCTAGGGAGCATGCGACAGCTCGCGAGCAGCAGAATTGCGTGACGGTGATTCGCGTCGTCTGCTACGAGGCCTAGTAACAGTAAATCACAGCGCTTACAATACAGTGGGGACCAAGCCATTCCGGGCTGGCTGGCAATGATTAGGATGACGACGAGATAAGGAATATTTCTGCACGCACACAGTTGGTACACATGCCATTTGCAATACCAGATACAATCGCTCTTCTTGCTACCATTCTCCGCCTCTCCACGACGTGTCGCTGGTCCCACCTCGACAACCGTCCTCAAAGGCTACACCGGCTTGACCCGACCGTCACTTTTGGCTGCCTCCGGGTATTCAGGGAACGCACGCGATGTTGTTTCACCGTCTACGACTCGATGTTGCTGCCATCGGGGGCGCTCGGTGCAAGTTGCAACATGCCGTGTACCAAAGTCCAAAATGGTACCATGTTTGGCATGTTGGTGCGGAGATACAAAAAAGGGAACAGCGCACATTTCGACAAACCTACGGTCAGTAACACACATCTGGTCGACTGTTTAGAAGGCTCAAGTAGTCTTAAAATATTTAGATTTGTTTATGTGCTTGTAATTATTCTTAATTTACTTTACAAAACACCACATACAATGAACCTATTATAGCGACTTTTAATTATTGTTTTAAGCCGTTAATCTCAACGCACGAAGAACCGGAGAATAATAGCATTCGCATTTTAGATTGGCGCATTAATTTTCGCAAAGACCACGTGTGCTGGCTGTATATCCCTCGTGCAAAAAAAGCCATGGTCACCATTTAATTCAGCTCATTCAAGACTTGTAAAAAGAAGCATAGCGCACTCGTGCATCACTAATTCTCCCACTAAATCATGTGAACACATGCCCCAGGAAAGTTTTGGTTCGCAAATTGTCCGGCTGGGTACCAGCGTCCGCTGCTTGTTTCAGTGGCTGAAGGACTGATTTGCAAAATAAAAACACCCAGCACAAACCCACATGACGAGCTAGCAGACACAAATAAACTCAGGAAAAAGATAGCCGTAATCTCGTGCTTCCATAAGCTCTCCCACAATCTTATTAAGAAGACTGGTCAGCGTGTTGACGTCAACGTTGCATTTTCTACGCCAACAAAATTATCGCAGCTTAGCAAAAGAAGCAACCTTGTCCGCATAGAATCCAAGTGCACCACAAAGAATAACAAATATTCACGGATCTCCACAAAGTGAATCATGACGAGTGGGCGAAACACTGGGAATCATTGTTACCGTAAATCACTAGTGAGAGTGCTTACTCCTGCTAAAACTATTTCCAGTCCAATCCAATGCAATAGAATTCAATTCAATCCAAACTAATTCAATCCAGTTCAATGTACCCCGCCCATGCACACCAAGGCTCCTCTCTCTCTCTCTCTCTCTCTCTCTCTCTCTCTCTCTCTCTCTCTCTCTCTCTCTCTCTCTCTCTCTCTCTCTCTAACCTTTTGTGAACCTTTTTTTCACAGATGTTTCGATTTACACGGTGCTGTGCGTCTCTCTATCTCTTTCTCTAACCTTTTGGGAACCTTTTATTTTGTTCTTGTTAACCTTTTGTGAGCCGTTTGGTAACAGATGTTTCGATTTACACGGGGCTGTGCGCCTCTCTCTCTCTCTCTCTCTCTCTCTCTCTCTCTCTCTCTCTCTCTAACGTTTTGTGAACCGTTTATTTTGTTTTGGTTACCTTTTTGTGAACCTTTTGTTCACGGATGTTTCGATTTACATGGTGCTGTGCGTCTTCTCTCTCTCTCTCTCTATCTATCTCTCTCTGTCTCTCTCTCTCTCTCTGGAACCTTTTGTGAACCTTTTGCTCACCGATGTTTCTATTTACATGGTGCTGTGCCGTAAGCACGGTACACCGGACGCCGGACAAGCCTCGGCTTCGCCCCTAAAAGTTCGCTGAATGTGAACATGGTGTTGTGTACCGGATCCCTATGGCCTGTGATAAAGAATACAGAGGCTGAGACAGACCGATACCTAAATGAACGCTTAAAAGAGCACGACTATAACGTCCGTCGACCATCCCAAGGCCACGTGGGGCAGCACGTACGTGACTGCATGCTCTGTGCTGGTCCTATTCCCGAGTTTAGAGCACAACCCAAACCACGAGGGAACTTGTTGAAGCTGCAAGGATTGCAAGAGCTGGTGATAACTGTGTTAGCGTGCCTTCGATAGCTTTGACGTCAACGGATATAGCACTCTTGGAGGCCAGGGAAAAGCGGAGGTGGCGATAAATCGGATGATGACATAATGGTTTGACAGATTAGGCAATCTCCTCTCTTCTGTACGCGCTTATTGTTCTTTCCAGTAAGTGTGCTATTTATATTCCGCAGCTTGTAATAAAGTGATCAGCTGAAAGTCAGCGCTTGTGGTGTGCGTTTCTGTTCGTCCTTCGTCGAAATGTGCGCTGTTCCCTTCTTTGTGTACCACAGACAATCCCGCATGTTCTCTGCAACTGCCTGGGCTACGCGCATCAGCGAGAACAGTTAGCGAGATCATTGGCCTGTTTGGACTGTTGAGTTATGTCTGAGAAAGTGCCGTTGGATCCTTGGCCAGACGCGCCGCGTGCTCACCAGGCAGTCGAAGGAGCGCTGACATTTCTACGAAGCAGTGCACTGATGCGAGAATGTAGCTGAAGCCCGTCTTTGATGAACTGCTACACGCGACCTGTATAAGTCACAAGCATGTTTTGAGCACTCGTATTCATGCCCTGGACCCGCATCTTCAGCGTCCGCTTCCATTAGGCCTCCCACGGTCTGATGCAGCCATTCTTTGTCTTCTCTCCATGGCTTGGAGTCGCGCTCACAAATGCTCATTCCTATTTGATTGGAATGGCAGCCAGTGAGGCGTGCGACGTTTGTGTCACACCAGAGACCATACAACATGTCCCCTGCTATTGTCCACGTTTTTCATTGGAAAGAAGCCAAGTCTCTTCAACTCAACGGAAGCCAGATTCTCGGCGACCATTCTGTGAGGAGAAAATCCTGGGCAACTGGCCTTCCCGGTCCTATACGGCCAAGGCGACAAAAGCGCTCCTGTGTTTTCTAAAAAACGACGGAATTGCACAGAAGACTGTAGCACAAAAGGCTGCACTCTAAGAACTCACTCAACTTTTTTGTCTTTAGTGTCCTACAACTGGGCACGCCACTTTGCGCTATGGCTGTCCCTTTCCCCTTATTTTTCTGTTTTCCTCTTTTTCCTCATTGTTCCTCGTTCCCCCGTGTAGGATATCATACTAGGCCGTAGCCTGGTTAACATTCCTGCCTTTCTTTTACCTTTTTTTTCTCTCTCTCTCTCTCTGCATCTAGCCATTGCTTCATTTCTCCTGCATATTCATCCCGGTATTCCTCTTTCTACGCTGTTCCTTCCCCTACCCTTCCTCACAAGCAGAATAGCCGGCAAGAGCTGAAATCACCAGTCCAAGCTTTCTCGGTTCTAACTTTCAATAAAGTAACGCTCTTTCTCTTTCTCGACTTCGTGCATACTGCCTTCGTGGGTGAGCGAGTTTTGGTGTTTTCGATGGCGTTCTGTTCAGCTATTCTTATTCCTCGCTTATGATAACCAGCACTTGGTGGTACTCGTTGCGGGTTAAAATTCGCTGCGCCAGACTTACGCTTTCGAATTATGCACGAGTAATAACCTGCAATATTGTTTCTTTCTTAGTGCACTCATAAAATATTGCCTCTTGATAATAACATTTTACCACATCTTAGCGGTGGCAACATGAAGAAATCGTGGTTATTCTTAGGTTTCCTGGTTATGTGGGATTAGCTGATTATCACGTTTACTGCTGCTAAAACCTTTTTCGATCCAATTCAGTACTGTCCAGTCCAGTCCAGTCCAGTCCAATACAGACCAATACAGTCCAGGTCGGTGCAGTACAGTCCAGTAATTGCTCCTCGAGCATGCGCAGCACGGCTCTCCAGGAGCCACGCGAAACGGCTATCAAGCGGCTCCGGCGCAACGTCAGACTCCGCAACGGAGGAGCACAGCTGGGCACGCGCCGGCGCACTGCGTCTGTCGTGGCTATGACGTCACTCCTCTGGAATGCGCAGACCGGCGAATGTGCAGACCGAATTCTCTACATACCCGTACTCCAATTGGATTGGATTTCCAGTCCAATCCAGTACAATCTAATTTATTCCAATTCAATTCAATTCAATGCAATCCGAATCCAAGCCAATATAATCCCATCCAATCCGGGCCAATCCAACCCAATCCAATGTTCCTCGCGCTTGCGCGAAATTGCTCAAGGTTCACGCGAAACAGCTCAACCTCGGCCAGTGTATCTTACGTTACAAAATTCGCGGCATGTGTGAGCACTTCGCGGCAAATCTTGTCAAAATACGACACTCTGGTGCCGCCCCTTGCACGTAAATGCCTCTCTCCTCTACTCCGCCCGCCTTTCTAGCTCCGCCCATCTGTTCTAGCTCTTCCATTGTAAACAGGGGTGGAGGTTTCCTCAAGTCAATTCCATATTCTCGCGTTCCACTACTCTGGCAGCAGCTGTTAGAACTCGTCGTTACTGTTGGAATTGGAATGCCGTGACAGGGCCTCTACTCGAGTGCGGTGTTTTTTTTAGGTGCGGAGTACCTTGGACCGCACAATGTCCATCCGCGTCCGTGCGCATAGCATTTACAATCGCAAAAAATCACACAGGCACCTGCAAGATTCGAGGCTGTGTCAGGTAGACCAGACAGAGTTAGTGTCAGTCGTCTTACCCATTGGGCTACGACCGTGAGTTTGGTCAGATGGCTTACCCCTCACCTGTAACGGTGCGGATTACCTTAGGACCTCCCAATGTCCGCCCGCGTCCATCCGTGCGCCCCACCACTGTGAAGCGAAATTCCATTTGAGCCGTGAGTTGCAGTTTCATTAAGGTAATAATCAAGGTGCGACTCACGGCTCAAATAGAATGACGGCCGGGACACAAATCGTATGTCACTCGGGGCGCAACTTGTATGTCATTTCGAGTCCCCGTACTCCACACCCTCGCCATCATCCACGGAGTGGAGATGCTGCCATTTTTGTTTTCTTTTTATGGCTTAAACTAGCGTTTCCAACGCGCATTTTTTTTTATTTTCTATCGCAAATGTTAGCCGCACGTCTCATCATCATCATCACCAGCCTATCTACGTCCACTGCAGGGCAGAGGCCTCTCCCATTTTTGACCAACTGCCCCGGTCCTGTGCCAATTGTGGCCAATTTATCCCCGCAAACTTCTTGATCTCATCTGCCCATCTAACTTTCTGCCGCCCCCTGCAGCGCTTGCCTTCTCTAGGGATTCACTCTGTTACCTTTAACAACCAACGGTTATCGTGCCTTCGCATCACATGCCCTGCCACGTCCATTTCTTCTTAATTTATACTAATATGTCCTTAACACGTGTTTGTTCCCTGACCCACTCCGCTCTCTTCTTGTCCCTTAATGTTACACTTATAGTCTTCCGCTCCATTGCCCGCTGAGTCTTTCTCAATTTATGTTGAACCCACTTAGGGAGCCTCCAAGATTCTGCCCCGTAGGTGAGTACCGGTAAGATGCAGCTGTCGTACACTTTCTTCTTCTGGGACAATGGTAGGCTGCTATTCATTATCTGAGAATGCCTGCCGTATGCACTCCACCCCATTCTTATCCTTCTAATTATATCTGCCTCATGGTTCGGATCCGGGGTCACAACTTGGCCTAAGTAGATATATTCGCTTACCACTTCCACTGCCTCCCTACCTATCTCAAACCGCTGTGCTGTCCCGGGGTTATAGATCATTACTTTGGTTTTCTGCATATTAATTTTCCGGCGCACGGTTCTACTCTGTTCGTACAGTGCGGAAAGCATGCTTTGCAATACGTCCCCCTAGTTACTTAGCAAGGCAACGTCATCAGCAAATCTGAGGTTACTGATAACATTGGAGAGATTTTGTCTCCTTGTCTGACGCCCTTCCTTGTAGGTTTTTACTGCCCTCCTTATAGAGGATGATGGCAGCTGTGGACCCATTGTAGATATCCTCTAGTATTATTACATAATGCTCATCTACACCCTGGTTCCGCAATGCCTGAATGACTGCTAAGGTTTCGACCGAGTCAAATGCTTTCTCATAATCTATATAGGCTATATATAGGGGTTCAGTATACTCAGCGCACTTCTCTATCACCTGATTGAGCGTGTGAATATGGTCCATTGTTGAATAACCTTTACGGAACCATGCTTGCTCTTTAGGTTTGCTGAAATTTAAGCTGCAGAAATTCTGTTAGGGATTAACTTCATAAGTACCTTCTATACGACTGACAGTAAGCTGATTGGCCTGTACTTTTTCAAGCCCTTCATGTCACTTTTTTTATAGATTAGGATGATGTTCGCGTTCTTCTAAGATTCCGGTACACTTGCGGTCATTAGACATTGCGTATACGGGTTTGCCAGTTTTTCAAGTACAATTTCTCCTCCATCCTTCAAGAGGTCTTCTGTTATCTGATCCTCACCAGGTGCTTTGCCCCCTTTCATTTCTTTCTAAGCCTTCCTTTCTTCTTCGGTCGTTACTGGTGGGATGTCTATCTCCTCTGAACTACTTTCTCTTTCAGCGTTATCCTGGATGTCCCGGCTATTGTACAGATCCCTATAGAACTCCTGGGTTAGAACAGTGGTTTTGGCTAGTTGGTGGTGCATACTGAAATTCGAAACAGCGCGAAAAGACGGGAAAAGGAAACGAAGTCGTTTCCTTGTCCCGGCGTCGTTCCCTTGTCCCGTCTTTTCGCGCTGTTTCGAATTTCAGAACTCCTGGGCCACTGTGACTATTTTATCCCGATTTGTGATGACACTGCCTTGCTTATCTTTAAGTGAATCCATCTGATTTTTCCCCACTCCAAGACGCCTCTCCACTGCTTTCAGGCTACCTCCGTTCTTTACAGCGTATTCGATTCGTACAGCGTACAGCGTATTCGTACAGCGTACACCGCCGCACATCTATCTAAATTTAAAGAAAACTGCCTAGTACCAGTTCTGTATTAAGGTTTGCCTCAAATATGCCTTATATTTTCTTTTTTTGCTGAAAAAGGCGGAAAAGTATGCAGTGTTGTATCGGAATGAACTTCTCGTTTCAGAATTCTGTTATCTTTTTATCCGGGTGGCTGAACTGTCAGACGGACAGACAGACAGACAGACAGACAGACAGACAGACAGACAGACAGACAGACAGACAGACAGACAGACAGACAGACAGACAGAAATTTTCGATTTTAAATTGCTCAAGAAAGACAAAGGCAAAGAAGTGTTCAAAAAACTTTGACGTGACGTCACAGCCGTCTCTTGATGACGTAAAGATTACAGCGGGCGCCCGGGCACAGGTTTCATCGCCGAGCGGACCTTCGGTTCTGTTTGCAAAGCAGTGCTAGAAACGGCGAAGTATGAGAGACGGCATGCAGGAATGCAGCGCATTGGAAGTGGAATCTTTGAGTGGCGCCCCCTGGCGTTTGGCGTCAGCTCCAGGATTCCCATCATTTTCATCTGCTACATTCGCAGGGAGTGCGGCGGCAGTTTCTCTGTTGGAACTCGCCTGTTTTTTACACTTGAGCCTATTAAAAAGCGATTTTCTTTTAGTGCGCTCACATCCTGACCTTCTAACGCCTCAAAGTACCCCAAACTGTATATCCTCCGCAACAAATAATGAGCAGCACATCAGGGTAAGTCGACTCTTCAAGATTATTTTCGAAGTTTAATGGCCAGACCTAACAAGTACTATTAAGACTGCGCATGATTCAGTCAAAGTTCTTTTTCGGTGCTATCAAATACTGAACATTTTGATTGATTGATTGATTGATTCATTGATTGATTGATTGATTGATTGATTGATTGATTGATTGATTGATTGATTGATACTGGTAAATCCAGCTACGACCTTGTTAGAGTGCGTTCTAGTGGGGTGGTGAGAAGGTTTTTGCCGCGATGATGATGATGAAGACGGTGGTAGCAACAACAATAAAAAAAATTGCCCCCACCTCCCCGAAGGGAATCGTGAGGAAGTGCGAATGCATTTCTTGCGCCGAGAGTACACGGCGTAGTAATTCTGCCATCGCCTTGAGAGGCGCAGTACCGGCGAGGGGGAGCTGTCAGGCGATGGGAGAGGCGCGCGCCGAGGGTGAGTGCAAACCTAACGGGGGGAGAGGCGCGCCAGCTGCAGAGCATGTGACGTCACGGCGCGAGGAGAGGGGGAGCAGACGCAAAGGCGCCAGCGCGCGGTCACGTGGGAGTGTGACGTCACGGCGCGAGGAGCGGTGCGGGAGCCGGCGCGGGCGCGCGCAGCCACGGCGCGGGAGGCGGAGCGCGCGCGGGTCACGTGGGGTGTGACGTCGCTGCGCCGTTGCTACAGACGCTCCTCTCTGCTCCTCGCGCCGTTGCTAGGGGAGAGGAGGAGGAGCAATGCGGACGGCGGAAGGTTCGGGGTCGCTTATAAAGTGCATCGCACTTAAAATAGAAGAATAATCAGTCGTGTTCCTTTGCGGATTCCGAGGCACCCGACACGCTTTTACGGCGCCTGGAATACGACGCCTGGAATAAGGACGCAAACGTGTACAGAGGTAGCCATGCCTACAATGGAGGAATTACAAAGTCTAGAATCCCGCAAAAACGCAGCAGAATTTGTGTTCCTTAAGATGAGTCATTGTTGTTGGCCCAGGGTCCAAGAAAGTGGCAGAACTGAAGCCACGTCGTACACGAGACAGGCAGCTAGCCGCTGTTGCTTGCGCGGCGGCTAATCGCGGGCAGATACACAAGTGCTCGGTAGTCTCGCGCACAGCCCACGTTGGGCGCAGTGGCGAATCCTCCCACCCTATTTTAAACTTGAAGCTGGTCCCAGGAATCGAACACGGGACATTCACGAGTATAGCGTGGTGGGATAGTTGGCGATGCATATTAAAAGGGTTGCCAGCGCACGAAAACGAGGACACAAATGCCACAAACAACAGGACTAAGAGCTTTTCTCTACCCCTAACAGCCTTTCCCAGCTGTGTCCGATGTTAACATCGGACACAGCCCCTATGGTCTGTGCCTGATTGGCGAAGGCGGGTGCGGAGAAAAAGTGGGCTGCTTGGTTTGATTCGATTGATTGATTGTGGTGTTTAACGCGCCGACGCAACGCAGGTGATGAGGCGCGCCGTAGTGGAGGGCTCCGGATTAATTTTGACCACCTGGGGAACTTTATCGTGCGCCGAAATCTCGTGCACACGGGCGGTTTTGCTTTTCGCCTCCATCAGAAAAGCGGCCGTCGTGGCCGGGAATGGAACCCGCGACCTCGTGCTCAGCAGCGCAACGCCTTAGCCCCTGAGCCACCGCGGCGAGTGAAGTGGGCGGCTTGAAGAAGCGCAGCGAGCAGTTTGTTCAGTGGGATGAAGGCGTTGTATACTCTTTCCCCTTGGACTGTGGCAATACCTGTATTGACCAGACGGGTATATGCGTCAACGAGAGGCTGGAAAAGCATGAGAACCTTGTGGAAAAGACAGTTGGTTCGAGACAGTTAGCCTGGCGCTGTACAAAATGTGCTTGTGTTCCGTTATTCGAAGACTGCGAAGTGATTGCCACAGCAAGGGATAAGAACACACGAGAATTGATCGAAGTGCTTGAAATTCAGCATCTTAATGAAAAATGTATAAGCACGCCTTCGGTTTCGCTCTTGCAAAACGAAAAAAAAAAAAGATTATTCGGTGCATCGATTGTAACAAGCTCAGGGTGAGAGGATAATTGTTGACGTAAGGTTGTGTTGACCGTACTATTGGGTGTGTGAGGGTTTACATGTCTTTCGTTTCTGAATAAAAAATTAGGTGTAGTGCAGCGCTTTGTCTTGTCGTTTCTTGCGTTTGTGCCGTCGCATACGTGCGCTGGTAACCTATTTAACGGGACCTTTACAACGTGAAACCGGCAACTTACCACTGGCACCCTGAAAGCCCGAGGAATACGGGTGAACAGCTATGGGGAACAATAACATGTGCAGCCAATAGCAAAGAAAAAAAAAACGCTTTCGCGGCCGGTATGGACCCTGAGTCCCTCGCGTTGTGAAATTGGCGTCAACCGATTTAGCTATAATTGCATTCAGGGCGCACGGTATTTCCTTGGGGTATTTAGCGCGGGCTTTCGCTTCAGATTTGGCCGCGGTTTCTAGCTCGTCCTAGCGCGGTCCACTTTGGAAGCGATATAAAAGCCTGCAAACGAAACGACACGGCCCGCCAGTCATAAAGAACTTTCAGCGGCAAGTTCAGAAAAAAAGAGGGGATTACATTCGGAGTGGAAACTTGGCGCCTTGCTAAACAACTTGAAAGCAAACTTGGGTCACCTCAACGTGCCATGGAACGAATATTTATCGAAGTAAAACTTTGATCAAACTAGACTAGAAGATATAGTTGAAATAAAGGAAAAGAAATGAACTTGGGCTGCCCACGTAATTAGGTGAAATGACAATCGGTGGTGTACTACTGTCCCAGAGTAGACACCGGGAAACGGGTCTCAAAAAACAAGAAGGCCCTGAACTCGACGGAGGGACGAAATAAGGAAACTCGGAGGCAAAGATTGGACTCGGGCAGGGGAGCGGTTGGAGGCCGATGGGAGAGGCCTTCGTGCGCTGACTGCAGTGGACCTAATGGGCTGCTGCTGATGATGACGGTGCAACAGCCGGGTCTTCTAGCGAGAGCGAACGGCCGCCAGCTCTGTTTTTCTGCAGCCTTGCACCCCTGGCGCCAGCTGCATTTTCCCTTTTTTGGTCAAAAAACGGTCTTTCGTGGCTAGAATGGTGCTTGTTGCGTGTGGCACGGGCTAGTTCTTTCAAATCAAACAAAGTTATATTTTGTCTTCATGGTCCCTTTAACCAGAAGTTCCGACTGAAGCCCGAACCTCTTTCCCGTACGCTCTTCCATTCAAGGCAACAGCCTTCCTTCTGCGTCCCCGCCCTCAGCCCCTCCGTCCGGTGAAAGTCAAGTCAGGGGTCAGCGGTTTTCCACAAAACAACCAAAATCGGAAAAGCGGGAACACCGCTCCGTCAGCGGCAGCTGCCCAGGTCTCTTGCGGAGCGGAGCGTGAGGTTTAATAAAGCCGTCAACTGCCGGCGGCACACGGCTCCCCGAGGGGTGCGCCCGGCAGGGAAAAGACGAGGGCATCGCGCCCCCAACTTAGAGCGACTCGAACCGCCCACTTGGGGGCGTCTGGACGGCCCGCCACTCCTCGGAGCGTGACCGCTGCCCGGGGACGCCGTTCTCAACTTCTGAGCGAGCTGAAACGAGCCCAATGACGGAGCAAGGGGAGAAAGAGTTGTGCGACGGCGGCCAAGAGGACAAGTCGTCACGCGCCTTTGGCGCTCGAAGAATTATTGAATGCTCCTTTCTTCCCGTGATGGGTGAAGCTTTCGATGAAGTGCTGAAAAGGAGTGGAGTGCATGAACTCTCGTCCCTATTGACGCCCTAGCAATGCCAGGAGAGTCTATCTATGGGCGGTGTTCTCACCTTTTCGTCCGGTTCAATGTCGCCAGGGCATTCGATTCATCCGGCTCCGTGGTGTTGACAAGAGTTGAAGAACGCCGGCGACTCCTCTCGCGGCGGCAGGGAAGACTTAAACGACCGCTGATTCAAGCGCGAAGGTTGCAGGAGAAAGTGAGCATTCGTAGCGCTTTCGGGCTGCCTTTTGTGCCGCTCTGCGTACCCGTTTCCAAGACCAATAATGCTCTCATTCTCGTGCCGTCCTCTGGACACGCGCGCGGATCTAGCGACGGGCATTCCTCGTCCCTTTCAAGCCCGTTGCCTACGGCGTGCACAGGGTGCGTTACATAAACTACACCTTGAGCACGTGTGAAAAACACGGCTCATGAGCTCCCCTCGAGGGTGCACTGAAACCTTTCGAGGCGCTTCCAGATAAGGAAATTTTGAGGCAACTGTGCGCAGCGTCCTCCTGCCGGACATCCGCTGCCTCTGTGGCTGCAGTTCTGTGGTGGGAAAGGTGACTTCCAATATGTTGAAGAGCCCGCTAGCTCTCCCCACGATGCCTTCAAGGTGTTCTTCTTTCCTGTGTGAAAAGTAGTCGCAACCACTCTTCCAAGCCTCTTACGCGAATGGCCAGCGGCAGCCTCCAGATCACAACAAAGCCTGGCAAAGAATTGCGAGGCGATCACCCCAAACTGGAACGATGACCCCTGTTGACCTGCAGCCGCGATACAATTTTGATACAACGATAATTTTGATACGGTACTTCTTCAAGTGGTCGCTTTAAAACTATCAGAAATCCTTCCGCCCCTTCCGAGAATAACGTACCCAGATCGACTGAGTTGACTCGGCCCGCGACGTGTGATTCTTTAAACTACTTTAATCCAATGTTCTGATTTACGTCCACGTAACCCAAAGTCAAAAATGACACGTACGTCCGCCGAAACCTGAAAATTAAATTGAAGTTACGTCAAGCGTATTCCTTGGTAAAAATAGTTACGGCTGGCGCAAACAAAGTGCAAACGCGCCCTATTTATCTACACTGACTTGTTGCCATGGCGCGTTTTACGATACGTCAACGCGTAGGTTGCTGCGTTGCGTCCGACCCGGTAGCGTCGGTGAATTACAGCTGAAATTGCATCCTTCCGTATTATTCCGCGTTGGTCAAGCGGCCTGGAGCCTGTTGCTCGCATGCGTACTCCGGAAGCGGTGTGGGTTCGAGTCCCGACGATTGCATGGGAGTTTCAAAGTACTCAATTGTTTTATATGCGAATGAAGAGGCACTTCTAACACCCAAAATAAATGGGAAATACCGTAATTAACAAAATAGAACTACCAGCCGCGGGCGCAGTGCAGTTTGTAGCGTTCATACCCTACCGAGAACGAACTTGGGTTCGTTTTCGGCAGTTAATAACGAATACAGTTATAAGTGATTACGTATTAAAGGGCTACTGTTTTATTTCTACACGGGAAAAAGATCTCGCGAATCTTAATTATGAATCCAGCTACCTAGTAAGAAACGTATTCTATGGAAGCGGTATAACTATCATGGGACAAGCGAGTGGTTTTTACTAGCCATTTTAATGTGCGGCTAATGGTCACTTTACATGAAAATTTCTGTAAAAAGATGGTCATTTAAGTCTAAAGCTAAAATTTGCTCTTGGAAGATCGCACACATTTTTCATCGCGGCGTTAAGGACACCCAAAGCTTCATTTTTTTTTTCCGTGTACTTTTTACGGTTACTACACAGGCGGTCGCGCCGTGCGTGGAAAAGCAAATGTAGTAGATAACATTAGGTAGTCATCCATTTAATGCTTCAAACATTTTTTAAACCTGTTAACTAAAACTTGCGAAAATACACCAAATAGTCCTAACGTGCCACAGCCGTAAGTTAAGAATAAATAATACGACCCCATACGCACTGAGTACAGGTGAAATAAAACAAGCCGCACTCTGTGTGACTTGATACGATCAAAAAAGGAGCAAATTTTGTTCAGTCTTTAAAAAATTCCGAGACTAGCGTTTTCTCCTTTCTGGCTTCCCCACACTCAAAGCTCAACTAAACACTTGTCCTGTTCCAGTCGCAATGGCTATTCTGTTGTTCATCCCTATTCTTTACCGGTTTACACACGTTCTGTAATAAAGTCGGGCTCTCTAACTCCGTATATTTTGTGTTCCTCCCCTGACTTATAAATACTTCTGAAATACAAATAAAGCATAAATACTTCCGATTCCGGCACAAGGACGTTGCCGTGAGACCTCAATACAGTGTCACGACGCTACTTCTGTTCACAAGAACTGAAAGAGGCTCTTAATAAGGAGAGCTTGTTTCTGGCTCGTTTAACCGAGGAATCACCGACGACCTGCTCTGCAAGCACGCGGTCACCAAGGCCGCCCGTCGTCGTCTTCACGGCTAAGCGTTGGGTGGTGATGGTAAGTCTTACGGCCCACACCCGCAGCTGCCATAGAGTTTCATACTAATATATTCTAGAGGGAAATCTGTCGCTGCAGTCGCGGGCCGCCGTGGGCGGCGCCATTGCCGCTTGCGACGTGCCTCGCATACTTGGCTTAGCTAGCCATATGGCTTCTTTTTTGTCTCGAAGCCAAATCAACAAAAAATGTTAACATTTTTTTCTTGTTCATTGTGCATGAAGCTTCTAAATTATCACTGAAAAATTAGAAAAATTAATAATTTTGGAGGTTCAGTTTTATAATAACACAACAAATTCAATGCACTTTTTTGAAGTCAGAGCCAACTTTTCAGCCTGTTCATGAGCCATGCCAAGGACAAGTGCAACGGGCCTGCCCGGTACGTGACGGAACGCTCGATGAAGCGCGTCTCCCCTAGACAGTAGCGCCAGATTTCCCTCTGGTATATATTAGTATGAAACTCAATGGCTACTGCCGACCAGACAACGTAGCATCAGCGTGTTTTATGCTCAGGCAGGGGTTAAGCACGTGACACTGCAAAGGCGTGGCATGTCTTGAAGACGAAATGCAAGGTGGGTTCATAAAAAAGACTTATCTGTCCCGATAACAATGAAACCTCATTTTTGGCAAGCTTGAGAAATAATTAAGATATTAAAGAAAACATACTACGCAGTTAGCCATGCAGCCACACGCAGCCATTTTCCAGCGACATCTCTGATTACGTCATAGAATTTAGTTTGTGCAATTGGCGGCAAAAACCTAAGGTACCTCCAAGAAACATAACTGGGTGATTGTAGTGGAGCATCTTGTTCTTTCGGTGGTATCACTTGAATGCCAACGTAGGGTTAACGGACTTGATAACTATATTTTTAGTCCTTGCCCACAAAACTTCACCCCTGACCACATGACGTCACTGTGGCGTGAAATTTGGCAGTTTTTTAATATTGCGTGTTCATTCGGTTAAAAAACATCTTAAGTAACTGGAATTGAGCTGAGTGAGTTATGAAAGGCAAGTTCGTTCAACTTGAACGAAGTTCAACTTAGCCTTCGTGACCCCCCTAAGCTTGTCAAAATCGCAGTTGAAATGAAGCCACTGTGACATGTCGGCCAGAGGACGACTGGGAGGGTTGACCGTGTCTGCCGCACCATCTGGCACCCGGGTGGTCTTCTCTCTGCGCACCGTCTGCACGTGGGGTCTCCGGCGCAGATGATGAATGGGACGCGGGAATGTCGTGGGCCTGCTGACGCTTGCTCCTGTTTGCACACCGACTGTGCTCGTGTATGACATACCGAGAGGTGAATCTGATTCCTGCCATGCGGTTTGCCCGTCGCCAACTGAATTGCCGAAGATTTAGATCGGTGCACATTCTGAGATTACCATCTCCCTCCAAACCCCTCCCTTATTCCCCGCGCTTTTTTATTTATTTAGCGTTTGCTGCGCTGTAAACCGAATGCAAGTTCGTGTGCAGTGGCGGCACCAGAAGTATACGCATCAGACAGACGAAACGTTGGAATCATGTGACCAAAAATTGGCTACGTATCTGCTGACCTGGCTGCAAATGTCGTCGAAATACGATAGTCTTCTGCGCCCCTGCAAAAAAAGTTCCTATCTGCTCTTTCCTGCCAATTTCTCACATTCTTTCCTTCCAGTCTCGTTCATCCCACGATAAATACGGTGGAGGCTTTCTAGAGTCAGTTCAATTGTACCGCGTTTTTTGCTAGCACGTCACCATTTTCGTTACTGCCGAACTTTGAATGCCTCAAAGAGGTCTAAGCTCGGGCGCGGCCATTTTTGCTTTTCTGTGTTAAAATTTCTTTTCCAAAGCGTATTTTTATTTGATATTGCAGAAATCAAGAACACATCTACTTTCGGTCAAAAGAACATGGCTGGTTAAAGTAATGTGCCGATGTTTTGCCTCAAATATGCCTAGTGTTTTCTTATTGCTCAACAATGTTGACAAGGAGGACGTGTGTTACGATATTAGCATAAAAGGCAACTCTATATGTAACAAATAAACTCTGTAGACTGCGCCGTAACACTGGGAACAGCTCTTTGCGCTACGCCCATACCTTCCCTTCATTTTACTAGCTGTTTTCATCTTTCTTTCCCGTTGTTCCCCTTCCCCACGTGTAGAATAGCAAACTAGGCCACAGCCTGGCTGCCATTCGTGCCTTTTCTTCGCTTCTATTCCTTCCTTCCTTTGTGGTTTCCCATATTTGACTTTATAAACAACTAGTTCAATAATTTCGCTAACTTCTTGCCGGGTGGCTGAATCGAGGGACGGACAGACAGACAGACAGACAGACAGACAGACAGACAGACAGACAGACAGACCAAAATTTTAGGGTTTAGGTGCCTCAAGAAACACTATCGCATTTCCTCGTGTGTGATTTGAAGTTTCGGCCACCTGGCTGGCCTGCATTGGCGACGGGTACCTCCGCCCCTTGGCCACATGCGTAAAGAGCGTCCGCCCCCCGCAAAATGTGTTAGAATAGCCGGTTTGAGATTGTGGTCCAGCTCTCCCTTCTCGTTTTTATAAACTCTAATTCACCCGCATCTTTAACCGCCTACTTACTGCTGAAAACCTCTGCAGTAAGCGATACGCGAGAATATCCAACTTACTAAACAACGTTGGCAGCATCGCGTTCTGCATAAAATCTAATGAACTGCGAGAAAGTGCAGCAGTAAAACGCGCAGAACCACTCTTTCTCGCTCGATATTATTACGCTTGGTCGGTGAATTTTAATTTTCCACCCGCCGCGATGGCGCAATGGCTGAGGCGTTGTGCTGATGAGCACGAGGACACGGGTTCGATTCCCGGCCGGGGTGGCCGCTTTTCTGATGGAGGCGAAATCCAAAAACGCCCGTGTGTACGAGATTTCGGCGCACGTTAAAGGTCCCGAGGTGGTCAAAATTAACCCGGGGCCCTCCACTACGGCGGGCATCATCACCTGCGTTGCATCGGCGCGTAAAACCGTACAATCAATCGATTTTAATTTCCAACTTCTTAAAGGCTATTTCAATAAACATGTTCATGCATCAAATTTCTTTTTTTAGCCTGTCGGCCATTTATATTCTCTGGCCAGGAAGTTCGCGTTAGCCTCACCCACATTGAAAGCTACGTGAGAAATACGTCGGCAAGCCTTAGCAAGAATATCGCGGCTATCAGAAGGACAGTTTAGACTGAGAGGAAATAGCGAAAACAGTTTACAAATATCCAATTTTCGTTAAGCATGGTTACTTCTGCCAGCGCCACTCATTCGGCTACCCGATAGCTTACGAGTTCAACCACGTTGATCAATCGTATCAGGCGTCAGAGATCGCCCGCTTACTTACGTGCAAATTTCATGATGACGCCGATGTCGCAGTATCCGGTGCTTTGCACGCCCATTCTACGGCGACACGCTGTGCAGACAGGGGGGAGCTATGATTGGCGGCTTAAAACGACGTCGCTTCACGAATTATCAAATAATTTTCTGATATCTTGCAACGAAACGGCTATGCGTAGTTTGTACGTCAAGGGTTTGCAGTTCTAAATACCCACACAGCCCTGTTTTTTTCTTCACAAATTCCTTACTGACCCCTTTAAGTGATGCCCTGTGATGCGGGGTAGAGAGCATATACTCAAAAAGAACCGCTTTGCTGTCCCTTTAAACCGTCATTAACCACAAAAAAGACAAGCGAATGTGTATATATTGGGGATTTCACAGCGGTCCCTTTCTCGAGTTATCAGCCTTGGCACAGAAATGATGAATGACTCCCAGCGAGCTAAGCCTCTTGCCTGACTACGTCCCCACGTGTGGCATGGCCTCCGTCGAACGTCCATTCTACGGAGGACAAATGGTTAAAGGCGTCACACCCCGCTGTGCCCGACGTGTTCATACCGACAGCGGGAAACAGCGCTCACCATTTCGAGCGCCTTGTGGACGCCAGTGTGCGGTGAGTGGCAGACGCTGTGATGTCTCTTTCGCCTACCTTAGTTCCATCGGTGATTTTCTTCCTGCTGCTGAAAAAAAATAGGAACAGGAAATGCAAGCAAGGGTGACGAACGAATCTTACACTGGTTCCATCCCGTGAAGATTGTAGTAGCGATGAGTGGCGTTTACGCATCTCGCTTTAAGTAGTACGTGAATGCTTATGTAAGCCATGAAGGTACTATAGTTCCCCCCCCCCTACCCACCCTATTATCAGATGTGAATGACGTCGTTTTTATTCAAGTTGCATCTGAAGACATGTGGAAACGAATGGCCAACCAACTTTCGGGGAGTATATGGCCTCGATATCAAGTGAAAGGGTGTCACTTGAAACACCTTTAACCAAAATGGTTTGCCTGATAGGGCCTACAGAACGTCTGAAAAGCGGAATTCTCAGAACTAACAAGCTTAAGTTGGCTGCGAAAGCGAATGCTGGCAATCGGGACAGTGAGTCGCTCTGCGACATAGTTTTAACTGTACGAGAGACGAAAAGAACTACAGTCGAGCGTCGTTATAACGAGGGACACATAGGGACAGTATTTATTCCTGTATTTCCGGTATTCGTTGTAACAGTCGAGTCAAAAATCCACTCAAACCAATCGTCAATCTGGCACTCACAAAAGTCCTTGATACAAAAACGCATTTTTTAAAGAATTGAACCTACTAGAAACAAGCTAACCCTTACTTTTTTCCTTCTGGCAGTTCAAGCTCAATGATCCATGACATAAAACGCGAAATTAGAACAGAACAAAGTTAATTTGACAAAACATTCCTGCGTTCTTATTTTTTCGAGGAAGCATGTGATCTTCGTCCGGTGGCTCTTCACAACACCGAGCAGGGCGAAGATTTCCACAGTGCCCACGAACAAAATGGCTTTTCTACTTCAGCAGTTTCGGACCCCGGAAGTGTCTCCAAGCAGCTTCTCAGCCTACTGGTCAAATATTTCTTCGTTATATGCGATATTTCGCGAGGCTCTCACGGTTTCACTTTTGTTATAAAAATATAAATGTTACTGGAATGAAGCGTGACCAAACAAAATTCATATTTATTTCGCTATAGCCGATGATTCGTTATATCGGTGTTCCTTATAACGAGGTTAAACTGTAATGAAAGACTTTCTCCAAGCTAAGACAAAAATAAAAACTCCCACCTCCCCTCGCGGGAACCCCTGTGTAGATGCGACGCATAGGCGGAGCGGCGAAGGGACCGCGTTTTATAGCGCGCATAACGTTGAGGGGACTGCGTATGCCGGTCCCCGTCGATGACAACGTTGGCGTACTTGTAAAGCGGCGTGGACTCTAGGTGTTTGAGCCAAGCGTGGATGTTGCTTCGCCGGAGAACGGCACACCGGTTATATGAGCAGCGCGCCCGAAGGAGAGGAAACCGTGGAAGAGAGAGTACTGCACATGCGCCGGCCCCAGCGCGTCTGCCGCGGCTATGACGCAACACAATCCAACACAATCCACTTTAATCCAATCCAATCCAAATCTAATCCAAGCCAAGCCAAGCCAAGCCAATCCAATCCAATCCAATCGAATCGAATCCAATCCAATGCCCCTCGCGAGAGAGTGTTCGCTATCGGAGAGGAGAGGGGGTGAGTGGCGGAGAGCGCAGCTGGCGCGGCGAGGAGAATGGGGAGGACAGGACAACGCCGACGACAACGACGACGACGCCGGAGGGACAAGGCGAGTGAATCAGATGCTCTGCATCTAAAATGCAGTCTTTCCTATTCCTTGGTGCAGTTTTAGATGCGATTGCATCTCATTCACTCGCCTTGTCCCTCCGTACGGCATCGTTGTTGTCCGTCCACACCCCTCCCCCATTCTCCTCGCTGCATGAGCTGCCCTCTCCGCCGCTCACTCCCTCTCCTCTCCGATAGCCAACACTCTCTCGCGAGGGGCATTGGATTGGATTCGATTGGCTTGGCTTGGCTTAGCTTGGCTTGGCTTGGATCGGATTGGATTGGATTAAAGTGGATTGTGTTGGATTGTGTTGCGTCATAGCCGCGCCACGTTGCGTCATAGCCATGGCAGGGGGTTCACGGCACGTTTCACGCGATGGGAGAATCAACCTAACGGAAACAACAACGGAACCCCCTATGCGTCGCATCTACACAGGGGTTCCCGCGAGGGGAGGTGGGAGAAATTTTTAAGACACGCCTGGTAACCGAATCAAAGATTTATGCATACGTACGGTAGTTCCACGTTTAGACACGACATGGCACCACTTTTCAGATTTAAATATTTAAATATTTAAAGATTTAAATATTTCCCCCATTTCGTTCGAAAGTCATGTCGGTATAGAAAGCGCTGACTTTCATACGAGCTGGAGGACATGCTGTCTACGACAAGCGGTTGGCGGTCTCTTCAATTACTTAATAATGTTTCTCCAGGCTAAATCTTATTTTGGCGCCTGTAAGCATCTCGTTGTCAGTCTTAGAGTATGCTCATTAAATGCATAAATATATACTTGGTCTTCTGCTTGCGATCGTGCGTATAGACGTGCAGAGTTGAGCAACTTGGTTTGTCATAATAAGACCCAAGTCATACGAGGACCAGATGTACAAGACAAGAGCTGAGAACCAAAATAATATGGTGCACTAATTCAACAAACTCCACCAAACATTCTTGTTAATATCTCTAGTCTTTGTCCAAATTATCGCTGCAGCGACCCTATGTTGTCGGCGCTACAAGAGATGCTAGAAAGCCTGTCCAAAAAGCGTAGCAAACGAAAGGCAATTTTAAAACCAGCGCTGAACTCATTTGTGACGGACGGAGTCTGTTAACGCCTAGGCCATTAATGTATTTTTAGTTACAAAATTTGCTCTAACCGTTTATTGTAGCGGCATCAGAGAGTAATTTGAGGCGTCTTGCTTAACGACACAGCGGACACGTTTGATCAGGCGGTGACAATCATGGAATTAACGTATTTGTTTAACTACAGCTCAAGACCGCTCTAGCAAAATCGCCTCCACAAAAAAATTCCCGGGTTTTAGAGCATCTAAGCAACCCATGGTAATCAGACCTCTTGAATGCATTTGAAAAAGTGCGAGGGCTACGGCCATTTTCGACGGCCGCATCGCATGCATTGGAATTCTTGAGACACTGCCAAAATTTCACCCAAAATTGGAGCAACCCACAATGCTTTGGCTCAGTAATAGTGACACAGGCAGTGACCACACACTTGCATACTAATATATCCTAGAGAAAAATCTGTCGCTGCAATCTCGTGCCGCTGCGGGCGGCGCCATAGAGCTACCGATTACTTCGATTGGCTTCTCCGACATCGCTAAGCAAAGCGTCTGAAGGTGTACTGCATCGTTTGCGTCTCAACGTGGCTTACACCCGAAGCTTCGAGTTCAAAATAGGGTGGGAGGATTCACCACTGTGCCCCACGTGCGCTGTGCGCGAGACTACCGAGCACTTGTTGTGTATATGCCCGCGATTTTACGCTGCGCGAGTGACAGCGGCGAGCTGCCTGTCTCGTGTTCGACGCGGAGCAAGCCTTCAGTTGTGTCACTTTCTTGGACCCTGGGACAACAACAATGACTCATATTTAGGGACAAAAATTCTTCTGCGTTTTTTGCGAGATTCAGGACTAGACAAAACTTTGTAATTCTTCCATTGTGCGCATGGCTACGTTTGTACGCGTTTGCGTCGTCGTGTACTGTTTGACTCATTTTTCTTCTTAGGCGCTCTGCGCTTCCTGGGCTCCAATCGCTCAATTTTTTTTCTTTTCCTTAACTTTATTTCGAGTTTTTTTACTTGCACTACATTGCGTGCCATTTCTATTTAATTTTTTTTCTCTGTACTGCTGCCCTCCCGATCTCACATTCACTTCACTGCATTGTAATCACCCCCATCTGGCGTAGCAAGCACTGCCGCTAGCAGAGCTGACCTCTCCAGCCCACATTAAACAGTTCTCTCTCTCTCTCTCTCTCTCTCTCTCTCTCTCTCTCTCTCTCTCTCTCTCTCTCTCTCTCTCTCTCTCTCTCTCTCTCTCTCTCTCTCTCTCTCTCTCTCTCTCTCTCATACATCGCTCCCCCTTGGTTACTTGGCTTGGCTAGCCGCATGGCTTCTTTTCTCTTTTAAAGAGAAAATCAACAAAAACGGTATATACTTTTATTGTTCCTCTTCTATGAAGCATCTAAATAATTCTAGGTGGGAAATAAATCTTTTTTTAAACTTCAAATGAATAAGGTAACTTCAAATAACCCTTCACTTTAAATCACCTTTACTATTTGCTGTTTTTTGCAGCTATTGGAAACTTTCGTGCTTGCTGGAAAGCCATGTCAAGGACAACTAGACGTTCCTGCCGTCATACGCTAGCGAAGCGCGACTGCTTACAGCGCCGGATTTGCCACAAGTAAATATCCGAATGAAACTATACCAATGACCGTTACTTCCATGGAAAACTTTCTGACCATTTTTGGTTCCCCTCCCCGTTTCTGGCGCGAATGTCGTTGATGCCCGCTGCATTGTCGGTCGCAAAACTGCGGTGTAAGGATAGCGCTGCAAGTTCACTTATTTGGGCACCGATAAGCGGGCGGAAACCTATCATTGAGAATTTCAGGGCCAGGGTTCCAGAAAAAATTTAACCGGCACCCAACACCGAATATAAAACGAGAAAAAATGGACCCGTCTATCTGCTCCTTTCGTTGCGAATGTGGACGAAATACCATAGTCTACTGGAGCCCCTACCAAGTAAACGCCTCCCTTCTTTTTCCGGTTACCTCTCATGCTGTTCCTCTTCCGTCTCGTTTCTCCCAGGATGAACACGCCAGAGGTTTGCTCAAGTCAATTTAAATTTACCGCGTTCCACTGCGCCAAGTCGAGTGCTTCGATGCGAGCGCTTCCGTACGGCGGAGACGCGAGTGAATCGACGCACCTTACTACAATAGTAGAACCACGTTGCCCTACTCCACGAACGTTCTAAGCGAAACGTGGAACCTATCCAGCGGAACCTTTCGTTGTTGTTGCCGCTTGAATTCTTAAATGACACGAGGAGCTGTAGTAGCGCGGGCAACCGCAGGCGAAGGTTTTTGCAGTTTATGTAGTATTTCATTTGCCATCGCAAAAACCTAACATCCATGATTATTTTTACTAAAACTACACTGTAAATATCACGTATGTACTGACTTTCTCACGTATAGTTGTGTAATGTCTTGTTCTGGTTCAACACTGTTGACAAGTATGAACATTCACACCGGGTTAGGACGCTTACATTTGGCTGTGGGTATATAAGACTATTGCGCAGCTTCTGTTTGACTTTGGCCGGGTGGATTAATCGATGTGTGGAGAACTGTGGAGTGAAGTGTTTGTATGGTGAGTGGTGTGATAGAGTTGTGAAGTGATACTGCAGTGTGTAGGGTTTCCTGCTTGAGAGACCTTTCGGTATGTTCTATTTATGCGACCCGTGTGGTATAAATAGCACAGCGAGTCTTTGTATCGGTTATTATTAAATTTTCTTTATTTCTGACAGACAGACAAACCAAAATTTCTGCTTTTAAGTTGCCCAATAAAGACTATCGTCCGTAAAAATCTCTCCTTTTAATGTCTCTGCCCCTGAGCGACTGGAATCTACTCGTGCGCTATGAGGCGCTCCGTCGTTGAGTGCTCCATGTTGATTTTTTTCAACCGAGGGATCATGTGTTGAAGCCTCGGCACACGGTACACACCGGTGTTGGAAGTGGTTGTTGTTGTTTTCCCATTACAATCGATCATAACACATGACATCGCAGCAGCCATGCTCGAACAAATCACCACAGTTCGAACTTGGGCGAGTGTGAACCTGCCATTAATGAGTGTTCCTCTTGGGTCTCAATAAATGCGAATAGGAATTACCAAACGCGTACTTCATTCGCCAATTGTGGCACATTGAATATTACGACAATCCTCGGACGGAGACCTTCGCGGCCGCATCATGTTCACAGACGATACGACACTGATTATTCGCAATGCCCACCAACGTTCGGCCGAAAACTAATATTGCCTAGCATTAAACTTCCAATGCTCAAATCTAATACGAGTAGAATGACATCTGCTCGTAACATGATAAATTTTCGGCTATTAGTAAGCACTTAATTAAAATGTTACTTATTTCGAATCGCCTGTAAACCTATATCAACAGGCTGGCGATCATGCCGACCATAAACGAACAGAACGTTCCCAAGTTGCAGTACTAACTATTAGCCTGTAGATATCATTCTAAGACAACAACTTTCTCGAAGAGCCAGTTAGACACAGTAACGTGAGCAGAGCCAGCCTCATGGCCGCTTTAACCACGGAGAGCTGCATAAAGAAAACGCGTGACTGGGAGCAGCTTCAGAATGGGCGCGCTGAGCGAAAGTCAACGTCGCCCTCCGGTGACATGCGGCTGGCTGCTAACACAGGCGAGAAGCGGGCTGCGTCATTAGCTGCGGACAGGGAAGACCGATAAAAGGCGCATCGTATTACCGCCGCACATGGTTCGCGTAACGGTGCTGCCATCCGAGGATGTAGCGGGGCTGAGGTGCTCCAGTCACTGCCGGCACCAACACCACCGACGAACGAGACCTTGAATCTTCTGCCCCGCCATCTTTGTCCGCCAGGCCACAGGCAATATCGATGTCGTCTCTCGTTTTCACTTCTTTCCAGCTATAATCACGAGTACCCGTATTAGGACCTTGCAGCCTTCGGCCGACTAGTCTTACCAAGGCCTTTTGCATATCGGTGCTGTCGCTCGCGTCCAATGCCATGCATGTGGCGGGAGTACCACGTGACCGCTTCTCTACTCCACGCTGATGGAGAGCGAAACGAACACCAGGAAAAACCGGAAACAGACTCTCGGAAGAACGCGTGCCGCCAAGACCGGAAATTCCCGGAAAATATCCGCGACGAAGCGTTTACGACCACCCTTACGACCGCAAGGGGAGGGCAGCTCTTGCGCGCTGCAGGGACAAAGTGCGCGCTGGCCGGAGATGGGGGGACGACGGGATGAAGCGTGGCTGGGTCGGCGACCTTCAAACTCCTACCATCCTCTACCGGCAGGTTAGAGCAGAGAGAATACTACGGCTTCGACTTCTGGAGGGAAAAAGACAGAAAAGGCGACCTAACGCGTTTTAGAAATTTGTCCTAACGTCTAGGCAACTTCCTCAAGGAAATCGACGTCTTTTTTAAGCATCGGACTTGCTGCAGGCTCAGAAGGGAAAAGTGAAAAGAGTTAGCAGTATACTGCCCGGAGGGGAGAGGAGATTTCGACCCCAACAGAGATCCACGCTTTTCGGACACCTGTCACTTTTGTACACTTCCCGCGTCAGAAGCTGGCGCTAGCCACTTCTTATGGACCTGCGCAGCACCTGGCAGCGCACGCATTCAACATTTCCGAGGCGCAGGGCTCCATACTGGGGGAGCCCAAGATAGGGGCTCCAGCACCGGTGTCTTCCTGCAGTTTTGCACGAAGCCTTTGAAGATTTTCTCTCATGCCACAGGGAAATCTCGCAAAACAAAACAAAAAAAAACATTTACTGTGACTGTCAGATAGAGCGCACGCCACTTACGGAAGCTTTGGCAAAGTGATTACAAATCTCGGTCTCGTTTTATTCGAAACATTTAATGGTCCCTTAAGCGAAAATACGGGGTCCGGCGTCAACGTGACCTAAAGATGGAACTAAAAATTTCCGACAGCGTAAACACAACGATAGCGGAATACGACGAAATTGTGGTGTGGGTGGAATTCAAACCCGGGTTCTACGGGGGCGGCTAAAACAAGCATCCCCTGCCACCCGGCCCTTCTTTTCTCAATAAATGTGCGAATACTATACTACCACTACGACCCCCACCCTCGTCGAGCCTTGGGTTTAGTCAACGAAAGGTGAGCCTAGTGATGCGTTGTTGCCCAGTTTGACTTTGAAACCGGTGTTTGAGTCATCATTGATGCCTATTGGAGAAATTTAAGCACGGTAATTGCAGATATATCAAGGAACATTTACGCTAATAGGCAACATGTGGGGCTTACAGGGCCGAAGAGGAAAAATAAAATAAGAGAGAAAAAAAAACAATTCCTCTCCATGGGTGCTCGCTTATACCGTAAAGAGAAGAAAAAAATGAGTCACGCATGGTTGACGAGCGAAGCTGTAGCACGTGCGCTCTGCGTTCACCCGTGTTTCCTCCTTAAATGGCTCCGTGAGCTCCGTGAGGACTTTATCCTTATTGCTCACAGTCACTGGCGAGGCGCGCATGCAGGCAACCGTGTAAGTGCGCCGTCACTCGTTACGTCGGGCTCTGCGGGATGGCGGTAGTTGTCCGTGCTATGTACATGACTGTGTTGCAAGTTCACAAACTCTACCTCACCGAATGCAGAGTATTGCCTCCAGTTCAATGTGAGTGCGATTAACATCATATCTGTTGACGAGACCTTTGAGAATCGGGTTGAAACGGAGCAGTCCATGCACGCCGGTGTTTTTTTTTTTCTTCAGCGTGCGTGCGCAGGGGCCCAAGCCGCGCCATGTCCGTGGCGTATCGGCCATATCGGTGGCCGTTTCCAGTTTTGCCAAGCGAAGAAATTTACAGCTAAACTTTTCAACGAATACCCCCTGTACGTGGCGATATTTACTTTCTTCCCCGTTCGTACCGGCTCCTCGGAAGCACATTATGACAAGTGGCCTAGCCATTTCCAAGTAACGAGCGGTCGGTATTTGCCGCTATCACGCAGACACTGCTCCTCCCGCACGGTCCACGCCTCCGCCCCGTTTTGCCCTTTGTTTTCATCTCAATGTTCAGGGGGGCCTCCAGCGGCTCACTTTTCTCTTTTGATTCCGGTCATCCGTAAACAATGATATCTCACTTCATCTGTGCTCCACGTAACAGCTCGCTGCCCGCGCACTGCTGGGATGGAGATAAACACAATCGCACTTTCTCCCCTCGCTTCTGACTACTCATTAACCTGGTCTTTGCACGCATGCTTATCGGGTTGCGCCGGAAGAGCTTTTGCGAACCCAAGAACGTCGCATTTTCCTCTCACCGAGCCATATGAACCTTCGCTTTAAAAACCAAGCAGAAAGAGGAAACAACTAAAAGGGAACCGCACCACGACCGTGATAATGACCGAACACAATCGCACCACGGGGGACCAACGAGAGCATCTTGATCACTTTAATGAAAAAGGTATCAAGACATACGCTTTGAGTGTATATGTAGGGCTAACAATGTAGGCCTATCCAAAATTCTTTTCCAGGGGTGCTATTCCAGAAGCCCCGAAATTGAGCGGAACTCGGCAGACACGAGCTCTATTGTGACGCTGACGTAACAGCATGATAATATTTCGAGGCGGAGCTCAAGCGCTCTAAAAATGCCATTCACGCTATTTGGGGATCATTCATGTGACGTAACCGGTCCATGGAAGCTTGCTTCCACGAGTGGGGCGTTGCGAAATTTTCCCGGCGTTCTCACGCTCCACTGCTGCGCTGGTGGCTACTGGGGGCAAGCAAATCCAGCTATTTTACTCTATCCGGCTTTTAGATGCGACTGCATCTCATTCGCTCGCCTTGTCCCTCCATACGGCGTTGTTGTCCGTCCACACCCCTCCCCCATTCTCCTCGCCGCGCGAGCTGCACTCTCCGCCGCTCACCCCCTCTCCTCTCCGATAGCGAACACTCTCTCGCGAGGGTCATTGGATTGGATTCGATTGGATTGGCTTGGCTTGGATTGGATTTGGATTTGATTGGATTAAAGTGGATTGTGTTGGATTGTGTTACGTCATAGCCGCGCCACGTTGCGTCATAGCCACGGCAGGGGGTTCACGGCACGTTTCACGCGATGGGAGAATCAACCTAACCGAAACAACAACGGAACCACCTATGCGTCTCATCTACACAGGGGTTCCCGCGAGGGTAGGTGGGAGTAATTTTTTTTATTATGTATTTTACTAGAAAGCTCATTTATTTTTTATTTAAGACGTTCGTATTGACTTTTTGCTTACACTTGTTTGTCTTAAGAACCAGTTTCTGCCCATTTCTGCCGTCAGGTGGCCGACAATGCAATCACGTGACTAAGGCCGACTGGCAAGAAAAGAAAGCGGGAAATGAAAATGCACCATATAATTTCTGATCTGTATTACGTTATCGAAACCCTTCGTCTGCTTTTCGATACAAAATTTCCTTGGGCCCTTAAGTCTGCTTACGTGCTTTGAAGGCGAAAGCTTGGCCATACTTCTTAACTTCTTTATTGATGCATTGTTCGTTGCTTCGATGTCGTTGTATTTCGGCACGAATTACTTCGACTGGATTCTTTTCTGCTATACCGTGTTTGCGTCAGTTTCTTATCTTTCATTTCTTAATGAACTACGTCAGCCAGCAGACAAGCACACGCCACAGCCTTCCTAGAATCGGGGTTCTGCGAGGCTGGTGGGCGCCTGTCCTACTCCCATGCCATTCTTTCACGCGGCACTCACAATTCTGCGACTTTTGAAATTCAGTGCGATGAGTTTTGTGAATCGGGCACATTAGCTCTTCAAAGCTTCCGATTGCGAGCCAATCCCCCAAGTGGGCATGGGCTTTTCAGATTTGTTTGTTTTATTTCCTTTTGCTCTTCTCCAGTCTTGTTCGACGCAGCTCTCTACTGTTGTTTTATTTTTCATTGAGCCGCATTGAGTCTCTCACTCCTCTCTCTTCTTTCGCCACCTTACCACTCCCGTTTACCGTCCCTCTCGAGTAACGTGGCTCGTTTAATTCTCAACTCTCCTTTTAATCGCTTTCCGTGGTCTGCTTCCTGCCACACACTAAGAAAAAAGGGAGTTACCTTGGCCCTCTTCGGGGGGTATATACTTGCCACAGAGTTGACTCTTCCACGACCCCATTTCATAGAGTCACACTACTCTTATTGAAAGGGGGTCATGCGAACCCCATCACAGTAGTCACAGTAGAGTATGGGTGACTACCTTCTTAGAGTCAGCACTGACTGCCACGACCCTGATCTAATGAAAAAAAAGAGAGTCCCAGGACTCCTTCCTGATGATCATCGCGACACTGTAACAAGAGTTGTGAGGACGCCCGCCCCTTTTATGAAGAGTCCCGTGATGCTTATGGCGAAAGAGTCGTGGAAGTGTATGGGTGACCCTCCAAGAGATGGTCAGTGCTACTGCCAGTGGAAGCATTGCAGTATATGTGCAACTCTGACGTAGGTGGTCAACACGTCCCATAGTTACCCCTATTGTCTTAAGAGAGTCCAATGATTGTTGCTTTATTACCACTTTTCCAACTTAGGGAGGTACAAATCTCATGGCAGCCAGTCAAGTAAGTCTGTCCCTTTGTCAAACAAACGTAGTCATTGTAATCATTAAGAGAGTTCTATGATTTGTATGGGAAGCATTATCTTAGCTCACATAACTGCAATTTTAGCCCACATTCATGCAGCTTTATGAGCTGTTTCATACAAGTACAGCAAAGCAAACCAAAAGTATTTGAAAATTATTTTATTAAAGACAAAAAACATTTGAATGAAAAGCCTGCTTAGGGTATCACAGCTGTTTTAAATTAGAAAAAATAAACACCAAATAGCTTAAAAATACTAGATACACAAAGCATGTTTCACTGTTTGCTATGGCTTGTCACAACACAGGTTTGTTAGACTAACAGGAATGATATTAAATTACAACAATTGTTGTATTAGACAGCTTTGCATACCTGCTGTTGCAAGGTTAAACTGTTGTCAAAATAAATTGCAATAATTTTAAAGGCTTCTTTCCAGCTTGCTGTTTTTCTAAGGCAGACTTCTTACACAAAAAGTCCATGAAGTCAATCCAGAAATCTTCACAGGCCGTGCACAAGTGCTGCAAGGTGTCCTCGGGTACTCCCGTCTCGGACCAGGCCTTGTCTCCGACCTGCCAGAAATAACAATGAAAAGAAATTGAATGATAAGACAAAAACAAAATGAAATTGTAGCCAGCACAGTAAAATCATCAACAACAGGCTACCTGCCTAGTGCCTGACAAAAAAAGAGAGCGAGGAGCACACCCCTTGGCATTACATTTCCTTGATTCGCCATTCTCCTTTTGTTATGAAATGTTTTGTATGGGGAAACACATGTATAATGTATCAAGTTAGATACGGACACCTCAGAGGTGTAAAGGCTTCAAAAATTATTGCATCCGTAAAGAGGATCTTCAAGCTCCAGGGTGGGAGACTAAGAATTTAGGAGTGCAAAAGGCTGCTACTCCCCATTTTTGATGGTATGAAAATATCAATGTAAGGCTTAAAAGCAGCACGAGTAACAAAGTAGTAAGGGCGCTGAGACACCTACTGCACAAAGGACATTCTCCCTACTGCAAAACACAGGAGGGGTACAAAGTGTAACTCAACCATTCTCTGTAAAAACCATTAGGCAAGTTGGTACATAGTTCTTAAAAAGTCAAGTCCAAAGCACATGACAAAGAAGATGATAGAACAAGCACTTGCTTGCAACTAAGTTTATTGGATGCATCGTCTCAAATAGCACCCTTTATTAGTGGACCGAACAGTGGTAACAAAGGAATCATACCGAAGTTTCTAAATATTCAAGTTCATTGCCATACAGGTTCACTGTGGTTCTTTTCTTGATATAATAAGCATCCAAGAGCTCCCAAATCAGTGCTTTAGCTTCTTTCCAGAAGTCGAAATTGACCGAAAAAAGGCTTGCGAAATGAGTGGGTACATGCCAAAAGCCTCATTGCCAAGAGACAAATAGGATATCGACTTCTGCAGACGAGAACGGCACATCATAGATAACCCCCCCCCTTCCCCATCCCGGGGCAAAAACCGCTGGGTGTGCTGCTTCTTGCGCTTTTCTTTTCCTTTTAGGCTTGATAGCAATTTTCCTGAACCTTCAATCTATGCTTCACTAATTATTTTCACACTTTTTTTTAAGTTATTCAACAAGACTGACTATATTTTCTACTCTGCATGCAATGTCTGCACCCTGTTTAGTTTTTTCCTGCGACAGTTGTTAGCTTAAGTGGAAGCATGAAACACTAAATAATGCTTACAGGTATAGTGGATGAGATCACACTGAATACTGATGGAACAGAAGCCTAAGTTGTCAGTACAAAGGGCACCACTGCCTTTTTATGTGTCTCAGTTTCTTCATGTTTTAGTGGCCAATGAAAATAGAATTTTAAACCAGTTGTCTATTGAATTAATGTCAACGTATTTAGTTTCCGTACACCTTTTTTTTACTTCTCATATCATTCGATTTTGCACAAAACTTGTTCCAAAGTTTCTGATGCACTGGACGGACTTTTCTGCACAAATTGTGAGCAATGCAGTAAAGCTGACACTACAGCCTTGATGGGACATGCCGCAATAATTAGTTTCCCTATCCCAATTTATTTACTTTGGATGCCCAACTTGTTCTGAAGTTTCTCGTGCACTAGAGGGGCCTCTCTGCACAAATTCAAAGTGATGCAGTAAAGCTGACACAAGAGTTTATCTTAACTCTTTTGTTACCGCAGAAATTTCACCTGTTGTTAGGGCTCTAAGAAAACATTTTTTTCTGCTAAATGTGTTGGTTAGGCACATAGTGCAGTGGCGAAAAATGCGGATGATTCAACGCCCTTTCTAGCACCAGTTGTGTGATGTTTGCATAATAATTTGTAGCCAAAAAAATCCAAATCAAAATTTTTGTCGACGTAAAAAAATGAAAAAAAGAAGTTGTGTATAACAAACCAACAATAGTGGAAAAAATGCAGAATGCACATTTTGAAGGTTCACATTTCAAAAGCCTGTCCAAGAAAAAAATTCAGTACTGCAAATTAATTTGTCCGCGTGGTGCTTGAACACGTGGTGCCCGCGTCTCGTGGTGAAGTCGCACAGCCATTCCAAAATACACAATTCTGGATGATTCTCTCAAATGGTTTTATATTGTTAGAGGCCCAACTTAGTCCCCACGTGATTTAAAAACGTCTTATTAATCACTACAGAAAACTCCAGATTCAGGGCAAACAAGAGATGCAACGAAACCCACTTCGAATTGAAAACCAAACTCAGTGGTGCTTTTTTGTTGACATTTTTGTCATCAATTATCTACCAGAACTTTCACTTGCAGTTTATTGTCATCTTCTGACTCTCTATGGTAGCCCTGATTGCAGGAATAAGTTGCGATGCACTAGAATTGCGCTCAGCAAACTTTCGCGCGACGAAAAAGTTCAGCACTATGAGCCTTTTACATTGCAGTGCTGCCTAACATTTTCAAAAAGACACTATGCCAAGCCTTTTGGAGACTGTCAGAATAGACACTTCCAGTAAGAAGACACACTAGACCTGCAAAAATACCCTCGTACTAACAAAACTGGCCAGC
This sequence comes from Haemaphysalis longicornis, assembly GCF_048455015.1. Classification (NCBI taxonomy): domain Eukaryota; kingdom Metazoa; phylum Arthropoda; class Arachnida; order Ixodida; family Ixodidae; genus Haemaphysalis; species Haemaphysalis longicornis. The sequence goes on along the minus strand of NW_027526407.1, from coordinate 154,606,076 downwards.
GAACAGCTGGCAGTGTTCAAGGCTGATTGGAAATCTCTCCTTGTCTGAACTGATATTCGATGAATTGGTGTTATCTTTGACTTTCAGCTGGAGCTGTTATCGCTGAAGTCAGGCATGGATGAAGCGATATCACGAAAGGCGTTCATTTTTCGAGGAATAGTAGAGGGCGATGCGAGTGCTATGACAAATCGGCTTGAATTTGGGTAACTGCGTAGTAGCACGAAATGTAAAGTTTGCAACACAAAAACAGAATGGAAACTGCTGGAAAGCAGCTGGAAATATCAGATTCACTTGATATACATGCGGGGAACCTTCAGAAGCAAGCTTTCTCAAAATAAAATGACCCTTTCTCCAAACCAAAGCTCACTAGTGCAAAGCTGGTGTGATTCCTAGGGAATTATCATCTGTCACCACCGTGGGATTGCAAATGTGACAACATGATTTGGGATTTGACTTGCTGGGAGAGCTATGATTAAGAGAATTTGATGGTAATGCAGCATAGGCACGAGCCGCATGCTTTTTTTCAAGCGCAGCAGCCACGCTCCCTCCTGAGAAAACACACACACCTCGGCTTGCAAAAAACTTTGCCTGAAATCTCAAGGTTGCCAAAGCGGAAAAATTTAAACCAATTTTAAAAGTGCGGTGCCTAGACTAACCACCGGAGCGCATGAGAAATAACTACAGCATCACAAAATCGGCAATATAAAGCCCCGATCACAGGTGATCAATGCTGTATATTGCCGATATTCATGTTCTCATTTCTCTTGCACCTAACGCATCCCACTGGTTAGTCTAGGCACTGCAGTTTTAAAATCAGTTCTAGTTTTTCTGCTCTGGCTACACTGAGATTTCTGACGGTGTTTTGTGAGGGTTGAGGAGCATGTGTGTTTCCGATAGGTGCCATGGTTGCTGCGCTAGACAAAAAAGGATGTAACTTGTGGTTACGCTGCATTGCCATTACATATGTTGATCAAGAGGCTCCCTGAAAGTCAAGAATCAAATGATGTTGTCAGCTCTGCAATCCAACAGCGTTTAAAGGTGAAAACTACCAGGAAATGACACCAGCTATTCGCAAGTGAGCTTTGGTTTGGAGAACGGATAGCTTTTTCAGTCAAAAATTATTTGTGAAGGTCTCCGCATGTCTAACAAGTGCACTTAGCATTTTCAAACTTTTTCCAGTAATTTGTTTCATTTCTGCATTGCGCAATTCATACAATAAAGCCCGCTTAATCGAACACGGATATATCGAATTATTGCCTATATCGAACCCTTGTATATTTCTGGTAAAAATTACACGCATTTAAAACATTTTATATCGAACGCGATTTGGCTCACAATGGATATATCGAACTTTCCTGCGCGGGATTTGTCGCTCTCCTTAGGCATGCCGCAAGCTGTCCCGCAATACATCGGCTTACAGCGGTGGCGCGGGTGTCACTTGCGACTCCCGTGTGAGCTCGGGCGTATCCAAACCGGCCGTGGCAGAGTGGACCAGCTCCACGCATGCATGCCGTTGGAGCCGAAAGCGCCACATTGGGCGCTGCGGGCTCCGTTGTCGCCGAACGTCAAGTCCGCGCCACTCGCTGCCCGCACTTGCTCGGTTCGCTGGGTTCGCCGTTATTCGCTTGTATCCATGCTTGTCTCCGCTCTGTCGAAGACGCCGAGGACTCCGTACCACTTCCGAGCACGAGCAAAGCCGTCACTGCCGTGGCCCTGCTACGGCGATACTGCAGTGCCATTGAAGGCAGCGGTCTTGTGCTTGTCGACCGTTTAGATACCGTGGAGCAAGCAGCCACCAGCACTGCGTTGCGCTCCAAGGAGCAGGCTACACTCACGCAGTTCTTCCGCCCCAATAAATTATTGTTTTCTTTCCGAGAAAGTGTCGTAACAATAGTGAATTGCAGGGTGGTAAGAGCTCAGCGTTAGCTCGTGACTTCGTCGGCAAGATTGCTCTCATATATATTTTTTTCGCCTCTTTTTCTATGATCGAATTTTTGCTATATCGAACTATTTTACAATCCTCGCGCTGTTTGATATCAGCGGGCTTTTCTGTATTTGGCTCTACTACACAGTTACAGAACTTCAACCTGATTTGCCATAACGCCTTCGTCGCCCACTACGGTTCCTGGAAAAAAGCATGCCGTTTGTGATTTCACTTCACCCATTCCTTACTTGTGCAATAAGAGTTCCAGCTGAAAGCCGATAGTCTCAAGTCATCGGACATCAGTTAAGACAAAGAGAGAGAGCTTCAAATTGGCTTTAGTTTTAATTCTATACGAGAATATTTTCGGAGGTCTAGAGTTGCTCCTCAGTAGAACTACGTACACTCTGACAGAGTCTGCAACAAGTTTGGTATTATTTGTTATCGGAAATGTTAGGCGGAGCTGCAATGCAGGAGGCTCATAGGGCTGAACGACTTTTCCATTTGTCACCCGGCAGCTACTCGGGGATAGCTAACTGGGCACTGTTCCAGCGCATTGCCCGTCATTCCTGAAAGTAGGGTTAAAAAAGCGAGCCAGAAGATTATAATAACCAGCAAGTGAAAGCTCTCACAGAAGCGTGATAGTAAACTGACAGTGAACGAGTTTTGTTTTCAGCCCCAAGCAGTTTTTCTAACATCCCGAATTTTTAGCTGACCATCAATGCGATGTCAACCATTAACAACATGTTTCTGCATCATGTAGAGAAAAATTAGTGCCTCTTATATTACCAAACCACCAGATTTTTTTTCAGAAAACTATCCGAAATTGGACATTTTTAAACAGAGGTAGGGTTTCACTTCAGAACGAGGGCACCACACATGGTAACATTTTTTTTTCATATCTGACAAATTGTACCGGACAACTCAATTTTTTCTAAGATGTGTTTTTGTAATGTTTGGAGAAAATGTATACCCAAAACTTTTTAAACTATTGGCGAATTGGTATACGCAACTTCTTATAAACATTTTAAACGTTTGGACAAAAAGGGACTTTGTTAATTTACTCATCTGCTCTTGTTGGAAAAGACATCGAATAATATGCATTTTGAGCTCCAGCAGTATGTGCCTAATCAATATGTTTAGCACAGAAATGCATTCTTAGACACCAAAAATCGGTCTATTTTCTGTGGTAAAAGGAAGGTTACCGTCCGCCTGTCTGCGTGCCGTATTGCGAAGTCTATTCTTGGCAGATTTTGGGGACAGGTTTTAGTAGTGGGAAGCATCGTTTCGTTCACAGAAAAACAGTCACCGTTTAACTCTAGCTGTAATCGGCTGCCATGAGAGAAATTAAACCAAGCTATTTTTGTTAGAAAGCTGTTACTAAAGACAACTGTTTTTCTAGTGGCTTATTTTATTTATGGCTACGTGGGCTGAAGTCGTTGAAATCGCGACTGTGCGAGAGCTTTTCTGAGTTGAATAAGGGAGCTCTAACTTAATTGGTTGTAGTATTAGCATGACAGGGATGATCTGGAAGATCATTTCGTGAGAAACAAGCGTTTTCACTGCCAGAATAGCAAAACTGCAATAAATACCGATACATAAAGATATTCATTGGTGTCAGGGTTCATATGGGAAATTCAGGAGGTTTGTCACGGTGTCGCAATGGTGGCGTGGGCAACAAACCAGGCAGTTGTTTTGTAGGTTAGTAGTTAGTACCTCGCAATAGGGCTTTTTTGAGAGTATTTCAGATGTTTTTTTTTTTTGGAAGGCGAGATTATAGAGAAATCGGTAGAGAATTTTTGAAAACTGGAACGATTCCTAGAAATTTAAGCGATTTCACTCTGAACCGTTTTTCCGAAAATCCCAAAACCACACAAACAAGCAACACTTAGCTTTTCCAAAGCTCCTGCGAAGTGATTTCATTGCAACTAATATTACTGCTATACTTTACCAGTGCTTTTCTGAAGACTTCAACACCACTTTCATTCAGCAAAACAGGCCGCAGGAAAGCGGATCAACCCCTCTTGCATGTAAACATGATAAAAAAATATGAATATCACTGTGACATAGAAAGTAATAAGGTGTGGGGGACCAACAAAATGGTATAGAGGAGGCCACAAGGAAAAAAACCCCACAGGGCACCAGCTGCTGCGTTCCTCATATTTTCATGGTGCCTTAACAGTTACTTTATGATCAGTCTCTATACTTTCACATTACTTTCATTTAGCAATATTAGAAGTAAAGCTGGGTCACAAGCTTGTGAGAAACTGAATTGCTATAAACACCCAGATGACAAAAAAAGCACTGTTTAGGCAGCAAGCAAGTAATAACACGTGTAGTTAAAGGCTCCATAAAGACCCAATACAGCTTGGTTCAGTTTGAAAGAATTAGCCTTTGGTAACTCACTCGGCTCCATTGCAACCCGAAAATACACTTTAGCCGGAAGTATACACACAACAAAGAATGTTTTAAAATTTCGCACTGAGGCTTTGGCAGGAGAGACGTAATATGGGCTAGCACTAAAAAATGTTGACAGGCGAGTCTTCTGCCGGCCTTACTACATTAACGTTGGCATGGTGGCTCTTCTTAACCACGTCCTCTTAGGTGTTTTTCTAGCGTTTTCTGGGCATGTGTTCGCTTCTAGACTTAACACTTTGTGACTACTGCCCTGTTCGCTGATGGGAGGAAAGCTGCTTCTTCCTGTGTTGTGTCCCACAAAAATGAATAAAAAATAACATGATGTCTGCATTACGCACTGCAAAAATGCCGCAAGTGAACACAGAAGCCACATGGCGCATACTGAGCTCCGTCTGGAACAGCTTTTCTCTAGTGTGATAACTTTACTTGGATTTTGTTTTGATGTGGTGTTGCACTCTTTCCTTCAAGTTTCCGTTCTTGCATTGCTCCCTCCATTAATCAATTTCTGCTCTTAAGGCTGACCAGTCCTGCTTTTCTTATTTCCCCACTTTGCCCTCTCCCTGTCTCCTCTACCTTTGTGCTGCGGAGAATAACTGGTGTGCATGTTTTCATTTATGTTGATCATATTGCTCACAAAACAGAAGGTGAAAAGAAACTTTTCCGAACCGGTGTTTGCTATGCTTGGCCTTGTTCTAGTCTAGCGTTGCCTTGAGGAAGCTTGCTGTCCGCTGATCAAATCGGTCTGAATACTCAAATCCTTGTTAGGGATCTTCGTTAAGGTTTCTACAGCGGTTCTATGAAAGTTTTGACGTATACACGTTTAGGAGTCGTTCACCTGCTTTATATAAGTCCGTACTATCGGCGCCAATGAAACGTGAACGCCAAAATATGAACCAGACAATGCAAAATTGAAAAATACTGTTCGTAGAGTTCATATAATGGCTTGCTATTGGTATTCGCTGGGAATCAGCTTGAACAAAACGAACACAAAAGGAAACGGGAGATACAAGACACACTGCTGACTATCAATTGGATTTAAATGAAGGAAACACGGATATATACATAAGAAAAAAAACAAAAAAAATTCACAGCATATCCACGGGGTGAATGATGATGAGTGGGCGAAGCTCCTGAGGGGAAATCATCGGTAAAACCGTGACTCTTCAGTGAAAGTTCGCCCACTACATCTGTGTCCGAACGTAACGTCTAGAAAGTCTCGCTTAAACCGCGCGTCGGCACCTTGGGGCTGAGCTCGCCTGATGCGTTTTGCAGACGCCTCACGAGCTCTCACTGCATCGGGGTCTGCCTGCCGATACGCGCGCTTTCTCGCCGCTTCCCGTTCTCTGACGTTTTGGAGATCCTCTTCGCGGCGCAGCCGTGCCGCTTCGCGTACGGCAGGGTCCTCGCGCCATTGCCGTGACGCTTGGGCCTCTCGTTCTCGAACGCTGGGATCTTGGCGGCGTCGTCGCGCAGCCAGACGACACGCTTCGGCCTCCCGCTCTCGTACGGCAGGATCTCGGCGGCGGCGTCGCGCAGCTTCACGGAGCGCTTCTGCCTCGCGGGCTCGCACATCTGCAGCCTTATCCATCGGGCGACTCTGAGCGCGCGCCAACAGCGAACGGATTTTATTACAACGCTCCCCGCCATCTAGTAAACAATCCAAGAACTAAACTAGAGGTAGCCACGCCATCTAGAAAACAATCCAAGCGCATCTTTTCATCATATACAAGTACCGCCATCTAGTAAACAATCCAAGAACTAAACTAGAGGTAGCCACGCCATCTAGTAAACAATCCAAGAACTAAACTAGAGGTGGCTACATACATACGTCGAGGATGGACAGACCCACGCCCTAAGGAGCTTCGCCCCTAATAAAAAAAGCTTGTTCACGTCAGTCAGTTAAACGATTAGCGAAGATCGCTGCGCAGAAACTCTTTTTTTCGGTACGCGACGGTGCCACAGACGACACACTGACGCAGCTAACTCCAGCTTCGTCTATCGTCAATGCTTCAACTATCTCTCGTCCGATTCTACTTCTCCTCCGTCCGATAACTGCCATTTTGTGCACGTAGGCTTCGCAGTGGCAGTCTCGAACGTGGGTGGCAAGGTGGCCGGAAGGGGTTGCTTGGAGCGAAGCAGCATGCTCTCGGGCCCTGTAGTTCAGGCATCGGCCAGTTTGTCCGATGTAGATGGACCGGCACTTCAGGGGAATTTTGTAGACCACATTTTTGCTGCAATCTGCGTACCTTGCCCGGTGTTTTTTGTCACAAACTGGCAGCGGCGCGCACCTATTCACCTGACGGCACATGCCGTAGGCCTTGTTGGGGGCGGAGAATACGACCTTCATGCCATGTTTCTTCCCCACTCTTTTCATGGCATGAGCAAACCCCATGTACGTATGGCAGAACTGCCAACCGTCTTCTGTCCTCTTCAGTGGGTTGAGGAGGCCGTCGCTTCTCTTTACCCTTTATCCTTTGCAGGAGCGCTTCGCAGACAGGTTTCAGCAAGATTTTTGGGTATCCGGCGTTCTGTAGGCGACTGCCGTGTCTTTCGAAACTGGTAGCCATCTGGTGCGGACAGGACTTTTTGAGTGCCGATAGCAAGGCAGTAGTGGCCACTGCTCTCTTGACAGTCTTGGAGTGGCCAGACGCGTGGGGAAGAAAGACCTTGGACGAACGGGGCTCGTACCTCCAACAGGCGTGGTGCTGCCGAAAGTGAATGATCATTTCCAGGAACCTGATTGACGCGTTTTCAGGGAGCTCGTGTGTGAAGGAGAGGTCCGGGCAGCATTCCTTGAAGACTTTGAGGACAGCGTTCACGCAACGGTTTGGAGGAGCATCTGTGGTTGTGTTGCACAAGACGAGGAAGTCGTCTACGTAGCGAAAAATGAAAAGGACGCTGTCTTCTTCGAGACTGGACTCGATTGCTCTTCCGCATGCTGCCAGGAAGATTTCGGATAGGTACGGGGCTACACTGGACCCTATGTATATGCCGTCCTTTTCGACATACTGCGCATCTTCGTGTTGAACGATAGTGGACAACAGGTATACATGTACGAGCGCAAGAAAGCTATCGACAAAAATTCCAGCAGCATTTTTAAAACCTGCAGCACCCTGTTCCTCAATTGCTGAGTGCAGTTCCGTCAGAAGCTTGGCTTGCGGGATAGAGATGTACATGTCCAAAACGTCGAGCGAAAAAGCGGAGGATACTCTCGCTTCATTCTTCTCCAAAAAGGAAGTCACTGCCTCAGAATTGGGTACCCTGTAAGGGTCGCGTACACGTACCTGGGCTAGATGCTTGGCAAGGTACCCCGAAAGATGAGCTTGCCAGGTGCCTGCTTCCGAGATGATAGCCCTAAACGGGACCGCCTCTTTGTGGGTTTTTGCCTGAAAGAATACGCACAGGGAACCAGTCTTGGTGCTGTTGATTTTGGAGAAGAGTTTTCCAAGGTTCGCCGCGTCAAGTTTAGCGATGGCTGCTTGTTTGGCTTCCTTTACCTGAGAGAGTGTTACATGCCGAAAATTCTTTTTCATGGCTTCCAGCGCTTTTTCGCCGAAAGTAGCAGAATATAGCACCGCGAAGCCAGAGTCCTTGTCAGCTACACAGAGATTCAGTTGCTTTTCGCGCAACTCTCGCACGACTAGTCCGAAAGCAACGTTTGTGTGCAGCAGCTTGCTCCGCTGAGATGCGTGCTGGATGCCATCACTGATGATCATTGGGGCGAGTGCGTCTTCCGCTTTTGCCGCTATTAGACGTATACTCGATAGCTTATGGACAGCATCAAGCTTAGGCGGTACGGCGAACTTGGGTCCTAGTTCCAAAACCTGCCTGGATTTAGAAGATATGTCCGTATAGCGAAAAGAATTGCAGGGTACCTTCTTCGCAGCCTGACGTTCGCCACTCTGGAGCTGAAGCTTCAACATTGGCAGGAAACACCGGGTCCACGTAAGCTCAGTCGAGTAGCCGGCCAGGTTGAAGTATTGCAGGAAGACGGAGTGCGTGGGCATCCTTGCCTTCAGGCAATCTGTCAGTAACCGTATTTGGTGTCGCAGTTCAGATGTAAGAATTTTCGAAACTCTTCTGCCGTGCCCAGAATAAGGGGGGACAGTCCCAAAAAGTTGCAGTGCCTGTGCCACTCACCCACCGCGGCGGGTAACCTGTAAAGCTTAATCCAAAGTTATTGTCCACTTTTGGTGAGCATGTCAGTTTAGAAACTGATTTTAACCCGGAATCCTGGAAACCCTTTGCTGATCTCGGAGCATGAACCAAAAAGATAGTGGCCCTTACGGGCTGTTTCTGTACAGTCAGATGCAGTGAGCACATGCAGCACTTCTCATGAGGGTTCATTAAAGCAAACGGAGAAGAACGGCTCCGAGTGTTCAAACAGCATCTTCAGCATTGTTCTTAGGGGTGCATATCAAAAGGAACGAGCAAATGCTGGATTGGAGAGGCATGTGTGGTGGTTCTTGTAGGAAATACCAAGGAACCAGACGGGAAAATGACGGTTTGCTATTATTCCACTTACCCTCGTAGTACATTTGTAAGCATGGTTTTTAAACTCCCTTATTGAAATTTATGAATGTGGCTTCTGCCTCTTATGAAATACAAATCACTTATTTTTTTTTCACTAAAATGAACCAGACAAAGCAATCAGAGTCACTTTGGGGTGGTCACAGTGGCTTGATGTTTTTGTTTAGGATAGGTTCTTGTTTCACCTGCTTTTTATTTTATGTTTACTTTTAACTTTCGCGTTTCTCCTTCCTTTCAGAGGCTCACATTTCCCCAAAAGGAAATTTCTATATTCCCCTTATACTGGCCCATAAGACAAAGAAAATGTGCACGGAAACACTGCACAATAGTTGATAAAGCAGCAGCTGGGGCAGATAAAGTTCACGTTGCCAGCAGCGTAATTTAATTCTTTCACTGCCGAGTTTTATTTACCTTACCTTATTTACATTACAATTTACATTACCTTATTTTATTTACCTTTACCTTACCTTACCTTATTAAGTAAAATTTACAGAATACAAAGTAATTATTATCTAAATAATTGCAAAAATAATTACAATCTATTTAGGAAGTCCAGGTGTTTGGAAAAATCTTAGTATGATATTCTTCAAAACAATGCACCACACAAAGCAGCAGCTGGCAGCTCGCATGCAGATAATAAACTCCCTCCGCTGCTTTTGTTGCATTTGTCTCTCAGCGGCCAACGTGGCCGAGCCGCTGAGATAGCACAAAAAGACGCGGATGAAGAAACATGCACTCCATCTGTTGTCTACCCAGCTTGGCCACGGCCACCGCAATCGGCTGCCTGCGGCGCGCAGCAACGGCGCGCCGCCGGCAGCCGATCGCGGAGGCCGTGGCTTGGCCTATGCAGTTCTGTGACTTTTCAACAGATGGCGTAACATACCCGCAATAATTTTTTTACATGAGTTGTCTCGGGAATGGCAGGGAGCTAGGTAAAGAGGCAGCACAAGTATGCCTGGGTTTGGCAGGGGTGTGCATGTGTGGTTGTCAGAGTATCAGGAGTGGCACTGAAAGGGGGAAACCATGTCAAGCGATTCAGTTTAACTTTAAGTAAGGATGGAGGCCTGTGTCTCTTAGGTGTCGCGTTCTGGCTGGGTTTAGTGGTGGACACGCCCATATTAGGTGGTCCGCATTAGCTTGTGCGGCAGGAGCTGTGCAGAAGGGGCAGGTGTCATCAAACGGGGCATGGTAGCGTGGTGGCCACGCCCGGGTTACAGCAGTAAAAGCGCCACTCCAACGTGAAGCCTGCGCAGCAAAACCTCTTCCAAGCGAGCAAGTCTACTGGGGAGGTCCGCTCCACATGGTGGGATGAGGGCACCTGTGGCGCGACGCAGATCGTCCTTCCATTGGAGAAAGTTTTCTATTGGACCGGTTATTAACAATGGCAGCGGCCGAGGAATAGACGTAGGGTGACAAGCCCTATCCGCTGCAATGTGAGCGCGGAGCGTATTCCGCCGAACCCACAACAGCCGGAGAGGGCAGGGGTACGTGTCTAGCAGTGTGTGGATGTCCCTTGAAATAGCGCAATTGTTGGATACTCGTCGTAAGTCCCGTATCACCGCCGTGGAGTCCGTATAAAGATGCAGGATGGAACCCACTGGGGCGTTCTGTAAGGCCGGTGTTAGTGCCTAGAGGCCACCCCGGGTGGCTGTGAGCTCACCAGTAGAGATGGCAGGGTGTGGATGGTTTGGTGGAAGCAAATTTGAGAGGCGTCAGGGTAGACGGGACACTGCAACACAGTGGGTAAAACGCCATCCTGGGCCCCAGCGTCCACGTACACTCTTAGGCAAAAAGGACTAAAAGTTCATCCTTTGGGGGACTAACGGCCTTTGCCACAATCATTAGTCCCTTTGGGGACTAAATGTGAGGGGACGACCGGTTAGTCCGCCACCCGGTTGGTCCGTTCCGATACTCCCCAAGGACGAACTGCGGAAAGTCGCAGAAAAAAAAAATGTCCACGAGCCTCGTGCTGGGACTCCGCCGTCAGTAGCGATCCTCTCGCACATGCGTTTCCGGTAGATCGAGCGTGAAGTACAGTCAGTGGTCGATTGTCGGTAACCTCGCAAGTAGCGACATCTGACGAATTCGTCTCGCAGCAAATGACACAGATGTTTCTCGCCCAGAACTGCTCGCTTACGCTGGAAATAGCTTAAATTTTGGAAGTTTTAGACTCTGTCAACACAATTATTTTCTGTTAAGTCGTAAAAGCCTGCCATAGAGCTCTAAAAACAAAAAAAAACATGATGCCGACGCAGCCATCTAGTGGGGCCATTTTGCACCGAGTAACGCATTAACCAGAATTCATGCCTCCGATAAATATTTCGACTCCTATATTACCTTTCGCAACACGATTTCAAAACCGTAAAAGAGCTTTGCCTGTTCATAAACGCATCTGAACCATTTGAAGCGTAGGAGGCTAGGAGTACAGGGGAGATTTTTCTCCCCCATCTAAAAAAGTGTCATTTGTCGTACTCCTGGGCATCATTTAGCATGAATAACGTAATAAACAGCATCAACTAAGATTACTAGATTACTTCACCTGTCTCGTACCCCGCGCGGGCACGCGACGCTGCCTACTTGTATTAAGCGCCCAGGCCAGTGTACTTGCTGTAATCTCATCAAGCCGCGAGAGTACACTTTGCCGGCGCAGAGAGCTATGTAGCGACGGTAAAAGTAAGTAACCGCTCACGGTAACTCTCGCGCAAGCAAGCTCGACTCCCACAATCCACCTGCTCAAAATCCGTAAGGACTGGAAAGCTAGCTGGGAAGCGCATGCAAAGTCGACTCCCGGAATCACAGAATACGCAGTACCTCCTGCTCAAAGTTTATAAGAACTGTGAAGCTAGCTCAAAAAAAAAAAAAAAAAAGAAGAAGAGTCGTCCTCTTCTCATGTGCGACCCATTTGCTGAAGTAACCATGGTAACGACGACGCTGCAAACAAACGCGGGTAGAACCGCCACCGTCAGAAATCGCGTACATGAAAGGTTAATTCCGGCGGCCAACCATGAAATGAGTTCTTCACCTTGGACTAGGTCGGACTTCTACGTCATCGCAAGCCGCTGAGCCAACCATTAGTTCTTTCTTGTCGTAGTAATATTTTCTTAGCGTAAGCGATTATGCTTACTATTTTTGGACCTGCCTAGACAAGAACTAGAGAGTAGATTTCTGACACACACAAAACCACTTTGAAATTCATCTCAGGGCCCCTTTAAGAACCTTGTCCCGGAATTCGCGGCATGCTCTGATACGGGGCACCACGTCAGCCGCACTTGTCATAGTCCTATTCACCGCTACCGCACCTTGGGTGTTTGCGGCGTTCCGTAATTGGTCCGCTTCTTGGTGGTCATTCAAAATCATCGTCCCCTTCCTCTTCTTTGGCCCTTCGTTAACGCACGCCACCCAGACAACCTTCGGGGATTGCCCACTGAACCGCGACAGTGACAATATCACCTCTACACACTACCTCATCAAAACAAAAAAAAGAAACTGGTCTTGCATGACTCACGCAGAGAATATGCCCTTAGTTCGGGGTTTTAGCTGAGCGATTTGTTGAAGCATTAGTGCCACGAGAAATTCCCGTTGTGATTATAATTGCTAGAACAGCAGCAATAGGTATCGCAATGTCATGACAGGCGACGATCGCAGCCCTGTCACCTAGCGCCTGCACCACTCTGCAATTTTTTGGTTATGAGAGGTCCGAGACAAGCGCGAGAGAAAAATCAATTGTCAAGTCCCCCTCTTCTTACAAAAACACCACTTTTGAATGAACGCTGCATAACGTGTTCGAGGTTTCAGCTTAACGAAGGTATCCCACGCCACAGCCCAACACTTCTACCAGAGTCCGTCAATGCTAAAGCATTGACGGACTGCTTCTTGATTGATTGATTGATTGTAAGGTTTAACGCGCCGACGCAACGCAGGCGATGAGGCGCGCCGTAGTGGAGGGCTCCGGATTAATTTTGACCACCTGGGGATCTTTATCGTGCACCGAAATCTCGTACACACGGGCGTTTTTGCTTTTCGCCTCCATCAGAAAAGCAGCCGCCGCGGCCGGGAATCGAACCCGCAACCTCGTGCTCAGCAGCGCAATGCCTTAGCCCACTGAGCCACCGCGGCGGGTCGGACTCTGCTTCTACTTTTGAAGTGAACGGCGAAGAAGCAGCGTTCATGAAGAAGGCGGAGACGCGTACTTGCGTGTTCTCATCAAACGCTTGGCCTGACCGGATAAACCCCTAGTGTCCACCCCAAACGTAAGGGTAATGAGAGCACGCATGAATGCGCATGCGTGCGCTCGGCCATGTATGCGAGACACAACCTGTATTTCGACTTCCAAACTTGACCTTATTATGTTTCGTCACTCCCGTATTCATCACGTGGCCACTGTGTGAGCCTTTTTTTCTTTTTCCATTCCCTTCCTCGACGGACTCTTGCATCTCCCGGCCATGGCGTCTCCCTTGACCCTCTCCTGCGTGCGGCGACACCACGAAGCGGAGTGCGGCCAGGTGAAGGTCACGGCTTCCCGACTCGCCGGCCTCGGTCCACTGACCTCGCCCTTTCGCCTGAACAGGGAACTTTCGCTTCTCGGCGGTTCTCACTCGGGCGTGTCGGCGCAGTGCGCCCATTGTGTGGGGGCTGCCTCGACGCAGTCCCTCGGGTGGAGCCGCCGCGAGTACTTGGTGCGAGGGCGATCGTGGTTGTTGTTGCTGTTGTTGGTGTTTTTGTGCGTGTTGTGGCTGTTGTTGTTGTTGTTGTTGTTGTTATTGTAGTAATAGTTGTTGTCGCCGTCGTGGTCGCGTCGTTGTTGTTGTTGTTATTGTCGTCCCACCGCTATCCTCGGACGGTTCTCAAATTCAGACATTTTTACCGGAGCAAACGTTAACCGAAGAATTACGACGGCCCGGCGCAAACTTCGTCGACAAAATATTTTCACAGGCAGCAGAATCTAAGTTTTTATCAAATACTTTTACGGAAAATGTGCTTAGGTGGCTTTGATTGAAAGGTGCATTAGGTGAATAAGCGAAAACGCTGCGTGTCGAGGTTTCGGCGCATGTTCAAGATCTCCAGGTGGTCATTATGAATCCGCTATCACCCACTACGGCACGCTTCGTGTCCCAGGTATAGCCTTGGTATCGACAAGCTATACTTGGTCTAATTGTAGATGTGGCCGGCAAGCTACGACGCCTCGTACGAACGACCTCCACACTTCGTCAACTACTAAGTACTGGGTTTATTCCTCACCCTCTACATAATTCAAGCACACAATCTATATTATAAGCATATTTATGGTACCCCCCCACACACACACACCATCGTTTGTTAGCGCCAATTTCGTGGCACCGCTTTTTCGAAGCCGTGGTCGAGAGATTCTGAGCCCCATCTGCTACATCGCTGACCCTCCCGATGCTGCTGGGAGCTAAGGGTTGTGAATTCAGTCTTCGGAATCATGGGACGGCTGTGGCTGAATACGTCGCCAACGTGACGAGATCACGTACTGATCACGGATAGCTGTACAAAGGATCTATGGTTCCTTTTTTCTATCTAAAGCCTCGAGTAAGCCTTTTCTGGACACCTCCCAAAACCAGTGCTGATATTGGGAGGAGTTATTTTTTTTTACAGGGCAAGGCAGCACACCAAACGGTTGCACGGGCTATCTACCCTCAATGTGTGACGCGCACACGCACGCGCACGCGTATGAACACTTACGCACGCACGCGTACACGCACGCGCGCACGCACGCACACACGCACACGCAAGCACTCGCACACACACACGCACGCACGCACACACACGCACACACATCATCATCATCATCATCCCCACCAGCCTATCTACGCCCACTGCGGGGCAAAGGAATCTCCCATTAATCTCCAATTACCCCGATCCTGTGCTAACTGCGACCAATTTATCACCGCAAACTGCTTGATCTTATCTGCCCATCTAACTTTCTGCCGCCGCCTGCAACACTTGCCTTCTCTAGGGATCCACTCTGTTACCCTCTCCACCTCTGTTACAAGCTGTTATCTTGCCTTCGCATTGGAAAAACGCGAACATCACCCTAGTCCATAAGAAAGGTTACATGAAAAATTACAGGCCGATCAGCTTACTGTTAGTCGTCTACAAGGTACTTACCAAGGTAATAGCTAACATAATTTCTGGAACCTTAGATTTCAGTCAACCTAAAGAACAAGTAGGGTTCCGTAAAGGTTATTCAACAATGGACCATATTCACACGCTCAATCAGGTGATAGAGAAGTGCGCTGAGTATACCGAACCCTTACATATAACCTTCATAGACTATGAAAAAGCATTTGACTCGGTCGAAACTTCAGCAGTCATTCAGGCATTACGGAACCAGGGTGTAGACGAGCATTATGTAACAATACTAGACTACACTTACAGTGGTTCCACAACTACCATCATCCTCCATAAGGAGAGCAGTAAAATACATATCAGATTGGGCGTCCGGCAATGAGACACGACCTCTCCAATGTTATTCACAGCATGTTTACAAGAAGTATTCAGAACGTTGGATTATGAACAAATCAAATCAAATCAAATCACTTTATTCAAACATCCTAGGATGCTTAGGGGCACGGACAAAAAGCCCAAAAAAGGCTTGACAGCGGTCCGTGACCCCTACAAGGCATACAGTAAAAAGCGGAGCACAAGAAAAAAACACTCAGTGGGTTTGAATTTGCAGACGCAGCTGCTTGTGGACACAAATGTACATACAAATATTGCGATATATATAACATAGTTAAACAATATCAGGATGGCAGAAAAAGAATTATCTGATGTACATAATATGCGTAAGATTAAAAGGAGCATAAAAGAAAACGCTAGGAGACTGCGCGTTACACCAAACCACAGTATGCGCGAGTACAAAATGTGCGCGATAAGAAGCACTGGCACGATACAGATGACGCAAAACAGAAAACAAACTCAGGATATTGCTACCTGCACTTTGTTTCGGTTCCAAAAATATTTTGCGTAAATTTTTAAATGATTTATTCATCACATCTGGAGTATGTTTTTCGTACAGTTCGTTCATGGTTAACGGCAAACGAAATTTTAACGTCTGTTTTCCGTAATTAGTGCGGCAAACATTAACTTTCCATTTTTCGGGATTTCTTGTACAATACGCAGGATTGTGCGTCGTAAGCCGGCTAATTCAGCTAGTGAATTTTCGTGCTTAACAATTTCCGACTTGTAATAACGGGTCAGTCTATAAGTGCATAAAGAGTGCACACGGGTAATGTTAAATTTTCTAAACAGTTCTGCAGTGTGAGAATAGTAATGGGCCTTGGCTATTATGCGGATTACACGTTTCTGTAAACGCGGTAGTTTATCAATGTTTTCAGCTGTTGTCGTTGCCCAAACCAGGGCGCCATAATTCATGATCGAGGGTAACAGAGAATTGTAGAGAAGAGTATTCACTGAAACGGGAAAAGATGAACCATAGCGACGCAAGTATCCAGCCACACGCGAAAGCTTTCGCGTAAATTAGGTGACGTGGTCGTCCCATGTCATACTTTCTTCGAAAATGATTCCAAAACTTTTAAAATGGCGAACGACTTCAATGACACTGTTATTCATTACAAGCGACGGAAGATCAAACACTTTTTGACGTGGGTGAAACATCAATGCCTTAGTCTTATTAACGTTGATTTTTAGATTATTTTCACTTGCCCAGTTGTTTATTTGCTCCAATTGTTGTTCCAGTTGTTTATTCGCTCGCTCAGCTAAAACGAGGCTTCTCTGCGCAGCGAAAAACACACTTGTGTCGCCTGCGTATAAAATATAGTCAGTAGATTTGTCAATATTAACTATATCATTATTATGAACTAAAAACAAGAACTGCCCTAAAATACTCCCCTGAGGAACCCCTGAAGTTACTTGCTTTACGGCGGAGCAATGTCCGTGAATGTCGATGTATTGTGTCCGATATTGTAAGTAAGAAATTATAAAGAAAGCGCTTCTCCACGGAAGCTATAGTATTCGAGCTCCTGAATGAGGATATGTTGGTTGATGTAGTCGAAAGATTTCGTGAAATCTAAAAAAGGCCTAACACCATATTTTGTTTTTCGAAATTGTCTAGAATCAGTTCCTTTTGAGCAAGCAAGGCTAGTTCGGTCGATTTATTTTTTTGAAAGCCGTACTGCGCAGGCGTTATCAGTTTGTGCTTGCGGGAGAAATCTAGCAGACGTTGAACAGGTGGGTGTAAAGGTTAAAGGAGAATACCTCAGTAACCTCAGATTTGCTGATGGCGTTGCCTTGCTAAGTAACTCGGGGGACGAATTGCAAAGCATGCTTTCCGTACTGGACAAACAGAGTAGAACCCTGGGGCTGAAAATTAATATGCCCACACAAACAAAGTTCTGTAAAAATGTATTTTCTAGCGTATTGCGAAAGCTGTCCAGCCCTTCACAAAACCACTCACACATGCAGAATACGTCATTGCTACAGAAGCTCCCTCAAAGGTTATACAGCCCAACTGCGTTATTTTGTCATTGCCAATGTCATTCATCGTTTCTTTTATACTGTTTCCGCATCTATTTTCGGTGCATGTTCAAGAAGTCCAATCAACGCTTCACAGGAAGTGTTAATGAAAACGCTACGGTACAAACACGGGAACATGCTTTAACCAGCGTACCTGTTACCAAAGCACTGCAATCCAAAATAAACACATTCATGGTGTGTCACAATTCCATAATTACCCGCCGCGGTGGCTCGGTGACTAAGGCGTTGTGCTGCTGAGCACGAGGACGCGGGTTCGATTCCCGGCTGCGGCGGCCGCGTTTCTGATGGAGGCGAAAAGCTAAAATGCCCGTGTGCACAAGATTTCGGCCCACGTTAAAGATCCCCAGGTCGTCAAAATTAAACCGGAGACATCCACTACTGCGCGCCTCATCGCCTGCGTTGCGTCCACGTTAAGCACTACAATCAATCAATCAATCAATCAATCAATCAATCAATCAATCAATTCTAGAATTTACCATCCCTTAGCAAAGAAAGTTGAAACAAGCGCCAAGCTTGCTCACATCAAAAGTGCGCCTAAATTGCGTCAAAATCTTCGCTAAAAGTTGGTCCAACCTTCGCTGAAAGTGGGTCCAATCGATCGTCAAACGTTCAAAGACCCAAATCGCAAACGAAGAACAAGCCCATGCGACGATTCTTCGCGCACTAAGTAAATTCATCTAGGAGCGATCTAAATGTACTATTATGAGCAATATGAAAGGGAACACAGGAACGCGTGGCAAACAGCCTCGAAACAGGCTCGGAGCGATACGCGGATGGCGCTGTGAAAAACACAGGGGGAAAGGATGGTGCTCTTCCACTACTTGTTGGCACTCCCACCATAGAGAAAGAAATACTGGTAAGAGTGGACACTCCCATAGAGCCCTGCGGCCGAATGACTGTACTGTAGTGTAGCGCAGCGAGCGGCCGGGTAGCCAAAATACTAGCCATACTTTAGTTCACTTTCGGTTTCGGTTTCACGGATACCGATTTTCGCGGGTAGGACTGGAAAGCGCTGCTCACGGCGACGGGCATCGGTACGGTATTCGGACGCTTTCATGCAATAATTAGTGCTTATTTGAATATATCATTCCCAGGCTTAGTGCCCGCATGCTTTTACAAAAAAAACCTTTTTCTGAAAATGTGTAATTGCAATTTTCAGTACCATTTACACTTGGTTAAGAATTCGGTCGTGTGTTCCCATGTTGCCAAGCCACATAAAAGAGACACATCATAAATGAAGAAATATTTATTGCATGGCACTAAACAGAACAACAAGTTCAAATTGTCATTATTATTTGCAACACACATATAATAATAAACAGTGAGTAATACACAACAGAGACAATACACAGTAGTGAGAGGAAAATACGTTTCCAGGAATGAAAAAAAAATGCACAAGTAAAGGTATCACAACCACACAAAGGATTTTTTCTCCACGGTAATTGAAAATGCAGAAAACCCAGAAGACTCAGCCAGCCACAGGTTTACTTGTATCTACGACACCCTCAGACTCTGTGCGCTGTTGCAGTCATACAAAAATATCAACCATAACATAATCTAGACACTGGTATACTTGCAACTGTTTACAACCACTATCTCTGCAGATAATTTTTTTAGTCTGGCAATTTCTCCAGTTAGGATGTGAAAGAAGGGAAAAACTTAGGCTTTGATGGTCTGGCTTATTTGATGAACACCAATGAGGTCTATTGCCTCGGGGCAACTTCAAATCAGTAGCAGTAAGTGAACAGAAATGACATTTGTGTGGAGATGCACACACAAAAAGTTAAGAGGGAAAAAATCAACTTCCTATTGGTTCCTTGCAAGGGTGCATTTTCCCAAGAAGCCAGGTTACCTTCCGAAAGCGTAGCCTTCCCAGTAAAGGCAAAGGGCCAGGCGGGATATTTTAGGTACGTGCACGTAGTCAACCGACAGGTTTCAGACTCGATTAAGGCACACAAATTCATGCCTTCCGCTGTCAATACGAACAGTCTAATATAAGAAACAGGGAAGCAGTATATGCTTCTCGTGTATGAGACGATGGGGGAACATTACAGAGTCACATAAGCATTTGACAACGTAGGTCCCAACAAGGTTCTCTTCATCTAGGCCAGTACGACAACACGCAGCACGTACGTTGACAAACGACATTTAGCATGACCTCTTACCCTGGCAGTCTTCATAATGTAAAAGGGTTTTTGTGGATGTACTGTTTTCACAATATTACAACTAGCAGCAACAATAATTTGCGAGTGGAGTTTGGAGACTGTATACGCTGTTGTTAGTGGTTTTAATGAGATGAGGCATGTCAGTGATAAAAAACAGTTTGTTCCTTGAGTCAACGATAGTCTTTTCAGTGGTCACGCCTTATTGAGTGCCGAGACTTGCGTTAGATTTTCGGTGCTAATGGCAAGGTTCAATGGATGGAATACAGTTGCGGTATCCATCACAAGCATCAATAAGGCAGCAAGAAGCATTGCAGGCAGTCATCAATACAACTGAATAACTCTGGCAGAACAGTTGGCACGGCCACTTTTGTGAGTCCTGTGAGGGCAGGATCCATGAAGTGCTTACACCATGTTCGGTATGACGAATGCAGCTGGCTGGTTGGCTCTGTCTTGAGGGCACCTGTAGACCTGCACAGGTGATAGGTGATACGGTACACAAACTACTTGCAATGACAGATGACCTGCGAATAGTCTGTAAATTTCACTGCAACTAGTACTCAAGTATTGCCTCCAGTGCATGCCACCTATTTAAAACACAAGTTCTCTTATTCTATTCAGCAATCATGCGGTCAAGCTATTAGCGACACTAAAAATATGGGTCTTTGTAATTTCGCCACACTGGTTAGGCACATTCCTAATGCAATTCAGCTATTGTTTAGGTTAACAAAAACGATAACGCTGCTCACATAGCCTGAATCCCTTTGTCTTTTTTTTTGTAAAATGAGGACGAAGAGCGAGAGCGAGCTGAACGTAATACAAAGCTTAAACAAACCTGTTGCCCCACGGGCTCGCGAAAGAAACGCATCCCGAGAACGGTTGCCTGGCGAAAGTATATTTGGGCGCTGTGTGGGCACCATGGCAAGCAGCAGTGAGCGCCGTACTGAGTACTACTGACCGCCAAAGGCCATGCCCTGAAAAATATGACAAGAACACACACAGCTACGACTGAATAGGTGCGATCTGCGCAATACGTGTTTAATGAAACTAGCCAAAATATGATTAGAGAAAAGAGAGCAAACGCTTTAAAAAATGGCAAGTGTGGAACAGTTCTATGCAATGCCTGCGATACCGGAATTGATATACGATGTAGAACGAAGACCAAATTTGAAGGTTTCAATGCACCGCGCACTCACCCCGCCTCGAGCAAAGCTGTTATCTGCCGACGAAAGACGCATTTTCACCGTAGCTGACGCGCCAAAGCGAAGCGACGAGCGCGCGTTATCGGCGTCGGCGAGTGGGCTCCCTTTGCACGCAGGCAGCTTGGTATGCACCCATGTGTAAAACTTACGATGAGTGTACGGCTGCTGGCTATGCCCAGATAAGCCAAATTAATGCAGATACGGCTACTTCGCCGTGTACGTTAGCCCGGACGGCTTTGCAGTGCATCACGGCCATAATGCATAATAGCAGTAACAGTTGGCCAAGCTTGCAATGGCTAGCTAGTATAATACAACGCAGCCTGCGGCTCACGTAATTCAGTGCAGCGACAGCGCACAACACCTGGTTCGCCTACGGACCGCCGGCCGGCCGGCCACATCCGCAACTCACCGCCGTCGTTTGCGGCACATAAACGCTACGTGCGATGACGGGCGCGTACCACTCGCATCCCTCAGCGCTAGATAAAACGGCCCAACCAGCCTAAAATATCATTATGTCCGGCTTAAAAAAAAAACATCCCCCTCGCGAGGGACACGGTCAAATGCAGAGCATTTTCGGGGGGCGCACATACCCGATTTTATCTGGTTCGAAAGAAATTGACAGCGAGAGGGAACGCCGAGAACCGCCCCATCACGGCCCGACCGCGCCACGACCACGTCACGACTACGTCACGATCACGCCACAACTGTTGTTGCTCCCGCGCCAAACTACGACGCATGCGCGCCCCACCTGTTGCTGAACGCGATCCGATCACGCAGATAACACGCGAGGAGCAGCGGAGAGCAGGCGAGGAGGAGGGGGGGAGAGGGGGAGAGAGAGGGGGGGAGAGTTTCTAAGTAAGTATACTAGAGAGGAAACTGCGCCTCGTAAGCCATGTCGTCGTGGGGCTTCATGGGAAGACATCCTTTTTGGCTTGGGCTTGGCATGACAACTGGATTCTTAAGCAGTTTTGGGGATTTGCTTTCTTCACTATGCATTCACACGTTTACGAGCTACAAGGAAGCCGAAATCCTCCCGTTTCTGTGGTCGCCGTGTTCAGTGAAACAGCAGGCAATGCGTGATCGCACCTGACGTTGCTCATGCCGCACGCTGAAAAAACTTTGGAAACTCTTCAAACATTTTATTTTTTGAAATAATGGTAAAATAATAAAATCACAGTCTCTAATGAGTTACCCCCCAAATAATAACATTGTTCGTAACTACAACCTTGGCCTGCGGAATAAATAGCAGGCACAACCGTTCCGGCAAAAATACGCTGTACTTCTTTTTTTCTTAGTTTTTAAACAGCCTGTTTTTATTTTCCACTTATATAATTGAACACTATTCTTCGCGTTTTTGTGGCACTTTGTTTAAATTTGCGGTCACTAAAACGTTTCAATCCAAGCCAATGATGAAACTAAGGCGAGGGCGATGTATAATGGCGGTCCATGACGACACAGACGACCTTGATGTGAGCCGCATAGACGCTAGCGCCAGATTCCTCTCTAGTGTATACTGTAAGAAACTCTATGGTTAGCACGAGGTTGCAGAAACGCACGTGCAAACGCTGCCTAAAGGGCCAAATGGCGGCTTGCGCTTGCGGCTTGGCCAGGCTTGGCGCAAAGAAGCCACAAAAATTTACATTCACAGCCATTCAACTTACTACACAAATAAAAATGTGTAGTCTAATGTGTAACAAAATTTTAAAAGTATAATATTGCCGCGAACCATACATTGGGTTTGTTTATTTGTGTTTTGCTTTTACCGCCCGGCTGCGCTGGTCTGGGTTATCTCTGCGCCAAGGGAAGCGCGTGTTCCATTCTTTCTTTCTGTGCCGCATGTGTTATCTGTCGTGATAGGGAGAGCATTCCGATCTAACGTGAACAGCCCAGAATAATCATCTTGGATCTACTATGTTCTCGATGTGAATCGACGTTTCGAGAACCACGCGCGCCGAAACATAAAAAGCCTGCAGTGCGGACGCCGGAGCATTCGATTCGACGACACTCGCCTGTGCAAGTCACTTTGTTGACCGCTGCTTCGCCGCCTCTGTATTCTTTTGAGTTGTTAGGGGAGCACAAGTTCGCTCCAATAAACGTATTTCTCATTCAAGACAACTGCTTCGTCCTTGTCTTCGTGACATCTGGTGGAGGTGCGGGGTACGCACCCTTCATGCCCACTACAACCTCTGGAAGCCGCCAAGCCAGTCCAACAAGAGCCAGCCTCCGCGTGCAAGATTTACCACCCGAGTTCGGTCTACTACCGGAGAAGACGAAGAAGAAAGACGTCGCAACCAGCACCATGCTCAACCAAGCCAATCCTCCTGTCGTTCTGCAGCAGCCACGGGAACCGCCATCATTCCGAGGAGCCCCCGCAGAAGACCCAGAAGAATGGTTGGAAAAACTGGAGCGCGTCCGGAAATTCAACAGGTGGGACGACGCAGAAACGTTCCGGCACGTTTTCTTTTACTTGGAAGATTCGGCTCGCACTTGGTTCGAGAACCACGAGAGCTCCTTGACAAACTGGGCTCAGTTCAAAAGCGAGTTCACTAAGACCTTCACTACCGTGGTCAGAAAAGAACGCGCAGCGCTTTTACTCGAAACTCGAACGCAGCACCCTAACGAAGGGGTAGTGATCTTTGTTGAGGAGATGAAGAGGTTCTTTCGACGTGCGGATCCGGAGATGACAGAAGAAAAGAAACTAAGGTTTCTCATGCGAGGGGTAAAGCAGGAGCTTTTTGCTTGCCTTGTTCGCAATCCTCCCAAGACGGTGGCCGAATTCGCGTCTGAGGCGGCCGCGATGGAGAAGACGCTGGAAGTTCGAACGAGGCAGTACGATCGCCCGGTCAACGTGATGGTTTCCGAGACGATTGGTGCCGGGGCTACAAGCTCCGACACACTGCGTGAGACCATCCGAGCAGTGGTCAGGGAGGAGCTTCGGAAGCTTTTTCCGACGACGCCGCAACCTCAAGTGTCTTCCCTGACTGACGTCATCCGCGAAGAGGTTCAACACGCTTTGGGCACTTCTATGCCATCCGAGGCACCCCGCGAGCCACAGGCGATGACCTATTCTGCGGCTGTTCGCCGACCCCGCCCTGCTCCAACCCGTCTACAAGACGCTCCACCGTACCGCCGTCCACTCTCGCCGCCGTCCCCACTCTCGCCGCCGTCGACCGTACCGCCGTACACAGCCCAAACCCAGACGCCGAGGAAGACTGACGTTTGGCGAACGCCAGATCATCGTCCGCTGTGCTACCATTGCGGGGAGGCCGATCACATCTATCGTCGCTGCCCGCACAGGAGACTCGGACTGCGTGGTTTCTCCGTCGACGCCCCACGCCCCCGACCCGGCCAGCGCCATACTGAGATCGACGAATACCTGTCCAACACCAACCGAGGACCAGCCCGCTCACACCGATCGCCATCGCCCTACCCATACCAGTCGCCTAACCGCCGTAGCAATGCTGATTTCGCACGTGGAAGGTCCCCCAGCCCACGCGGGGGAAACTAAAAGCAGCAACTTCTGGAGGTGAAGTTGCTCTACGGCGAAATACTGGAAATCCTCCAACGACGCAAGGACGCGCCGAAGACAGTGATTCACGACATGCCCTCATCCCGACGACCCGACCAAGCCCTGACGAGACTCCTGAACACGACGACAGCTACACGGCGCGACGCGTACCCGACCTCACCGAGACGTCCGTTGAGAAGACGACGACAACGACGATGCACAGTGCCCGACCGTCAACACGTACAAGCAGAGATACGACGCCCCGACGAACCCGGAACTCGAGGAAGACTGCATCTGACGTCAACGTGTCCATCGACGGCTTTGACGTAGTCGCCCTCGTAGACACGGGAGCTGACTATTCGGTAATGAGCGGACCATTTGCGTCTAAACTGAAGAAAGTTATGACCAGATGGGACGGTCCGCACATACGCACAGCAGGAGGCCACCTCGTGACGCCAAGTGGAACGTGCACATCGCGCGTCACCATAGACGGCACAACGTACCCTGCCGCGTTCGTCATCTTGCCTAACTGCTCCCGCGACGTAATTCTCGGAATGGACTTTTTGACGGACAACGGCGCAATAATTGATCTGCAGACCAAGTCGATAACTTTTTCCTCCGATCACTCCATGACGCCGGAACCGAACCCCGAACACCATGCAGCTGTAAGGATAGCCGATGATCATGTCACCCTGCCACCCCGCGCAAGTTTGATGATCACCGTCTACTGTGAAGGTGCTGCTCCTGACGTTGACGCTATCGTGGAGAGTGACCAAAGGTTGCTTCTCGACCGCGGTGTGTCTGTCGCAAGAGGCATTGCGCGCTTCAAGGAACACCAATCCCACATTTTGGTTACTAATTTCACCGAGGAGTACCAGCATTTAAACAAGGGCGCGGCAATTGCATTCCTCGAAGAAACGCAAGAAGCAAGTGACGTGATCGCGGTCGCCGACTTTGAACGCACCCCCGTAGAAACCTTCAAGCTCCCGCAGCCCTTCGACGTGAATCCGGCGCTACCGCAAGAACAACGGAACAAATTATTGGCTTTGCTGCGTCGCTATAGCGAATGTTTTTCGTCGAGCGCAAAACTACGTCAGACCCCTCTAGCGAAGCACCGAATAATAACCGAAGATGGAGCCCGACCTACCCGACAGTCACCGTACCGCGTCTCTTCACACGAACGGGAAGCCATCCGGACTCAAGTCGACGACATGCTCAGCGACGACATTATACAGCCATCGAAAAGCCCCTGGGCTGCGCCCGTCGTACTCGTAAAGAAAAAAGACGGCACATTAAGGTTTTGTGTTGACTACCGGCGACTGAACAAAATCACGAAAAAGGACGTGTACCCCCTCCCCCGAATCGACGACGCCCTCGACCACCTCTGCCACGCGAAGTACTTCTCATCGATGGACCTGAAGACCGGCTACTGGCAAATTGAAGTGGACGAGAGAGACCGAGAGAAGACTGCATTTATAACCCCAGACGGCCTATACGAGTTCAAGGTGATGCCGTTTGGGCTGTGCACAGCACCAGCGACGTTTCAAAGAGTCATGGACACTGTGCTAGCTGGCCTTAAGTGGCACACCTGCCTCGTATACCTCGACGACGTAGTGGTATTCGCCCGGACTTTCGACGAACACCTTGCAAGGTTGGAGTCTGTACTCGAGGCCATTCGTACGTCGGGGTTGATGCTGAAGCCTGAAAAGTGCCGTTTCGCATACGAGGAACTCAAGTTCTTGGGCCACGTCGTCAACGCCGCGGGAGTCCTACCTGACCCGGCAAAAACTTCAGCTATCGCGAACTTCCCTAGGCCGAAAGACAAGAAGGGCGTGCGAAGATTTCTCGGGCTGTGCGCATACTACCGGCGCTTCGTCGCAAACTTCGCACGCATTGCAGAGCCACTCACGCGCTTGACGAAAGACTGCACCCCTTTCAGCTGGGAAAACGACCAAGAAAAAGCATTCTGCGAGCTGCAAAAACGCCTGCAAAGCCCGCCCGTGCTCGCTCATTTCGACGAAAATGCCGAAACGGAAATGCACACGGACGCCAGTGATATAGGCTTGGGTGCCGTCCTTGTCCAAAAGCAAAGCGGCTGCGAAAGGGTAATCGCCTATGCCAGCCGGGGTCTGTCGAAGGAGGAGAAAAACTATTCTGCCTCTGAGAAAGAGTGCCTGGCTATTATATGGGCGATTTCAAAATTTCGCCCATACGTGTATGGAAGGCCATTCAAGGTTGTAACAGACCACCATGCGCTGTGTTGGCTCGCCAATTTGAAGGACCCCTCTGGCCGTCTTGGGCGGTGGAGCTTGCGCCTGCAGGAGTTCGACGTTACAGTCGTTTATAAATCCGGCAGGAAACACTCCGACGCCGACTGCCTGTCCCGCGCCCCCATCGACCCACCACCAGAAGACTCTGATGAAGACAGCGCGTTCTTCGGGATCGTGACGGAGAGCGACCTAGCCGCCCAGCAGCGTGCCGACCCCGACTTATGCGTCATAATCGAGTACCTCGAGGGATGCAACGTTGCCGTTCCTAGGACCTTCAAACGCAGCTTACCAGCATTCAGCCTGAGAAACTCCGTCCTCGTGAAGAAGAATTTCAGCCCCGGAACAAGAGCGAATTACCTTCTCGTCATCCCCGCGGACCTTCGTGACGAAATTTTGGAAGCGTGCCACGACGACCCGTCTTCCGGACATCTCGGCACAGCCCGCACTATTGGAAAAATCAAGGCGAGGTACTACTGGCCCGGCCTTACCTCTGATGTCACCCACTACGTCCGGAGCTGCCGTGACTGCCAGCGACGAAAAACGCCGCCGACAAGACCCGCCGGACTTCTGCAACCGATCGCCATCCCATCGAGACCATTTCAACAGATTGGAATGGACCTTTTAGGCCCGTTCCCTACGTCACGATCACAGAACAAGTGGATTGTCGTAGCGACAGACTACATGACGCGCTACGCAGAGACCGCCGCTCTTCCGAGGGGGACTGCACAGGAAGTGGCAAAGTTCTTTATAAGCCAAGTTGTGCTGCGACATGGAGCCCCGGAAGTCCTAATCACAGACCGCGGAACGGCATTTACTGCGGAGCTGATGCAAGGAGTATTACGCTACAGCAACACGGATCACCGAAGAACGACGGCGTACCACCCCCAAACGAACGGACTAACAGAACGTCTGAACAAGACAATCGCAGATATGCTGTCAATGTACGTTGACGTTGAACATAAGACTTGGGACGAAGTGCTCCCGTATGTCACGTTTGCGTACAACACGGCTATCCAGGAGACGACGCAGTTGACGCCGTTCGAGCTTGTCTACGGTAGAAGGCCGACTACGATGCTCGACGCCATGCTTCCGCACGTAGAAGACGACGACCTCAACGCCGACGTCCACGGATATCTTCAACGTGCGGAGGAGGCCCGCCAGCTCGCTCGAGTTCGTATAACGAACCAGCAGCTGGTGGATGCGGGCCGCTACAACCTCCGACGCCGAGACGCCGAGTACCAACCAGGGGATCGTGTGTGGGTTTGGACTCCCATCCGACGACGCGGACTCAGTGAGAAGCTCCTGCGACGCTATTTCGGACCCTACCAGATTCTACGACGTGTTGGCCAACTTACCTACGAAGTGATCCCTGATGGTGACTCCGGCACATCACGACAACGCAGGCGGCCTGAAGTCGTCCACGTGGTTCGCCTAAAACCTTTCTACGGACGATGACGAACTTTTATTTTCATTTGTTCGGACTGTCGCTTATGTTAGCATCGGGTCGATGCACTCTTAGAGGGGGGGTAATGCCGCGAACCATACATTGGGTTTGTTTATTTGTGTTTTGCTTTTACCGCCCGGCTGCGCCGGTCTGGGTTATCTCTGCGCCAAGGGAAGCGCGTGTTCCATTCTTTCTTTCTGTGCCGCATGTGTTATCTGTCGTGATAGGGAGAGCATTCCGATCTAACGTGAATAGCCCAGAATAATCATCTTGGATCTACTATGTTCTCGATGTGAATCGACGTTTCGAGAACCACGCGCGCCGAAACATAAAAAGCCTGCAGTGCGGACGCCGGAGCATTCGATTCGACGACACTCGCCTGTGCAAGTCACTTTGTTGACCGCTGCTTCGCCGCCTCTGTATTCTTTTGAGTTGTTAGGGGAGCACAAGTTCGCTCCAATAAACGTATTTCTCATTCAAGACAACTGCTTCGTCCTTGTCTTCGTGACAATATTGTGTGTTCGCTTAATTTTAAATATATAGTTTTTTTACCACTTGCGCCGACTGTCGGATGGTGCGGGAGTCAGGCCACTCGGCCGCGATAAGCCCATGAGTCCACTCTTCTAATTTTTTATTTCTCTATGCTCCCACCATGCTGGCATTTCTAGAAAGCAGCAGCTTACGTCATTTCACCACTAATATGGTGTCGTCCGACAGCCGATAAGACGCACGGCGGGAATGGGAACAGTTGTTAGAACAGCGTCCCCCTTTCCACTTTGTTTCCGACGGCGGCCGCTACATATCATTCATAGCTGGGTCTGAGGGTGTTTTCTACGCGTTCATGTGTTCCTTTTCATATTGCTCGTAATAGTACACCGATACGGGGATTAGGAGATAAAGGTATACTATTGTGCTCCTTCTTTATGATGAATGTCTGTCATGTCTTGTGTACAGAACGGCCACTTCGATTTTCAAGTAACCGTTTTGACGCAATGCAATTCCGGTTTCACGCATGTGCCGTGTGTCAAACATCCTTTCAGAGCTTATCGGTCAACCAACGCTTCTATGGGGAAATGCATTGATTTTTGACATGACACCATCGGTCCCACTATGAAAGCTTTGACTTTTAAAATCGGGCAAGGATAACGTAGAGCTAGAAATTATAAATGTCGTTTTTCACGCCGATCATTCCATCGGTGAATTTCAATTTTTATTCCCCTCTTTTTATATCCTTCTGCTCGGTGTCACGTCCTCCAACAGTCATCCATTCTCTGGTTTTTGCATTCGTTTGGTCCCTCCAAAGAAGCGGATTCGGCGTGTGGCTGTGCAGACGCTATTGGTGCAGTAACACGCGCGGAATGAGAGAGGGAAAGAGAGAGAGAAAGGCTGATTGAGAAGTAACCGCAGTTCAGGCTACTCGAATATAGGTTGCCTCCATTGAATGCTAAACTCTTCTTTAGCGCATTTTCAAATCACCGCACTAGAAGTTGCCGTTCCTCGATCTAAATCGAAGGCAAGAGTCACCCAAGCCGGGTCAATGGGATATGACAGCTGCGTTGGTGTCCGTACGTGAGGTAGGCTTTGTGCATTATAACGGCATTGTCATAATGTCTGACAGGGATTAGCCACCACAGTGTTTACACTCTGGTGGTTCCTCTGTCTTTCCTTTGTGGAGAAGGTGTTGTCTAACGGGGGTAGGGGGGGGGGAATGTAGTGCTAGTCTTTGCTTCTCTTAGTAACACTGCTTGCTGCCTGTCTAAGAGAAGCAGGTACAGTAATTAACCGCCAACCGGATGTGGAATCAGTTTTTCCCAGATGCACACTTCGACAAGCACGCAGAGCTGCGGTGCCATGCCTCTGCTCGCGAGGCGAGTGTTCTATTTTCCCTCCTGCGTGCAGCGGGCCTTGCCCAAGCGGAAACAGAGCACGAGCCACTTTCTCTCGAACTCGTCAGTTACGCTTTTCTTGTCCCTCGTGATGAGTCCGCTGACTAGACGAGTGCCCTGCTACAGAACGTGGTTACGCTCTACGAGCTCTCCCCGCGAACGGCAGCAGTCAGAGGTTGTTTTCGTCATCACCGTGGGTGAGCCTTCAAGCCCGGACAGTGGCGCGCGGGTGGCCGTTCTTCATGTGCGCCGCGGGGGGGCGCTCGGTGCAGTAGAGCGTACAGAGCGAAGCGGGCGATGCTCGTGGTGTACGGACGCCGGACGCTGACGGCTTTCTCTTGGGCCCGAACGGAGCTGTCAGTTCCGGATGAAGATGCGCTTGCGGCCATGCGCTCATTAAGCGCCCTCATTCCCAGACATCATCTATTTCAACGGCTCCTGTCCCTCGCGGGGTTTCGCAGCACGTGGAGACGAACTCAGCTTCAAGTTATTGCTTTGGACGGTGAAAACTTCGCCGAGGGAAATAAAGACCTCGATGAGTAGCCTAGTGAAGCAGCGAAGAATATGACCTAAAGAGGGAAATGATTAACCCAGTCAAAGTCGCATATAAAACAAAGCTCCTGGCCACTAAGGATGGGGATCTAGATTCAATGAGCGGAAGGTTTCAGGGCAAAGCGTTCGTCAATACTGTTCTTCCTCGCGAAGCTTAAAGGAGTACTGACACGAAAATTTTGTTCCAATTTTATTGCTTTTATCGATGCTTAATGGTCCGGCGAACCCGACACAACACTTTAAATACTTCAGCGCGCGAAAATTAATTACACGGCCTGAAAATCGTTTGTTTCAATTCCCCGCGCCTTCAGCCCGAAAGGCGCATATGACAGAATCCCGGCAGGACTTCACCGCTATGTGCGGACGTCAAAACACTGCGGATGCCGGTGGGGACGTCGTTTTCACCGCGCCGACGCCGGAGCTGAAACGAGAGCTTCGCCGCTGCGACATTCCACAATAAAACACAATAAAAACAACGTACTCTACTCTCGCTACCAGACCACTGCTCAGTGGTGATCTCTGCGCCCTCAAGCGTATTTTTTTTTCTTTCTTTTCATTTTTTTTCTTTCCCGTGATGGCGGATTTGCTGTAGCGTATGTGCGGTCGTCGCTTTTCAGCAGCGGCGGGTTAAACAACGGATCGCCAGCGATGCGACATGGTGAGTGTGGTAAGTACATACGACCAGTTTGTTACGATTCAATGCTTTTAATACCTCTACGCTTCCTTCTTTGCTGTCCCGCCTTAAACTGTTGTCGCGAGGTTTCACACTCGATCCGCGAGGGCAAATTAAACGGACGATCATTGTAAATTTACCGCAGCATCTAATGACTGTTGGAATCCGTTGGCATTAGCTGTTAATAGTGCCAGTCTTTGGTGTTTCGCAGACAAGCTGGTTGCTCAACCTGAATGCAAACGAATGAAAACGCAGCACACATTAGGTAGGTAGGAAGCCAGCGACGCGGATGAGACAACTGGCTGCCTTGGCATTTAATTACAGCAAAATGTTTGCACCAAGAAAATTGATTAGCTGTAGCGATCGCCATCCATCACGTTAAAACCACATTGTCGCAATCTGTGTTCTTTAACTGAAAGGTACAAACGTTGCTTTGTACATTGTTCGCGACGCTGTTTCGTCTCACTTTCTCTCGCAGCTTTTTTCAGTCTCTCGCAGGGCATATTGTCGCGGCATTACTTTAGTATGCACTCGTACGGCTAAAGTCAAGCCTACGGATTTTCACGCGATGAAAGACTTCGCAACCCCTTTGGCTCTTACTCGGAAATAATGTTGGGGCGTTGCTATACCCACCAGCACACAATAAAACAGAGTACAGTGCACGTGCCACACACTTGTCTATAACAGCGAGTTCATCTTCATTGAACTACCTCTGAAAACGGCGGAAACAAGCTTTTACAAAAACTGTAAGGCCTAAAGTGGTGGGTAAGATTTAAGAACGCCATGCCATAGTAGTTTTCTTTATATCCTTTTCGGGCGAGGAAGGATGAGGCTAGAAGTATGACAGTTGTGTTATAGATAAGTGTGTTGCTCTCTGTACATACTATATCACCGATGGTTAAGGAGCTAGGGATAAAGGAGTGACAAAGAGGGAAACGAAAACTGTTTAAGTTAGCTATCATTTTTGACAAGTGACTTTAAGGTACCCGCAACATTTTTGAACGTACAAGGGCAGTCTCACCAAAACTGAGAACCCTGCATGATTTAGTAACGTGACGGGTTGGCCTAGTTGATATTCCATTGCTCGAACAGTGGAGGGCAATAAAATGGACAGGGACTGTGAAAGGACAACACAAGTGCGCTACTACAACTGCAGTTTATTATAGACACTCTTTTTTTAAAAACAAGCTAAGGACAAATAAAACTGTGCAGAAAGAAAAAGAACAAATAAAGGGGTAATCACGTGTGATTAATTCTGCACGCTCAGACACCCATCAACCCATGCGCCATTGCAAAATTGAATTTCAGTTCAATTTCTCTGCCTGATGGTGCAAGTGATGCACGCCAATACACCTGTCTTATGCAGTCTTGAGTATTTGCTGCTTCTACTTTTTATTTTTTCATTGTTGAAGTTTGCTAATCGGCATAAAAACTACCTCCCTACTGTGCCGATCGCTCAACGACTGCAGCGGGTGGAGCTGAGATTGGGTAAACCATTCAGGCATCATTGCAATGTACCTGGGACCCACTGCAGTGGCTATAGTGTTGTGCTGCTGAGACCAAGGACGCAGGTTCGATTCCCGGCCATGGCGGCTGCTTTTCTGATGGAGGCGGAAAGCAAAAACGCCCGTGTGGTCGAGATTCGGTGCACGCTAAAGATCCCCAGGTAGTCAAAATTAATCCCGAGCCCTCCACTACAGTGTGCCTTTAGCGACCCATACAAAAATATTGTATGGTCGGCTATAGAAAATCTGTTTTATGGTCGTCTTTAGCTATTTGGCCCAATAATCTTTAGACTTTTCTATGGCTGTCTTTAGCGATTCGTATCGCCATTCTTATGGGTGTCTTTAGCTTCTTCTGTAACCGGTTCTACGGCTGTCTTTAGCTATTCTTATCAACATTCCTATGGGTGCCTTTAGGTTCTTCTATAGCCGGTTGTATGGTTGTCTTTAGCTATTCGTATTGAAATCCCTATGGGTGTCTTTAGCTGCTTCTATAGCCGGTTCTATGGCTGTCTTAGGTCTCCTTTGGATATCGCTTGGCTATAGAAGAATCTAAAGACACCCATAGGAATGTCGATAGGAATGGCTAAAGACAGCCATAGAAATGTCTAAAGATAATTAGGCCAAATAGCTAAAGACAACCATAAGAAGGTTTGTCAATAGCCGACCATACAATATTTTTGCATGAGCTGCAGCCAGAAGAGAATCACCACTACTTGAAACACAGCGACAGCAGCAGCCGCTGAGAAATTATTAGCACGCTGCCATGCCGCCATAGAGCCTTGCAGATCTCTAGAACTTGTCCTGTGGCACTTAGGTGCATTCTGTAATATATGCTCCGTGAACACTTCAGCGATATAGGGGGAGCGCGAGGTTGCGATTGCAAACACTTCGCCAGTTTTCATTCACAAAAGGCTTAAACACAGGCATTCAAGGAAAGCAAAATCAAGGGGTTTATTCATTCCATTCATCACATAAATGGCTACTATCTACGCTACTTCACCACCAGTAAACAGTTGTTCACATACGCCGATCGAAAAACACAGCACACGCATTCCAACACCTTGGCTCACGCTTAAGTGACTCGCTCGACAGCCACACTACGCGGCACATTCCCCGCGAACGTCCGCCGAGACACAAATACCTACAGGTGCTGGGTAGTCCATAGAAAAGAAAGCACTCAGAAGTCGTTCATTACACTCAGTACTCAACGCACACAGCTGCAAGTTCGGTGGCTAAAATGGAAATGCACTCTCAATAAAACAATGAAGATGGTCGCACACAATGCAATGATAAAAAAAAACGTTTTTCCAAGTTCACTCAATTAGTTCCTAGTAAGTTTTCTCAGTTCGCGAAAAAATTATTTTTGTCACATCACCGCGGCCAAATCTTCACTTCTGTTTACGTTGCAGTGCCCATGTGGTGCAGGGTAGTTTAGAAAAGTATTCGTGAACACCAAAAAAAGTCCTGCATTTCTCGCACTATAGAGTCTCTTCAGTTCGTAAGATCACTCACCCTAGAGTTTTGCGTACGATGAAATTCCTGTCACAGTATCGCAGGTATCCATTTTCGCATGACTTGAAGTTGATGTTGAATTAATCGTAACACTGTCACTGTAAACACCGAAATTCACGACACCAAAAAGCGACACATTTGCTTGGCATCACACCATCTACACGAGCACATTGCCGTCGAGTCGAAATTCCCAGCGCCAGGCAACACGTGCCATGCCCGCGGACATGAACAAGGAGACGAAATGTGGCTGACTGAGTACATCCAGGTATAAGCAGGTCCATCGCGATAGCAAATAGTGCGGAGATACATGCCCATCTTTCGATCTTTTTCTAACTTGTTTGCTGGTAATTTTTTTGGTAAGTACAAGATCCCTTAACGTTTTGTTTTCTTCATCCGAAAAAAGTTGTATCTGTTCTCAGTACTCAGGGAACATTGTCTGTCACTAGCATTGCTGCGCGCAGGAATACTAACACAGCGCGGGCCGCACGGCCGTGTCCTTCGGTACCCATCGCCAAAACCAGTATGTCAAACAAACAAAAGAAAATAAAACAGGAAGCAGGGGTGTCCCCTCTACCCTTTCATTGCTTCCCAGAATTTCTTCACCGCGCCTCCTTCGCCCAGCGTGGGTCGCTCTCCCCCTTTCTCAATGACTAATCTGAAAGTGGGGTCCGCGGGAGAAAGAATGCGCTTGTTCGCAGCTTCCAGCATATTTCTGAGAGAGCGTACCGTGGGCCGCCGCGAAAATTATTTCCAATCTGCTTTGACGCTGTGAGGGCCATTTTCAGAGAAGCCGGCTTTTTCACTTGACCGCGGCAGCGAAGGGCCACAGAGGAATAATTCTACGAAATTATACGTCTTTCGGTCAACGTTCATTTGCGAGCTTTGCGGACGCGCAGTATCCAAAGTTGCAACCTGAATTTGAGCGTTAATCAGTAGCTTCTTTTAATTGTACTTTTCCGTATTGTTGGTATAATAAGTACCAAACCTTATTGAACAAATACGTTCATATAACCGGCCGATCAACCTCATCATCGTTATCCAATCTGTGTTGTAGATGTAGCTAGGTAAATCATGAGTATATGAATTTCGCGTCATAAGTCATATTGAAACCAGCAGAATAGGATTTAATGGTTGCTCGAATTATACCTTTATAGGCGAACACTTTTCGATTAGCGGCTGGAAACTTGGAGCCGTATGTTACTATGTAGTTAGTTAAAGAAGTCTTTATGGATGCAGGCTTGTCAGTTCTGCGCCAAACGCTTTCTTAATGCCGGCAAAATCTTGCTTAATTATCACACATCTAAAGGTTTACAGTTATATATTGTACTGTACCCAGCAGCAGAAGCTTTTATGGCTGCCTCACTTTAGCTTTAAAGCAAATTCTCTCCAATAGCTGGCAGAAGACATCCGTATGGTTCCAAGTTTGTAGACTTAGAGCTAAACAACGGCCCATAGCCAGCCAAATGAGCTTTTATGGCTTTCTCTCTATAGCTTTCGGACGAACTCTTTTCAATAGCTGGCAAAAGACAGCTGAATGGCTTGAAGTCTGTAGACTTAGAGCGAAACAACGGCCTATAGCCAGCCGAATGAGCTTTTATGGCTTTCTCTCTATAGCTTTAGGACGAACTCTTTTCAATAGCTGGCAAAAGACAGCTGAATGGTTTTGAGTCTGTAGACTTCCAAGCTAAAAATGGTCTATAGCCAGCCAAAAGAGCTTTGCCGCGGCTGGTCTATAGAACTAAAGCCATACATATTTCTTTAGCTGGCTACAGTTACCTTAATAGCTGTGACTCTATAGACTAAACACATTAGGATGTTCTATAATCGTCTAAAGAGAATTGTATGGTTTACAGTCTTTAGTGCAGGATCTATAAAAACTTCAATAGCTGGCTATAGCCTAATTTATGCCTTTTTATGGGTGACCATAGAGACCCATAGGCGGCCATAGCTCACCATACATTTTTCAATAGACGCCCATAAGGCATTTTTGTATGGGGAAGGTGTAGCTTTGGCACAAACCCCACCAACAATTATTCAAGCATTGTACCAGGTGAAGAAAAAATAATGTAAAAAGGTAAATAAGTTTGCATTGTTTTCCGTTCATGCAAATAAATTAAACATGCTGCTGGTCATAACAGAAATTTCAGGGTTCAGTTTTTTGGTATGAAGGCCTCTGGTACTAGTGCTCCCTTTAGTACGGGTGATCAAATGCTGTGTGCTGGCCACCAGACCCACCCGCAGCTTGGAGAACATCTTGTACAGCCTTCTGCTCAGTTATTGTTGGCCAACTGCTAAGGCCCCTGTTGTCTACCTAAGAGCTGCTTGAGAAGTAGTGTGTGTGTGTGCGTGTGTCCAAGTCATGCAAATCAGTTAGGCAGGCAGGTGAAAGTGTTATTTGGTGTGTTCAACCTGAAATTAGACTGCTTATCCTTCCGGTTTATCAACCATTCTTTGGTGCTGTCTTCATGTGGCACCCAATTTGTGCTTCCCATTATAGCTACTCAGGACCATAGCCAGATTTTTTTTTGGGGGGGGGGGGGTATGAATTTTGGGAAGGGGGTAGTTTTCCCGAAGGCAACAGTAAGTATTGGTTATATGCTGCCTGGAAAAGGTTTCAGGAGGGGTTCAAACCCCCAAACCCCCCCCCCCTCTGGGTACGGCCCTGTAGCTACTGCATGTAATTCAGAGTTCAGCTGACCATCATCTGAAGTGAAACTTTGCTTCTTTTGCAGCTGACCATGGCCACGGTGACTGCGACACACTGGGCCATCTTTGGATGTGCAGAAAAATGGAGCAATAAATTTGTACACTTTAATAACGAAATACTTCTGTTGAATGGTTACCTGTGCTACCAGAAAACTTTTCTTTAAGATTTATGGGCCGATCAAAATTCACATAGAGGTAATTGCAGGGCATTATTTTCTAGTACCAGGGTCCTTTCACCCGACCGTGGTTCCCAAGAAAGACACGGAGTCCCTGGAAAACCACACCTTTACTGGAAGTCCCGTTCCCCCAAGGTCCGATCATCAGCAGGTCACGCTGTGCACACCTAGTCCAGCACTGTTGGCCATGTTCTAATCCAGGCCATGTCGTGCCACATCTTCGTCTTCCCCTGGGACATATCCCGTGGGATTGACCACCGCCACCATTGTCCGGTTACAATTTAAAACGACGCGCAAGGAGCAGTATAACGGATGAGCAGTTGTACACAAGCAAATTACATAGGCAAAGTTACACATGCCGTGATCCCCGGCTAGTCATCATTTGTCTGGCTGAAGTGCAGAATAAATGTCTTTCCATTTCTGACCATTTTGGTGTTGCCGTGTCACTTCCTCAGCAAGTGTGACAAGGTCATGCGAGGCGACAAAATGAGCCATAATGGAGTAAGGGATACAACAGGAGTTGCAAGTTGTTTGTTTTCATCACATTACTATTAGTAGACTACCTATAACAAAGCTACCTTTTCAGTTCTTATGAGGTTTCACTGTAAATGCCACGAAAAAGTAAATCCCTGTTACTCAAAGGGGCTTACTCTTCATTTTTTCATGAAGAAAAAATTAATGTTTGGTTCATTGGAATGACTGCTTCATTAGTATGACACTGGCACGCATTATGGGACGCAGTGCAACTGGCTGAGGCCAGCAAAAGCAAACGCAAGCAGGGCTTATGAGCTTGAAAAACAAGGTTTTTTTTTTCATTTTATAATAGTAAGAATCGGGTGAACAGTGGAACTTGAAAAACTTATGTAAACTAAACAAAAGTACCAGTGTGCACTGTTGTACTGTGCACACTATGCTTGTTAGAGCTGCTCAGCAGTATGGCGCTTTGGAGTTTTCTCACAACACTGGCCGATTGGCGTAAACGACATTGTCTTAGATGACCCTATTTCTTGAGCATACCCTATATTTCACGAAACGATTACTACATGCTGTAACAAAGACAAGCCAGAAATACAAGCGAGGTGCAAATACGCTCAAAAACAAAGCGAGTATGGACAGTGGGCCTGAGTGCTATTCATGCGCCATCTAGAGGATGGGCGGTAAACGAAGCAATGAAATTACAAGGCATTTATTTTGCCACAGGGCATAGATGAGGGAGTAGGAGTTGATGACCAAAGTTAATTGAACATGAAAATGTTCACTTCGCAGATGAAGTCCAAGAGGGAATGATGATGAGGCCCATGTATCCATGAAGTGTATGCAGTTGCGTCGCCTACGCGGAGGCCTGTCACCGCAAGATGTTGCATCGTTGTTGGATGCAAGGCAAGGTTTCCCTATCCGCTGCAGCCCTAGTTAACGTGCTCAACATTAATTTCAAATACCTGCCCTGGATATATCATCGCTGACATCACAAGACACTATTTAGCGAGAGGATTGAAACTTTGGCTTAAATTGTGTAATCTCTCAATGAATAAGGCATCATTCGCTGCTTGGCAAGCAGTAGGGGCACTATAAGACACCCAATGTTGTGAGTGAAACTGGTATTTTGTCCTAATGGCCCCTTTAAGGCGAATAAAAGGTTTCCTCTACAACAGGATTTGTAGCAACTGTGAAACTTGGCAAAGAACTGTAATGTTGTGGCACAGCAGATAAGACGAACCATGGTTGAAGGTTATGAGCGATCTATTTGCAACATTTACAAAATGGCCATGAGAGAGTCAGTGCTGGCTTCGCCCCCACACAGCTTCTCCCTCGTCATTGTCATCAATGGTCAGCCATGGGAATTGTCCACCATGCCCCGTGACAGAATGGCACCTGTAAAAATCAAGGAATGGTCAGGGTTACTCATTAAAGGCCAACGGTACTCACACTTCAGCTCGGCCAGATTTATCAATTTGTAGTAAGTACCATAAACATTGCCTGACACGTCGCGTGCTTTGCACCACATAGCGGATGAGTGGCTGAACTAAGCGTCCCTACGCTTAGTTCAGCCACTCATCCGCTATGTGGTGCGCGCCGGCGGACATTTTGCCTTACGTCACTGCTCTGGAGTCGCGAACGCTGCACCCACTTCTATGACGTGTGTCTGTCGGCTTGCCTGTTGGGTTTCAAGAGCCGTTTCGCTCACATCTTAGGCCGGACGGGGCGATAGTTCTGGGGCGCGCTGGGGATCTTGTTCAACGTGTCGCTCGCTTTATACTTGCTGCATTTTCCCAAAGATAACCGACGGAGGAGGAACTGAATTATATGTGTAAGAACATATTAATTGTCAGGTAGATAAATAGTGAACAGAAAAACGATATTTTAGGAAGGCACAGCCATTATTTTACTGATGTTTTTTTTCTCTCTGGAGGATTTAGGGAGGAAAAAATTGCCGGCACATTTTTCATTCAGGCGCTCGCTTTCACCATTACTTTCGAAAAATATCACGTGCTTGTATCATGATGAGATGTTCATATGGAGAACATGCAACAGGGTTGCCGCTATTTAATACTGCAAAAATTCCTGAACAATTCGCAGCTTCTATGTTTTGATGCATAAATAAATAATTGGTTTTCTTCGTTTGCTGGTGTGATTATTGGACCTGCTTGGTACGCTGGTCATACGCACGCACCTTGACAACAAATTTGTCACGTGTTTATATTTGGCAGAGGCAT
This sequence comes from Haemaphysalis longicornis, assembly GCF_048455015.1. Classification (NCBI taxonomy): domain Eukaryota; kingdom Metazoa; phylum Arthropoda; class Arachnida; order Ixodida; family Ixodidae; genus Haemaphysalis; species Haemaphysalis longicornis. The sequence goes on along the minus strand of NW_027526407.1, from coordinate 154,566,377 downwards.
AAACAGTAATATTTAACAGCCTCTGAATGCATTGCAACACCACAACGAATGTGATGCACTGTGCGGAAGAAGCAGGACATGGAATATTATTGGGGCTCTTCGATTGTGCATAGTCTGTAGACGCTTCCTCGTATTGGATCGTTCGTTTAATTTGTCCTCGCGGATCGAGTGTGAAACCTCGCGACAACAGTCTCGGGGCGGGACAGCAAAGAAGGAAGCGTAGAGGTATTAAAAGCATTGAACCGTAACAGACTGGTCGTATGTATTCACCACACTCACCATGTCGCATCGCTGGCGATCCGTTGGTCAACCTGACGCTAGGTCAACCGGCCGCTGCTGAAAAACGACGCGCTACAACAAAGCCGCCATCACGCGAGAGACAAAAAAAAAAGAAGAAAAAAAAGTACGCTTGAGGGCGCAGAGATCACGACCGAGCAGTGGTCTGGTAGCGAGAGTAGACTGTGTTGTTTTTATTGTGTTTTATTGTGGAATGTCGCAGCGGCGAAGCTCTCGTGGAGCTGAACGGCAGAACATTGCGGCGGAAATTGGACGACCGCATTCAAGAAAAGTCCTGATGGCGACTTCTATTGCGATTCTGGGCTATATAATCGCTTCGTTTCCCGTCTGTGGAACTTTTTTTTTTGCCAACAGTGCCTTTCTTGGCAGCGGTTATGCCTTTAGCTCTGGCTACGTGCACCCGTTTGTGAATGCGCCGGCGCCCGCTCGCCGCTCGCGGGGCCGCGCGCGTGAAGTGACGTCACGAGTTTTTGACGAGCGCTGTTCAAGTCACTTCTTTTGGCCACCACGAAATGATGTCACGCTGATGTCCAATTTCTGAGTGCCGCTCCGCGTGCTGCTCCGTCGGCGCGATAAATGATATCCAATTAAAGTATGTTCTTCGCGTCGCAGGCCGCTCATATATCAGCCAGGGTATTCTGTTGAGTAAAGGAAGCGAACGCCGAAAATTGGTGTCAGTACCCCTTTAAAGCCATACCAGCCGTAAATCGTCTCCGCGCCAGAAGATTGTTTGATTGACTGTAGGGTTTAACGCGCCGCCACTGAGCCACCGCGGCGGGTAGTCTCCGCGCCAAAAGACGTTTTTCCCTGCCTTTATGCGTGCACTAGTGAACATGCGTGTGGTCGTAGTGGATATGAAGATCAGCTGCCTATTTAACCACGCCTGCTCTTAAAAAAAAACTGATGCAACAAAGCTACCGCGACAACGGCGATGTGAGATATTTTAACGCATGGCCGACAGGCAGCTCGCCACTAAACGCACCCCAGTGCGCTATCGAAAAGTCTCATGGACACAATTCCTTGTGTCGCAGTACAGGGAGTCCCAAAATTCCGCGGCAAACATCGCAAGTTTGCAGTCGAGGAACTACGTTACTTGCTCCCGAAAATTTCAAATAACCGAGGAAGCAGTGATCCGTAGTGCAATGTTTCTTTAAGTCGCAAAAACATTAACTCCGAAAAGCCTGAAGAACAGATACAGTTGTCAAAAATAATTTCGGTAGATCCTGGGGAGGACTGCTGGGCAGGGGAGAAACATATTGTCTCAAAGAGACTTTGCTGTCCAGCTTGGCTACGCACCGACGCGGTAGCTGCACAGCATGTGGAGAATTAAGGCGATTGGCCGTCATGTCTGGCGATGAGAAGACGAATCTCGGTGTCCGGCGGAAACTCGCGAACTACTGTCTAGCTAGAGGTGCTCGATTATCGCCAAATACATCTTGCTTCTTGCTTCAGCTTGCTTCTTGCTTCCCCGTAATATTTTGGTGGAGGTGCGAGGTAGAGGATATACGTCTTTCTTGATCACGTTGTTCAGTTGACGATAATCGAAACACGAGGTGCCCCTGAACTATATATTTGCCCAATTTAGCCAAAGTTGTCGCTTTGAGCATTCGTTTGTCTCGTTCAATAAAGCGGGTCTGTACAGTGTAACTGCGACAAATTCCTTTCTTCAAAAGGCTCAGCTTACTTCGGGGAGGACTGGGACGAGTTAATAAGGACGCACGGTAAAGTTGGAAGTGGCAGGAGGACTCCAGCGGAGTTAACGCGACCGAAGCCGCCCAACAGTGTGTCGCAGTGAGTGGCGCCTGTACCACGGTGCGAGTGGCCCAGAGAGTCAGATTACAGCATCACGGCTTTAGATAAGTGCTTTGGATTTGATACAGCCAAGTATCATTTTACTCTTCCCTGGCGTTTGATATTGATTGCACTTTTCTCGCCTATGTGTTCACAACATCCTAAAAGAGCCATAAAGACAAATACAGGTTTGGTTCATTAGAAGGACCGCTTAGTCCGATGACAACGTCACCAATTCAATGAAATAATCGAGATATTACGGAAAGCATGAGAGAGAGAGAAGGAGAGAGATAAAAACTTTTATTGACACCACTGGCCTAAGGAACCGCCACGACGGCTTGTGCTCGGGTGACCAGTGGGCGCTGGGAAGCATGAGACGCAGTGGCGACTCCAGCCACTTTTCGGGGACTTCCCTATGACGCCATAGAACTGTGTTTGAGTTATTGACGGTCGCCGATTTAAACAACCGCCAGGAGCCATGACTGGCCGGTGGGAGCCTCCAGTTTCGTTCGATTGTATCACTTGAATGGTGAGGTGCAGCTAATGCAGTGATAAATGTGGTATTAGCGCTGGCCAGTATTTGGCCTCCTCGATTATCAGCCCCGGATCGTCCGTGGACTGCGCGAGACGCGATCCGCCACTCAATTTTCCCACGTATTCCTGCGGGGCTTCCGCTCGTATACGCAGCCCTTTGACTGCCCGCGGACCGTCCAGGACAGGTAAATCGAGGTTGCCCATTATGTCACTCCTCATCATCATCATCATCATTTATTTAACCTTAAGGGCCTCTCTCGGGGCATTACATAAGGGATGGGGGGAAACAATCAAAGTACAAATGGAAATGAAGATGCAGTTCCTGGTTACAGTTGTTGAATTACCAGAACATACAGGTAGCAACAAGGAGGAGAAAAGGAGAATAAACATTTAATGGAGCAGTCAGTGTTGTTGGGTTGACCGCCAGGTGGGGGACCTCCTTAGTCGAGGAAGCCCTGGGTCTTGGCGGCCTGTCTCGCCCGGTCTACCAGGTGTTGTTGGTGATCCTGGTTGGAGCTGGTCAACCGACCCTCCCACTGCTCAAATGGGGGATTTGGTGCTTGGAGCAAGGGATGGTGTGTTGCGGCACTCCCATACCATGTGGTAGAGAGTGCATGGCTCCATGGAGAATTTACAAGTGTATGTGTACAATGTCGGACGCATTGAGTGCAGTAATGTACCATGTGGAAATGTGTTAGTTTGTAGCTGTCTGTAGATGACCGTGTCTTCGCGAGATATGTGGAGATGTGGAGGCGGAAAGGTTCTTCGTCCCAAGCGGTAGTGGGCCAGGATGTCACGGTACCTTCTCCGGAGTATTTCTATTCTCTTGCTGGACTTATGGAAGCACTGCCTGAAATCCCAGAAGGAGGCGCCCGGTGAGTGTGAGCTCGGGCTGCGGCATCAGCCGCCTCATTCTCTCCCAGTGATGAATGAGCCGGTGTCCATATGTTGAAAATTTCGGGTAAATCAGGGCTGGCCGATAAAATTTTTGCTGCTGTTGATGAAATGGGTCCAATTTGAAAGTTTCGACACTCCGTCTGGGAGTTTCATAGGATGGTGACATGTTTCTTGCCAGTGGTAGCTGCAAGGGCAATGGCTGCTTCTTCGGCGGTGTCGATGTCCTCGGTAGGCGTAGAAGCTGAAGCTAGCTCCAGGCCCTCATTATTGACTATGCCGATGGCGTGGGCTGATGCACTGGCGTATAGTGATGCGTCTGCGTACCTAACGTCAGGCTGTTTCCCGTACGCAATTCGAAGAGGTTGAACTCCTGCCTTGCGTCGTGCTTTGTTGTGGATCGGATGCATATTTGTTGGTACCGGGGTGACAGTGACGTTCTCTCTAACATGTAGAGGAATGCGTTGTTTAGCATTATTTTCTTTCGGGACTTCGTAACCCAGTTTTTGTAGGGTGTCTTCTTGTCTTGGTGAGTTTTAGGCGTTCCAATTGGATAGTTTTGCGGGCTTCAGCCAATTCCTCCCAAGTGTTGTGCAGGCCTAAGTACAATAATTTGTCTGCAGAAGCAGAGCAGTGAGGGGTAAACAAAGAGAAAACTTGTAGGCTTTTCGGATCAAGATATTGAGTTTTTCTCTTTTCTTTATTTTTCACGGCTATAGATATGGCGTTCCATACGTAATTCTGCTCGTTATTATGCTTGCACAATTTTAATGGTGTCCTGTTCTTTGAGGCCATGTCGGCGATTTGTGATACGGCGCATGAGATGTAGAACTTGATGAATTGTGGTTTGCGGTTTATGGAGCGTTGCCATGCCAGCTCCGTCTTGCTGTAGCGTAAGTCCTAGTAGGCGGACAGTTTTGACCTGTGGTATTGAAGTGTTGTTGATTTGAAGTTCGGTATAAGGAATTGGCGCCGAGGATCGACCTCTGGTGCGCTTTTTAAGGAACAGTAATTCGGATGTATCTGGTGAGCAGTACAGGCCACGTCGGCGAAGCTACCGTTCGGTGGTTTGAATTGCTCCTAGCAAGGCGTCTCGCTGTGTGCCGGCAGAGCCCGTGCATGTCCATATTGTAATATTATCGGCGTAGATACCTTGACTGATGCCTGGGATATTATCCAATTGTGCTGGAAGGTATTTCATTGCCAAAGTGAAAAGTAGAGGGAATATGACAGAGCACTGGGGTGTCCCTTTCGGTGATGTAGGGAGTTTGTCTCTTCTGAGGATCCCAAATAACAAAAAATAACACAGAGGACGTGAAACGAAATGTTTAACAGTCAATTCGCAATCCAAAAGATACAGGCAGCGGCAAACAAACAACGGAAAAAGAAAAACAGCGATTAAGAGTCAAGGGTGGCTAGCAATAAATCTGTAAATTTAAAAGCAACTTGTTCACTGACAATAGCATCCGTCAATCCGTTCCACTCTTCTATAGCCGTAGGCAAAAAGATTTGTTAAAAGCGTTAGTAGAGCCAATCAGACGTTGAATACTCATGGAATTAAATAAGCGACGAGATGTTGGGAAGGGCGGAAGTAAAAGTGAGCCATGTAGGTGGGGAAAGTTTTATTATAGTTTCTGAAAGTCTAGAGACGAGCAATTTCGCATCGAGCTGACAAAACAGGGGGACCGAGGGATGATATTATTTGAATAATATGCTAGCACGGTTATCGTAATTTGAGGAGATGGATCCGGTGGCACGATTTTGGGCGGATTTAAGAATGTTAATTAGGTATATCTGGTCAGGGCTCCAAATTTAAGTTAAAGTTCATTTCCATAAAAGTACACCGTTATGGCGGGAAATAGGGTAAAAAGTTGCACTCAGCATCTTGACGGAGCCCTACATCCTTCATGGTCAGAAACAACAGAAACAACAGCGGCGGGGACAACAAACAACAAAAGCGATACGTAGACACCACTTGCGCAGTGCGGAGTGCGCAGTGCGCAGTCGACCTGTTCGGACGTGCTTTTCTGGTGCTCCGACTACAGCGTGTGTCTACAGTGAAGGACAGCGAAACGGCAGAGACAGTGGAGGACAGCCGAAGCTGAGTATTTATCTGCACGGTTCTTTCTCGTTGTGTCGGGTTTTTCAGCCGAGATGACGCGTAGAAAGCTGGTACAGTGTGGTAGCTGTCCGCGGTAGGTAGACGCAGAGGAGTTTCAGTGGGATGGCGGCGAGGCAGACGAAGGGGCAGGTAAGTGTCGGGTATGCGTAGTGGTGTCGCGGCTAGAACGAGTAGAAGCGGATAACTCGGGGTTAGCTAAGCGGGTTGCAGAACTGGAGGCAGCGCTAAGTAACGAACGCGATGAACGGAGGGCCGTTGAGGGAAAGTTAGAAGCAGCTGAGAGGAAGCTAGAAAGGAGCGTCATTTCGCCAGCAATTGACGAACACCTCGGCCCATGCAGTGAAGCGGAGGCATGCACCGAGATGACACCGGGGGTGGAAGCAACGAAAGGCAACAGCTACTCCCACGTGCTGCAAGCTAGGACAGCAAAACCAGTCGATAAGCCTGGTACCAGTAAAGAGCGGCACGTGGCAGATGATAGCATTGTAATCATTGCGGGTGACTCAAACATGAAAAGGAGCAGCGCTGCCATAGTGGAAAGGGTAAAGGGGGATAAGCGTGTGAAGGTGGGGTGTTTCCCAGGTCAAACGATGCAGACGGTGATGACTGCAGCGAAGGGGCAGCTGGCCTTGTCTAGTAAAGCTAGAAACCTTTTGGTGATTGCCGCGGGGCTTAACGATGTTCTAAAGGGAGAGGAGGGAAACTTGGCCAGGAAATATCGAAGGGGGTAAAGGACCTGCGGGCGACGGCCCCAAATGTGCTCATTGCAGTCTGCACCATGCCGGAGGTGATGAAGCAGGGCGTGCACACCGAACGGGCAGTACTCGCTGCTAACAGCGAGATCGTGAGGTGCGGCAGGGAACTTGGGCTTGAAGTTAGAGACGTAAACAGGGTAGTGGGCAGCATCGGACATAGGCAAGCTTTTCAGTGGGACGGGATTCACTTCAGCCCCAGGCTAGGAAACAAGGTGGGGTGGCGCTTAGGTGGGAGAGCGGTAGCTTTTTAGGGGGCCCCGCGCAGCTAAGGAAGGCAAACTAGGAGACAAAGGGGAAGCAAGGGACACATGCACACTCAACGCTAGGAGGCAGCCAGGCCTAGAGCTAAACGGAGAACCTACAGACGTTACTGAGAGCGTTAACAGAAGCCATTTAAGTGGAAACAATGGAGCAAACAATTTTGTAAAAGACAAAAACAGACCCCGTAAGCGGAAATGGAAAAACAAATGCAATAAATATTTAATCAGCTACATAAATATGCAGGGAGGCAGAAAGCCAGATAAGTGGGTGGAAATTCAAAAGCAACTTGAACGGGAAGGAATAGACATGTACGCTTTAGCCGAGACTCGCCTCCGGGACCTAGAAGCCCCACTTATCATAGACAATTATGTCTGGGAAGCTTGCAACAGGACCACAGGAATGAAGAAAGGGGGAGGTGTTGGCATGCTCATTAAACAAGGGACCGACTAGCAGAGAGTGATTTTGATTGATTGTGGGGTTTAACGCGCCGACGCAACGCAGGCGATGAGGCGCGCCGTAGTGGAGGGCTCCGGATTAATTTTGACCACCTGGGGATCTTTATCGTGCGCCGAAATCTCGTACACACGGGCGTTTTTGCTTTTCGCCTCCATCAGAAAAGCGGCCGCCGCGGCCGGGAATCGAACCCGCGACCTCGTGCTCAGCAGCGCAACGCCTTAGCCACTGAGCCACCGCGGCGGGTCACTAGCAGAGAGTGCATGAAAGCTGTAAAGAGCATCTATGGGTTAGAGGCACCATAGAGGGAAAAAATACATGGTTAGGAGTGGTGTATCTGTGTACCGGAAGTAGTGCTAGGGAGGAAAATGAGGAAATGGTAAACTGTTTGAGAATAGATATAAACGAGTTCAAAGATTCGACCGAAATAATCATAGTTGGAGATATGAATGCCCATATAGAAGGTTTGGATGGATACACAGACCACAACGGTTCTCTAGTGATAGATCTATGTCAGGAAAACCGGCTTGTAATAGTAAACACGGAAAGCAAGTGTGACGGACAAATAACGTGGGAAAGCGGTAACAGACAGTCCAGCATAGACTACAGTTTAGTATCCGAGACAGTATACGGAAGGCTGCGGGAAATGAGGATAGATGAAAATGGAACAGACAGCTTAGGAAGCGACCACAAGCGGTTTAGCCTGCACTTTGAAGGCGCAACACGGACAAATGTAGAAATAGGTACAATACGAGGAACTACTTTGAATAATGAGCAGTTAAAGATCATTGCTGATAGATTGGAAGATGAAATCAATAAATACCCAGACAATAACTGGGATTACGACGAAATGATTGCGTTCATAAAGGGTAAGATGAATGAAGCAAAGCCACAAAACCGATGGAAAGGGAAGAGAAAGCCGAGAAGCTGGTGGAATAAGGAAATAAAAGAGGGTATTGACCAGCGAAGAAAGGCGTCGAGAGAACTTAGAGAAGCAAAAAGAACTGGTATGGAACCGGAGGTAGTGAAGGAGAAATGGGATATCTACCGTGGGAAAAAACTAGACGTGCAGAAAATGGTGCAAGCAAAGATAAAGCAGAAAAGCGAACAATGGATGGCAGAAATACGGAAGAAGGACAAAAGCGCACCCAAGCAGTTTTGGAATCATGTAAAATCACTAAGCTCAAAAAACGATAACCATCAAAAATTCCTGATTGATGAAGATGGGGAACAATTAGAAAGATAGCACGCGTTGGCGCATATTCATCGAGTGATTAGTGAGAAGTTTAGGGCAATAGTGGTAGGGAAACCTGCACCAATAACATCAGCGCCACAGAAGACTGCGGAAAGGGAAATCAGTTTGAGCAACCTCGATTGGAGAAAGGCAGAGCAAAAGGTTGCCCCCCAGACAGCAGTGGGCCCGGACGGAATACCAATGCAACTGATAAACCTGCTTGGACCTAAAAGTAAGGAATCGTTTATGAGGGCAATAGATAAGGTGATAGAAACCAAACAAATACCAGAGGACTGGTTAGAAAGTAGGATGAATTTAATATATAAAGGAAGAGGACACAAAGCCAGTATTGATTCATACAGACCACTCACAGTAACGTCAGTGGTGTATAGATTCGTAATGCAGGCGATAAAATCAGAAATTCAAGCATGGATGGAGGAAAATGAAATACTTGGGGACCTGCAGAATGGATTTAGACAAGACAGGCGACTGGATGACAATTTGTTCGTTATAACGCAATGCATTGAAATCGCGAAAGCACAGAATAGACCACTATGGATTACGTTCTTGGACATTAAAGGGGGCATATGACAACGTAAACAGAGAACGGCTGTCGAGAATGCTGAAACTCCAGGGATTATATGAAGAGTTTGTACAGTTCCTTATAGAAATCTATAAAGACAATAGAGCGCACCTTACTTGGGAAGGACAGAAATGCGCCCAGCACGTCAACATCCATCGGGGACTGAAACAGGGATGCCCTTTGAGCCCTATACTGTTCATGCTTCACATGGCAGGGTTAGAAAAGAAACTGGAAGAAATTGAAGTAGGGTTTAGCCTAACACATATGCTGCAAGGCGAAGTGGTATAACAGCATATATTCCGGGAATGTTATACGCAGACGACATTGTTCTTTTAGCTGATAACCAAACCGATATGCAGCGGCTAATAAATATTAGCGGCCTAGAAGCCACCGACCTCGGGTTAAATTTCAGTGCAGAAAAATCAGGAATAATGGTTTTCAATGACGCTACGTAGTGTCTATCCAGCAAGGCGTATTACCTAGAGTGAAGGAATATAATTATTTGGGAGTGTGGATAAACAAAGGGGATAACTACTTAAAAACCCACGAGGAGCAACTTAAGGTTAAAGGGACAGACAACCGATTTTTGTCGAGTATATATTCTCTATCCCAAATGAGAGGGCATCACTTAAAGTAGCTTGACTAGAAACGGCTTTGCTGATAACGCCCTAGAACTTCTTAAATCGAATTTTTTAGATCTACGAGCCGTATGTGTCCCTCCCAAAAATAATGCTGGCAACCATGACATAGAGTAGCTCGGCAACATACTTTTGTCTGTATGCGAAATGAAAAACGATATTTAAAAACTTGTTACCAGCTAAAAAAGTTTGAATCGCAGGATTTACTGTTCCTTTGTGTGTTTTTTAATGCAACGGTCTATTTTAGGGTGCCTTGATGCTCGCGCGCTCCGGCATCGAGGCGCTCTAGTCTATTTGGCACGAAGGCGCCATCTGTTGGGACAGACGATAGGTAGAATCTGGCTTCACGTTGTGGAGGTGGGAAGTTCGATTCTCCCCGGGCGCGATGTTTTTTTTTTTTTTTTTAAGCTGCCTATGGCGTATTTGGAAACTGAAATCAAATATTTTGGCAGAACAAACGCCCCTGACTCAGGCAGAATCATCAAAGCTAATTCGCTGGGTCTGTTTACTGAACGTTGCCGTTGATTCTGGGCATGGAGGCTCAGTTAGCCACACTGAGAGCCACCCAGCGACGGCGGGCGGCGTGTCTTTAAAAATTTAAAAATAATGTTTAGAAATACATATACAATTTAACCTTTTATAAATACTTGTGTTAAAAGGTTTTCAATACGTAAATAAACGTTTCAGCAGTTACAGTAGCTGCTAGGTTTTCAGGTCACGTGACAGGGACACATATTGCAGTGTCAAGTTTCGACACTACCAACCGCCACCCTTCCGATTTCGGAAAGTTTGCTGCCAAATTAAAATTATTTCCGCCAATTTGTTTAGAAATTGCTTGTGGTTACCGGGCTATATAAAACGCTGGCTTTCATATGAGCTAGAGAACATATACTCGACAAAAATCGGTTGTCTGTCCCTTTAAGGGAAAGCGAAACGCAGCTATACGCCTCGAGCGCGGCCTGTAGGGGCGCCACTGAAATCCCCCTAGCGGCCCGTTTCGAAAGCAGGCGCGGGAGTCCGCGCCCCGCTCCCCAGTGCCGCCGCTGCTTTTGCGGCACGTTCACTACTGAGATTTACCGTTTGTGAGCGTTTGAAATTCATGTTTGTGTAGAGCAGTCACTCTGCTCGCAAATGGGGTGTGTTTACGAGAGTGTAAATGTTTCCGACGCGATCTTCAGGTGTGTGTCACAGGCCAGCGTCGCGGAATCGGCGTATGATGGAGCCGATTGTAGTTACACTGACCTGAATTTACTATCCGTGTCTCCGTAACCACCGGTTCCTCAGATGTTCATGCTACGGCTGTACATACGATTTAAATCGGTTTTGTGCGCTTACATAATCAGCGGCCGCGGCCGGAGCACTCATACCTGACAGCACACCAGTTACGTTTGCCAATATTATACCTCAGATATTGATCACCACCATTTACAAGCCAGTCTGTGTTAATTTCGGAGATATTCAACAAAAGTACGATGGACAATGCATAATTATACTCGGGGATCAGCACACGACAGAGTCGTCTTGTCGTGAGGTGCGCGCCCGCAGACCTGCATCTGCTACATATATCCTCTGCGAGCAGCGCGGAGACGGGCTTACAATATAATCCGCGTCCGCGACTAAATGCTTCTTCGAAATATCGTCATATGGCACAGGAAGCCTGCAGAATAAACCAGAAACTGAAATCACAGGGCCTTATCACATACCGCACTCTTCCAACGACACATTTCATCGCTTGTTGAACAGCCTACCCTGTATACTTCCAAAAAATGCGTCCGCCGTACGATCAGCTCTTCGTTGAAGTAGAAAAACAAAAGGAAAGTGAACGCGAGATTTATGTGTGGGATTACTAAAACGTTAATTGCTTGATTCCACTCCGCATTTGTACACGGCGTCCACCCCCCCCCCCCCCCCCCCACCGATTTCTCGCGAAATAGCAGTGCATTTCGCGTATAGTTGGTCTAGTGAAACCTACCTGGCTTAAGTTTAGACGAACGTCTTTAGCATGCCAGAAGCTGCACTGTTTTTTTTTTTCATATCCGTTAGAGCTATTATGTTTCTAAATTCCGCATTTGCACAGCATTTATTTTTCTGTGGTTTTATTTCCTTGGTTCTTGCTATATGGCGTGTTTGGGCACATATTTAACGACGCACAGGCTTGGAATATACTTTACATTCTCGCATGGTTTATATTCTTATAAAAAGCATACGTTATTGTCCGGGATTGGGTAATCACATCCCCGAAACATAATTTTCTGCGGCGTATATATGCGAAACGATGCCGCATTCGTTGTCCACGCCGCAAAATGACGCCAACCTCTCATTGTGCCAGTATCAGATCTAAACGAAGCGTCAGTCGAATTCATTTGTGCCTGATGTTTTGGAGGTGACATGGGTGATACGTTGCTGCCGTCGCCGACGCACGGAAGAGCGGCGACGAAGCGCGCAGAACCACGTCCCCGGGTAGCTCTTGCAGGCGATCGCGTACTCTACGAAGACGCAGCTGCTTTTTAAGTGACCTAAACGTACTCTTTGCCTATAGTCGTCACCATAACAAGTTTTTTTTTAGGGCGCGGAAAGGCGAAAAGAAGCGAAATAGAACCAAAACACTGCACGAGCCCGTATCAGTCACGCAGCGCAAATCCCGTCAACGCCGCGGAGAAGCGGCGGCAGGCGGCGCAGCGATCGCGAAGCTCGAGGCGTATAATGAAGCATAGAGCTCTGTGCGGGTATAACAAATATGAAGTAAAAGAGGAATGTGAAAAGGAGTAATGGTTCTGAGTCTCACGTTTGCGTATGCTGTACTCTGCTTAAAATCAGACGTTCTACCAGGCCTTGAAGTAAACCAGAGAACGGTAGGACGTTTTGCCTTAGGCGCGCATGGAAAAACATCTAACGAAGCAGTTCAGAGAGATATGGGCTGGGCGTCGTTTGAAGTTAGAGAAGCTCAGAGTAACATATGCTTTGAGATGAGGTTGAGGGCAATGGATCAACAAAGGTGGGCAGCTAAGGTTTATAGGTACTTACACTTGAAAAGCGTGGACACGCAGTGGTTAAGAAAGACTAGAAGGCTAACGATGAAATGCGGAAAGAACAGTGGAGAATCCAAAACAGCCAAGGTAAGCAAAAAAGAGGCAAGGCAGACTGAAACGAATAAATGGAGGGAAAAAATGGAAGCTAAAACGTCGTTGGAGATGTACAGGGCTGAGAAATTGAAAATCAGAAAGGAAAATTTCTGCGATAATTCCCAGGGCAGTGCTTTGCTTTTTGAGGCTAGAGCAGGTTGCCTGCGAACTAAGAGTTTTGTGGGGAAGTATTCGCAAAATAATGGGGTATGCGTGGTCTGCGGAAAAGAAACAGAAACTATGCGGCACATAGTGTTAGAATGTGAGGGTATCCATCCAAATCTACATGAAGGGAATATTGGGCTTCCAGAGGCCCTAGGATTTAAGGGTATCACAGAGGAAATTAACTTTCAGGCTGTCGAGCGGACGAAAAGAAGATTAGAATGCTGGTGGAGGAAAAGCAGAGAGGGGAATACTGCCTAAGACAGTTACCAACTGTAACCGAAAAAAAAAGTATTTTTGCCTAATAAGCTTTTTGTGCCTGCCCTAAGCAGCGCTAGTATTAAACAAACAGTGTAAAACGTAGGTATATTAGTCCTTTTTGGTAAGATGACACGTCATCAACCCGATACAAAGGGGAAACCAACAGAAATCATCATCATCATCAACTTCTGGGTGACAAACAAAACTAGCACGGAAAATACAATATGTTCAAAACTACAATGATAGCGCATCAGTAAGTGGACATAAGGACGTGAAGGCAATAGTGATAAAAAAATATTAGCAACAAACCGCACAAAAACACCAAGGAACTATTCCCAAACATCATAGACTTTCGGAACAAAGAAGTTAAGCAGCATAGATTTTGTACATGAGTTAATATCAAAGCCAATAAATGCAAGTCCATTCAACAACTTCGGAAGGGTATACCCAATCATCTGCAAAGTGTAGTTTGTACGTGGGCGAGGAACTTTCCAACGTTCAGACAGTCTAGTGGATAGGGCGTATGATTAATTTGAAGATTAGCTATCAACGAAATGTTCATGGTATTGTTTTTGCGTTCTAGAAAATATGTGTAGGCTAAGCGGTACTTAAGCAGGTCCTGAATCTTAGGTAGACAAAGTTTACTAAACAAAGGGGCAGTAGGAGCATCGTAACGTGCATTACATAGAAGCCGAATAATTTTTTTTTTCGAATATGCGGATGCATATTCTATTCGAATAGAATTTTCTATTCGAATGGAATATGCAGATGCATATTCAATTTTAGTGCGAACAAAAGTTTCAAAGGCCATTTTCCGAAGTATTGCAGGTGATAATGACAATGGCCTTCTGAGATAGCCAACAGTTTTTGAGGCATCGGCAGCTTTGTAATATGCTCGGTGCAGGTTAGTCTCGGAGCAGGTTGGCGCCATTATACGCCATCATACCGGGAAATTTAAAAGTTTTGCAATATTTCCTGGATTTTTTTTTTCTGTTAACAAACACATTTCGTTGCCGGAATGGAGCTGGGTGAGTTACCAAAGGCTAACTCTTTCCGACTGAACAAAGTTGCCTTTGTTTTCATGGCCCCTTGAAATTTTTTTCCTGGTGACTCTCAAATGCCTTTGCAGATACTTTTCACTCCACTACACCACCGAGCATGCGTCGACGGAACTGCGTGGAAATGTCACACCACAGCAGTTGAAGCGCTGCGCGCCGGGCCAGAAACGAGTACGCACATGCCCACCGACGCCGAAAAGGGAAGTGACACGTCACCAAGTTCCCACCCTCGCGGACATTCGACGGCGGCGCTGACCACCGGAACGAAGTGGGTGCCGTACGTGCACGCACGGATTCTTCCGAGACCGCCCAGGATGCCGCGGCTTCGTCTGGGCGTCGCAGTGGCGGTCACGGCACCGCGACGCTGCAGGTCTCGCCGCGGGCGCGGACCGGAACCTGATCTTCCGGGTCTACACACGTGGAGCGGACTGGGATTCCGGATTACTCGCGCAGGGGCGCACCTCCAGCGGCGGTTGCCGACTTTGTTTAAGGTCCCCAACGCTCAAAAACGGCCAATGCCGCGCCCACAGGCAGCGCCCTCAACCGGTCAGGAGCGTGCCCGATGCACCCCGGGAAAGCCTTGGTTCGCCCGGCGTGGTTTGCTCGTTGTAAGTTGCAACTAGGGCACAGCGCCGCTCTCTATCACCTCAACCCTTTTTCAGTGGACAGCTGAATTTTTCATGACGGGGCTGCTGGCGTGTTATTTAGGCCAATGAGGTTTATCATTTCCGGTGAAGGGACATTACTGGCTGACGCCTCACCTCTGATCCCAGTGCGATTGTCTGAACGGTATCGGCGAACGTTGACAACTGCTCTCAATGTGACAATAATCCCTAAGCCTTGTCCTCCCATGGCGAGTGTGGTTGTTATCGGCGGCCCTCGTTGACCAGTTAGCCATGTCTCTTCTGACGCAGAAATACCAATTGGTCTTAGTCTGACAGAAAATGAAGTATCTCTCTCTCTCTCTCTCTCTCTCTCTCTCTCTCTCTCTCTCTCTCTCTCTCTCTCTCTCTCTCTCTCTCTCTCTCTCTCTCTCTCTCTCTCTCTTTCGGTAGTTTGAAGCGCCACAAAAATGTCTCGTATTTGATGAGGTCGCAGAATTGTGAGTTCAATTGGGTTCATGTTTCTTGAGTGCTGGTGTGGGGCAGAGATGGCAAAATTACTTCTAAAAAGCAATTACATTTAATTACTCATTACTTCCATATAATTTTCTAACATGTAATTAAATTACATTATAAATTACAGGGGACCGAAAGTAATGACATTACATTACTATTACTCTTCGAAAGTAATCAAATTTTTTTTAAATTACTTTAACAAAGATTGATCACTCATACACTACCAAGTGAGATACTTCATATACACTCATATACATATACACTGCAAACTCAAAAATATTTGTTTACACACCAACTTATGTTACAGTTTATTTACAGCGCTATACATTGATATGTTAGATATCTTTACGACATCTCAAAAGGAGCTGTGATACAAAGTGAGCTTCGGAAACATGTCTTCGTTTGTATGATAGAGGGTCTTTTGCCATGCTAAAAACATGCTCCGCTAGCGCGGATGAGGGCTCACACCCGTGACCAGTGTAACGAAGCCTTGAATGAAACCTGCACATTTTTGTTTAACCCGACTGACTGGTGCCCCGGCATTCCCGGAACGCATGAAAAGGGGACGAAGAGGCACGAGAAAGCAGGCAGAGCTCCCATCGAAGCGTTGCTTCCTTCGCGTTCGTAGAGTTCTGATGCCCAGAGATTCTCTGGTCATTGGAACTCTACTTGGTGACCTTCTTATGCCGTAAGAGAAGCGGACAGGCTATACCGTAGTCAGAAGTAATTGGGAAAGTAATGAGTAATTTCTATGAAATTACTGTCCGGAAATAATTTATTGCAATACCAAATTACCAGCACTCGAAAGTAATTCATTACATTACACATTACAGCAAAAAGTAATTTAATTACTGTAATTTAATTACTGTAACTGTATTACTGCCAAGTATGGTGTGGAGTCATAATCCTGCTCGTCCACGAAAACGTTCCTTCTCCAATAACCTTTTTTTTGTTTTGTTTTGGGGAGTGCCTAGACTAAATTTCTGCTAGAGCTACACGTTCTTCTTTTCTTCGCCAGGTCGTGTTCGCACTTCCTAACAACTACTTTTCACGACTTGAGCCAAGCTACTGATCTCCAATTTTTGAGAACAGCAGACCGTTCAATGTGACATCTCACTCTCGCTCTTGCGTGGACAGCCGTAGACAAGCCGTCTAGACAACGTAAAACACACGATACCGAATTCGCGCAAGCTAATTTTTTTCATCGTATAGAAAAGCACGCACCAGTCTTTTTTCCCTTAACTTCCCACAACTACTCAGATGAAGCCGTTCCATAAGAACCAACAGTGAACGCGTGTGTATCAACACCCCGACAACCCTTAAGGCAGGAAGTCCTTTCAGGGACTTAGAATATTTGCGAGCCTGTTAGGGTTTCTTCCTCGACGTCATGCCGTAAATGGACCCTGTGCGGTAGTGGGCATGCAGTAAGAATACAGTAGTCACACTAGTGGGCAATTCTAACAGGCCTTGTGTCAGGTTGGTGGTGTCGTAGCACCGGGCCACAGAAGGGGAAAGAAGTCTTGTGTCGGTTGGAGCGTTTAGGAGGGGCGCGTTTTGTTTGATGACGTCCCGCCAACAAAGGGTGCCGGTGCCGGTAGTTCTTTTCGTCTTGCGTGTTACCCTCCCGGTAGCCTGCTCTACGGCTCCCAGGAGAGGGAAGAAGTCGTTTTCAAAGCCTGCCAACGACAGCGGGCTTTTTGTTTTCTTCGTTCCTGTTTTTGTCCCCGCCTCTCCATCAGCAGACGAGTACGCGGCGTGGTTAGACGCGTGCGTAGGGAGGAGGGTGGAGGGGCGGCGGCGATGTTGACGTTTCCTACGGGCGGTTTTAAAAGGCTCGGCTACGGCGGCGGCTCCTCGCCTAATCCCAACCGGCCACCGTCAGCGGGAGGCCGCTTTGAATCTGGCCTTGGCTCCGGGACATCCGTTGCGAGCGGCGCCAAATATTTGCAAACGACCGCACAGCCGTTTTACGCGCGCTTTGCTCGGGAATTTGTTGAATGGAATGTCACGGCTGTCACCGCTCTCGCGTCTTCATAACGCGGTTTGCACATAAAAGTGGACTTTGCGGCCCGTCCGTTACCGGGAGTTTTTTTCGATGAATTTACATTACTGAAAAAGGGGTTCACTGAACTTCGGCGGGGGTTTTGGGGGGGATGGAAATGCGGCGTTGTCTTACCTACATATAAGCGACAAGCAAATGCTCTGCCTGATTGGTACTCTGGGTCGTACGGGTTAGGGTTCACATTTGCAAAGCACCCTGAAACGCTTCTGTAACCTTTGCGGCCAATCTCGGTATTTTTGTTGAGATACCTGTTAGATACGATTGATAGCTACAGAGCATTCGTGAGAAACAGGAGATTAAACTATTTTCGTGTCGACGAGACACAGAAATGCGCCGTGTTTGTGTTTGCCATATCTCTGTCTCCGTCTTTCCTCGCGTTGTTTTCGTCATGACACGTAGACGAGCGGATATTGACGACCTCTGAAGGTTAGCTATATACAGCTTCCCTGCAAAAGGGAAGTGCAGAAGAACATGTAACGTCGACGACTCGGCGGCACGTGGACCACGCGAAGACGAAATGGCAACAGGGGAACAGGCTGAGAACTACAGGACGACAGGAAACCCGAAGGTAACAAATTTATTCCAATAACACAGGCTTGTATAGCCCTGGGAAGAAGCTTTTTTCCGGTGCTGTGCTTTCGTGGGCATCGGCTTCTTCAACATCATCTGCACCAGCCCTACCACTGTAAGCTAATTCATGTGGAGTTATTTTCTTTATTCTTGCGATAATATGCCCAATGGCATAAAGACTGCATTACAGGTATAACTTAACTCCCACATGAGCGCACATTGGGAGAGGGAGATAGAAGAAATAACTTGACGGAGCAATGCAGCAATTGCGCGAAAAAAAGTGAGTGCATGCCGCGACTGAATGAGATTACGATTCTCGGCCGGGGCGGCAGCGATGTCGCGCGTGAGATAATGGTAGCCGTCTTGATAAAGAATACGCACAATTCCGTGAGCGACACATCCTGGGATTTATATAAAAGAGAGTGTGATGTGTTAAAGTCGGGCTAGTAGGGTGTGACGCTGGAACATGTTTTCTAGGCGGTTTGTATATGTATGTTGGGCGCATGCGCCAAATTTGCCTTACACTGGGGGGCGTAAGCCCTGGAATAAATCAGTTAGTTGCGCTCGTCCTGTTGTCTTCCCTATGTCCTTCTGCGCAATCCTCGTGCCTTTTTAAGTTAACTGCCGTTTCGCGACGAAACGCAAGTGGGTAACTTCAAATGCTACTCCATTCGGCCTTCGGTGTTGTGTCCCCATATCCACCGATGGAGGTCAGGTGGTCTGCCAGGGTGGAGGCCTGTGCCTCGAAGGTGTCTTTTTCTGGCCGCTTCCAGTGAACGGCACGTCCACAGCAGGTGCTCTGTGTCCGCATCTTCGGCAGGGGCCGTGGAGAAGGGGAACTTCTGTGCGGACGGACCGTGGTAGCGTGGTGGCCACTCCCGGACTTACAAGATATGCATTTTAGCCTGGCTAACATCGCCAGACGTTAATTGGGTCATTTTCTCTCTATATATATCTCAGTATGGTATAGTGATAGTGAAGCTGATGATGGCGATAACATTAATAATCACCAGCAGCTTTATCACGGTGCCAGGAACAACCGATGGGAGTTTGTACTGAATAACGAGTCAAAAGTAATTAAACGAGAACCAAAACTGTGAACAGGCACACATACATGCACTACGTACAACGCTAGATCCCTAGAGAAGGCAAGCGTGGCAGGGGGCGGCAGAAGGTTAGACTGGCTGATGAGATCAAGAAGTTTGCGGGGATAAATTGGTCGCAGTTAGCACAGTACTGGGATAATTGCAGATTAATGGGAGAGGCATTTGCCCTGCAGTGGGCGTAGATAAGCTGGTGGTGATGATGGTGATTATGATGATGATGATGACATACAACGAATCAACGAGTCACGAAAGAAACAGCCAGGATACACTAGCAAAGGTACTTTCGTCGTACATATGACGGGGAAAGACCTTGAGAACGCGTGTGAAAGCATTTCGTACTGAACAACAATAATGATGCTGTTACGTGGCTGCACTACGAAATGCGCGAAACATGGTGGATGAAGCGATCATTTAATGAGCGACCATGATGGCACGAGCGAACCGTTGACTCATGATTCTATGGCGCCTTGCAACACTGCCTACTTCGTCGTTGTGTTGCAACAATATTAAAGGGGCCCTGACACAAAAATTTTGCATCTTGTTTTTTTTTGTTGCGATGAGTAGCTAGTGACCTACTTATAACCTGTAGAAACCTCATTTGCTTCAGCGTGCGACGGTTGTTTAATTAGGGACATTTTCAATGCGGCCAGTCGCAGTTTCGGTTTCAGCGAGTGCCGCGAAACGATGGATTTTGTGGATTTTGTGTGAACAAAGCTGACCACGTGACCGTCGGAGGGATCTCACAGAGCAGAGCCGCCGTAGCACTGTCAAATCCGCATCGACGGCAGTTTCTGCGAATGCCCCCACGTACTGATCACGTGAGGCGCTTAATTAAAAAGCGACCGTGGATGTGACGCAGGCGCTGCGAGTGCAAATGCTACCGCGGCTAAAGAACGACGCGCGACGCTCGAGACGGTGGGTGGCAAGACGCGCGCTGGGAGCAGCCGGCCGGTCTGCCTACAGGTCCGCCTACAGATGTGTTCGGCTTAGCACTGCGGCGGATATTCGAGTGCCGCTCTCGTAAGCGGTGCAGATGACAATTTTTAATGCAACCCGCCATCGCATCATTAACTCCTTTCTCTTGTAAGCCACCATGGTCGGGACTTGGGGACAATTTCGTGCAGCGGTAACAAGCTATCCGTCGAGCTACCCGCGCCGGCCTGGGCCACTTCGCGGCCGTGGCCGCCGCCTGCACAGCGACCGTGCGGCTAGCTCAGTGGGCTTTTCGTGCCTCCGGCGCGTTTTCGCATCCAATGATAATAAACAGTAATAGAAACAGAGTGCCTGGAATCGCTGTAGAACTTTGGTCGCGGCCAGCTGACCGATGAGCTGACGAAATCACGGCGCCTCCGCCGCCAACGATCGGGTCGTTCGTTCTAGAGAGCAGAAGCTCCGCCCTCCGGCCCTCCGATTGGAGCGGCGAGCCGGGCGAGCCGGCGAAAAACGGCGGCCGTGCGGAAGCGGCAAACACAAACTCGTGACGTGTTTGGATGTTGTTTATTTACCTCGGGATGTCGATTGCGCGTGGTCCTCTGCTGGCTGCTCGGTTGCGTTTCGCACACTTTAACATTGATTTTAAATATGTTCTAGGCTGTATTCGCCGCTGATATTTTGCAGATGATGTATATGTGTTCCCACCAATCTATCTCCGAAGTTATCTCGCCTTCAAAATTTTGTGTCAGTGCCCCTTTAATATTTTGCGTACGCTTGTTTCATCATCATCTATCACGCTTACGTGTGTTTGCCACTGAATTTTTGTGACTCTCCTGCTTGGTCTTTTCAAGACCGCAGTAAGTTGTAAACAAAATAAATAAATAAATTAGTAATTAAGACGAGGGTGGCGCGCTTTGCAGGACGATCATGGATGCGCGACATTTTTAAAGCAAAGCTTTCTATAGCTCTACCAGCCAGCGGTTCTTTCGTGGCGTGCGGGACAACAAATTCCCAACGCGGCGCAGGGGGTGGTGGGGGCGAGGGGATAAAAGGAAAAAAATTAATGTTCCCTACAAAAATAAAAACAACCTAAATAAAAACGCGAACAACCGTGCACCAGCTAGGCTATAGCAGGTTAATGCCGATCAGAAAAATAAAAGAACAGGAAGCCGAGGCTCCAAAAACTTTTGGAAGAAAAGCCTGTGGGTTACAAAAAAAAAAGATTAAAAAAAGTTGAGGCTTTTGCTTTGCTCGGCGGGAAAAAACGCAACGGAGAACCCGAACGGAGTTGAGTTGATTCATGAATGGAAGGAGAGGAAGCGCCACGCCCCACTGTTCTCCCATACCACCCCGAAGCCGTTTATACATCCCTGAAAATAAAGACGCACAGTGCGCAGTGCATAGCCCTTATCCCCCCCCCCCCCCCCCCCCCCGAAAGAAATTAAAGAATAATAATAACAATGAAGTCCCAAAAAATCCCAATACACCACCCCAACCACCCCACAACATTACAGTTCCCCGACCACCACAATGTCAGCACCAGGAACCAAACACCGTCATCCAGGTCACCCAAAAGCACGCCCCACAGCACGATCCCCCCTGCCAACACCAAACACAAGTCCATCCCTACAGTCCACAAAGAGCAGAGTTCAGAGTCCGCAGTTGAGAGTCCATACGCAAGTCCATATATAGAGCCGCAAACTTATCATCAACGGTCCCACATGCGGCCGCTGGCGGGAGCAGCGGCAGCAAAGCGGTGTCCATTCATTCATTCATTCATTCATTCATTCATTCATTCATTCATTCATTCATTCATTCATTCATTTATTTCGCATCAAGTAAAATACAGGATGCTGGAGGTAAGCAGAAAAAGCCGACGAGATGTCAGCTTGACGGAGCCGCAGACCTCCCCCCCCCCCCCTTCCCCCACTGGCCGCTTGAACAGCATTTAGAAACGTTGTCCGAATATCTAACAATACTGTTTGTTACAGCAATCGGGTTTGTAGGAAATCATTAAAATATAGTGGCACAGGAACATCATTAAATTACAGCATAAATGTCATTAAAATAGAGTAGAAAATCACTAAAATACAGTGACACGAGGAAAACAGCAGAAAGTGTGGGCTCGATGATTGCAATAGAGAGAGAGAGAAGGCTCTTTAATGTAAACTGGTGAGGTCAGCCCTGTTAGGGACAAGGCTTGCTACACCAGATGGTGGGTGACTACGTTGATGAGTGGTGAATATTAGACATTAGGGTTACAGCAGGAAGAAGACAAACAAGAAGCGTTGAAAAAAATGGGGCCCATCTCCCCACGAGGGGGGACTCGAGTAAATGCGTCGCGTAGGGGGTGGGTGTATTGCGTTAACGTTAGTGTTTGGGGGGTGGTGGTGGGGTGGTAGTGAATGTGTTAACTATTATTGCTTATTACTATTAATTATTATTATTTCTTTCATATATTAATTATTACTTTCGTGATTTTGTGACTCGAGTCCCCCCTCGTGGAGAGATGGGTTTTTCTTTTTTTTTGTGACGCAAGAAGTGAAGGCAAGGAGGGGGTTGTCGTAAGTCGTTATTTATTTATTTGTTGCTGTTGTCGTTGTATTGGACGCTGAGAACGACGGCTTCGTGGTCGCTAAAGTGTACTGTTAAGGGGTCTTTAAGCAGTGGTCGTGCGTTGCAGCAACTGGTGAAGACGAGATCGATGCAACTGCTGCCGTGTATCAGCAGCTTCTTGACGTAGTTTGAATGAGTCAAGGATATAAGGCGCGTTCGTACCCTTTGATTCTGTGTCGCTTTTGTGGCGCAGTGGGAAGAGCACCATGTACCTCGCGTTCCGCCCACAGGGTCGTGGGATGGAAACCAGGCGCCGATAACTATTTTTTTTATATAGTGTAGGGGGAGGGGTGCGGACCTGTTGTTGAGAGCGAGGAGGGTAGCGTGATGCGGGAGAGGAGGAGTGGGGGAGAGGGCGCACCTTGGCGCTGAGCTGTTGCGGATGGACGGCGAACGCTACATGTGAGTTAAAGAAATGCTCTGCATTTAAAAAGGAAAGTAAAAACAAGAGAAATCTGCCAGCAGAGTCCGGACATAAAAATACAATTGAAAAGAGAATCGTTAATGTAAACACTGAAACAAAACGAAAAGTAAACGACGCGAAAAAAAGAGTAACACCAACCCAAGAAAAATAAATAGATGAACGCCAGTGACACCAACACAAGCAAAGTAAAGAGATGAACGCCGCAGTGCGAAAGAGTAGATATCAGGACACACTTGCTCTGTCTGCTATCTAGATAAATTTGTCTAGTTCAGTGTTTCGTAGGAACTGGAGTAGAACTTTTGTACCTAAGGTACTGTCAGAAGTATTAGCCCAAGAAAATGACGAAGTTCCAGACTGCCTCCATGGCGTACACGAGAGAGGGAGGTCGCTGCAGTTTTCCGCGCAGCAGCGAATCGAGGGCAGACACACAGCAAGTGATCGACAGTCTCACACACAGCGCAAGTCCGGCACAGAGGGGAATCTTCCCAACCTATCTTGAACTTAAAACTCCGAGTAAATGCTACATTCAGGCGTAGTCCGTGCAACACTCCTTCACACCGCTTGTTGATGCCGCGTGGAAAGCGGAACTTGCAGTGCGGGTCAATAGCCTGCAGTGGTAGATACTTACGGTGAGGGTCCTGCCACTCCGACATTTGTGAAGTCCATCCATTTTCGAGGATAAGAGCGTTGCTGTCCTCTCGGGAGAAAGGAAGCTGGGTCGTACTGCTCATGAAGTGGCCTGCGCTGGCGGCTGCATCAGATCTAATATTGCCTTGTATGCCCGAGTGACCAGGCAGCCACTGAAGATAGATGTCATGACCCTCGCGCACTGCCATTGTGTGAATTTCGCCAATTTCACATACAAGCTGACTGTGGTTGTGAAGATTTCGGAGGGCTTGTAAGGCGCTGCGAGAGTCGAGGAATATTACCCATTGCTGGGCATGATGTCCGCTGATGTAGTGAAGATCAGCTCTTACAGCTGCCAGTTCGGTAGCAATCGAGGATGTTTCGTGGCTAAGTTTTCTTTGGATAGTGCACCGGGCAGCTGGGATCCACACGCCGATGGCGCATCCCGGGCGAACCGAGCCATCTGCATAAACATGTGTGTAGCCTTTGTAGGTACTGTAGATATACTCGAGTGTGAAGAACTTGGGCGCGGCCGCGGGCATGGCGGACTTTTTGCTGATTCCGGGTATTGTAGAGCATTAAACACAATGAAAACATATGTTTGCCGCTGTCGTCAGTGGCAACCTAAGAACATAAAAATGCAAGGAAGCTCTACAAGAAAAAAAAAAAACAATCAAGCACACCTAAAAAATACAGGGCGGAACCGGGCACAGCTCAGATAAGCCCCGGCAACACCACTGGAGCTGCACCACAAGAGCGGCGCCGATAGCGCCTCACTGCCAAAGCACGCAATTCACCGTCCCGGGATCTCCACCTCCAAGGATCTCTGCTAATAAATAAAGAAACAAAAACCCAGCCCCAACAACCTGCCGACAGGGGGATCAAGGCACCCAGTGATCTCAACTTCCGAAGCTGTTTAGTCGCTGTTGCAACTGTGACCAAGGGCAACCCAACACAAAGCGCATGGCAGCAAATTTCGGAAAAATAATTCATCTCCCTCGTTTCAAAGGGAAAGTACAAAATGTTGGGCAATGCCTCCACATTTCAGAAACATACCCTGAAAACAAAATAAGGACAAACCTGTAATACAAATGTCAATCCGTCAGCATGATGGACGTGGGGGCACGATTTCAAGCGATATAAAGGCCGGTAGAAATGTTGCCCGATGACCTCATACAGTTCCCCAAAACGCCCTCGAGTCCCGAATCAAGTGGTTGAAAGAAGTAAGCGAGAAAAAGGAATATGCCGGAAGATCTCAACCCGTGACCACGCTACCACATGCGAGAAAAAGACAGATGCCGGCCAATCTCTACCCGTGACCACACTACCACAGACCCGTTCAGAGTATGTGCCATCTGCAACTGAAACATGCCATTAAGGGGAGCATGGCTACATCAAAACAAGGCTACACCGTCAGGTAATGTTTCGTCCAACTGCATCCCGCCAGACCCAATCCACACCCCTACAACCAAAGCAGAGCTAGCATTTTTGCAGATTAAATATCTCCGTCCTTGTAGCCATGTGCACCCACCATGTATACGATGAAATGAAAAATGATGCCCGCTGGCAACCCAACACACACTCCGATAGAAATCCCACTGTTCATCTGGATCTATACTGAGATCTAGGACTCCATCCACGTGATTTCCAACATCGAAAGTCATCAAGAGGCAACACTGGCGCGTTCGAGCCGATGCGGGAAGACCCAAGGCCGGCGCTAAGGCAGAAAGAATTGGGGCTGCCAACGTATACCACTGACCCGCAACCCTTCCACGTACGAGCCGCTGCTCAATGAGCATTACGGCGGGCAGACATCTCCCTCCGCCCAACGCGTTACGTGGAAAAGGTGAGCGGCCGCAACACCATCGAGGCCACTACATATAGAGCGACCGGGACCAAGTGTCCATACCTAAAAAATTGCCTTCAGAAGAGCCCCAGCTCACAAAAAGCCACTCATTATGATTCCCGCAAGTACGTACATCGCCCTAGAGGCTAAGTGGCGGGCCGAGAGCTCCCTCGAAGGGTGAACCCCTTCGCGTCACTTGGGGATCACAGTGGCAAATCTAAGCGCCGGCCGATAAGTACCCAACTCAAGTGGGGACCGGATCTGTCAAGGACATTTGGCTAATAATTCACGAAGCACGCTATAGATGGCGAGGCGAATTTACCCAGCGTTCCCTGTGCGGAAGTGTCTGCTCGCCGGCGGTGGCATCGGCGGTACGGCTTTGTCGTCTGCTTTAGCGACGGTAGTTTCCGGCCTGTTTTGGCGTAGCTTCGCGTCCATTGCGCACTGCCTTCGCATGGCTTGATTAACATGTTTGACAGCACCTCCAGGGTAACTCGCACCCGACGGAATTAAGTGGTCATACAGCAAACATGCGTTAACGATTGGTTGGCAGGGCGGGAAAACGAAATGTACAAACCACATACAGACATCTGGCCGCTACCTTTTGTGTACTGCTTGCCACGAATGAAACTCCGTTTTCTAAATTGGTGATTACCAATTCGGTTGTGTTTTAAGAGGTATTACAAAAGGCGAAAGTAGCTACTTATTCGGATAAAAAGCGATTATAAAAGTCCCCTCAGCTTTCTTGCAATTCCCAAACTAAACTAACTAGTTCAAATCGGTATAAATGGGAATCACTAAGCTCACATGGCCGAATCGTTTAGGTGTCTACGCTACTGTCGCGCGGTGATGTAGCCCCACGCTAGCACAATCAGGATGGCTAGGTTCCGCTGTGTCACCCTTCAAAAGACGCTCCTCTCCGCTTTCTTTCTTCCGACTCACGGTCGGGCTACAGCGGCGGCTTCCGCCGCTCTAGCCCGGTCGTGGCCGACGCTGCTGCTGCGTTCGGGACCCCCAAGGAGGTTTAAAAAAAATTGCAGTTTTTTTAACCTTCTTGGGGACGCCGCCCCCGCGAATTCCAGGTAACGGCTGGCAGGATCTGTGGTTTTACTCTTTGTAGAGCCACGTGTGTGCATTCAAGTGGCGTCCATGGGCAATTGTTGTGGGTGTCGTTTAGAGCTTTGCTTTCCAACCACCTTTACAGCGTGGATCGGGCCATTTTTTTTTCAAATCCTGTCCGTAAAATTCGAGATTACAGCTAATAGTGAAACTTGGTTGACAAAAGAATATGTACCACCTCATCTCGAAGGCAGCGGAGGGATGGTGTTACAGCCGTCTACATTAACACTAATCTCCGCCACCAGGTTATGGAGTGATTGAATAGGATATATAAACACATTGGAAGTTTATTTATTAAAGTACTGAATACCGTTATTGGTGTGTTGTATAGGCCCCCATCGGGAAACATGGCTGAGTTCCTGCAGTTCGTTGAAACTGTAAAATCGAATATTGATTGATTGATTGATTGATTGATTGATTGATTGATTGATTGATTGATTGATTGATTGATTGATTGATTGATTGATTGATTGATTGATTGATTGTCGGGTTCAACGCGCCGACACAATGCAGGCGATGGGGCGCGCCGTAGTGGAGGGCTCCGGATTAATTTCAACCACCTGGGGATCTTTAACATGCGCCGAAATTTCGTACACACGGGTGTGTTTGCTTTTCGCCTCCATCAGAAAAGCGACCGCTGCGGCCGGGAATCAAACCCGCGACCTCGTGCCCAGCAGCGCAACGGCTTAGCCACTGAGCCAGCACGGCGGGTGTGTGCGTGTTACTAGTAAAGCAGCCCTTGAATGGGGTGAAAGGTTAAGTGGCCTACGGGATTTTTCGCGCCACGAGAAAATGAGGTCCAGATCTTCATGAAGGATGATGTTATCGTCGTTGCTGGGGAGAGCATTGCGTATATTTCAGCCCAAGAAAGTCTGTCGTCTTTAAAATCGTCGAGAGGAACCGGGTGTGCGCGTGTCGGTCGTCCGCGTTGTCGTGATCGGCAGGCACAGGCGCTCGTGGGTGCTTTCCCACACGCCACCCGGATGCCATGCGGGAAGCCCGCCCACTGCGGAACCACGCATCGCTGGCTGCTCGCCGCCTGCCCGCTCGGACGCTGCTGCCGAATCGCTTCAGCCTGGCCCACCCGGGATATGCACCCGCTCCTCTCCCCTGCCACGTGCAGCCAAGCGACACGTGCGCGACTACGGGGGCGGGGTATTTCGCACCATGCTCCAATTGGAGTATGGTGGGAATTACTTACACAGCCAGCTGACCCTATGGTTCCGGTAGTGATATCGTCGTTCAAGCGAGTAGTGCGTGATTTAGCGACAGCCGCTCCTACGCATGACACGCGACGCCCAGCCCAATTCTGTGGGTCTCAACAAGTGGCACGCGAGAAGTACACACGCGGGAATATTCAACCGAACTGAGTAAACCTTCGCTGCATTTATAGGAGCCAGAGGAGAGGCGCGAGGGGGAGAGAGAGATGGCGTCATGTGGCAGGGGCGTCAGACGGCTTTCGCAGCGAAGCTGATACGCGGATGATAGCTTAAGGTTTTCGCTTTCACAACGCTGAGCACCTTTCTGCGTCCGAGTACGGAATTGCCGCTTAAACGGAACAGTAGCCTGTAAGTTAGTTGGTTTCGTGTCCAGATAACGCAAAAAAAACTCTCGGTAATCAGAACTAAAATTTCCGCGTCACCATGTAAACGGAACCAGAAATGGAACTTCTTGTGAAACCCATTGGCATGAGAATCAGTTTTTTGCGGTTGCGGCTTTTTTTTTTCTTCCTCCATGTTATATAAAGAAAAACTAGCAGGAACCGTAAAAAGCTGATTTTCGTGCCAATGGGTTTCACAGGAAGTTCCATTTCTGGTTCCATTCACACGGTCCCTTTTTTACTCTTTTTCTCACATACCCCGTCCCCGTTGTTTCAATAAACGTTTTTTCTCTCTCTGTCTATCTCTCTCTCTCCATTTTATTTTAGCCTCGTTGGCCTCGTAAGCCTCGTCTCGTTAGGGGTCAGTCGTGTTAGGGCAACGAATGCAATATCGCCGTTCTTGTTCCAGTCGTTCGATCTCGATTCAAGATACCGACGTTACAGGGCTCAGCTCCTGCCACCTCGTTCATGCCATCGTGGTGCTATTTGAGCTGCATTGCCGCGTTTCCATCTTCTAAATTCGGTGGCTCGCAAGCACTCCCGAAGTTGAGGCCTCTAGTCTTCGTGAAGATGCAGTTGCAAGGACTCAGTGCACGGTGACTCATTGTTTCCAAATCAACTTTGCGAAGGCTGTGCCGAAACCTTTCGTACTTTTCTTGCTTACTAAAAAAACATCAGCTGAATTCACCTTCTAGTGCTTATAGTTCCATGAAATGGTATCAAGAGTGTGTAAGCACATAAATCTGTGCTTTCACACATCTCAGTAAAGGGAACTCCTGTTAAACTGAACTAATTTTTCCGGTCCCTTAAAGTTCCGTTTATCGAGACTACTGTACTTGAATTTGTCTGATTGAGGCTTCCGATGTATGTTTACGACGAACCATTAGGATTTGTTAACAACCTGCGTCCTGGCCTCGCTTTCAACCCGACAGGTAACCTTGGGCGAATCGGTTACGCGGATTCAGGTTCGTTGTGATCGCTCAGCCTATTGGTTCAGCCGTTGATCCAGGGTGCTATTCCGGAAGGCCCGAGTTTCGCCTATACTCCCGAGTTTACAGCTGCTTGGGTTATGAAAGTAGTGATAGTGGAGCATTCGATACACCTCGAGAAAAACCGCCGGAATCGCGTGCAGCACGCCTGGCATATTCAGGGCGCTGTATTGGGGCCGCTTAGATTGATAAAGTACGGCGTGTGCTATCTTCTGCATGCAGCACCCTCTGAAATCACTCTGCAATACTCCTTCCCCGGCACAAACTAGATATCCCCACTGCTACGTTGAAATCCCCAGCGTGGCTGTTGGCGGTCCATTTTTCTCGGTGTTCTGTTCTTCCACTGCAACGTTTACAAGCGTTTACCATGGGGCCTGAGAGCAGTCCCAGTGCAGCTCTGTGCAAGCCCAAACCAAGTCATCAAGCGGATCCACTGTAGCGAATGGAACGCGCCCTGCCCCCGACCATCAAATATGGCTTTTGTTTACGGCTTGCTTGAGTGTGCACGGCGGCCGCTTATCAGAAATCGTCCCGGTCATTTGAAGGGCGTGTTTGAGAACTGGCGAGTGCGTTTTAGGCGTTGAGGTTGTGTCATTAGTGATCGACTATGTTTTCACGGTGTATGAAGGAGGCTCCCATGGGAAAATCGTGTCATTTTTGCCTTTCCTGTCGGCTTGTACAATGGTGAACTCCAGTTCGGACCGAACACCACCGCGACTGTGACACCGTTGGCTGACGGTGGCCTGGGGACTTCATTTTTGCTTTGTGCTAAGTTCTTGTCACTGCTAGCGGGTATCAAAGGACTACTTCGTGGATACGACGCTACGCCTACACAAAGCAGACGCCATGGGTGGGTGTTGCTTCTGTTGGTACGCCGCGCCTACGAATGGGCTGGGTGTGTTTGATTGACATTAGAACTCGGAGGAAACTCGGACGTGGTTTTGCACGGCCGAGTTGAACTCGGGACGCCCGTGGTGGCCGCTGCTGCGTCGAGGTTTATATTTATGTTGTCTGTAGAAGGCACCGAGAGGTCTTTTAAAAGGAATAGGAATTTCGAGTTATTTTTTCTCTCGAAAAGTGCTTTGCATCCGTTGTGCAGTCGTTTGGCGATAGACACCCGTTTGCGATGACTTAGAGGTGGCTTTCGCTCCGTGACCGTCGAGGAGCAAGTGTAGTGTGCGCGGCGGTTGGACGCGACGGGCAGCTTTTACAGAAGCGTTGGTGGCGACCGCACCATCGACCGCCACCAGTCGACTGTCAGCGGGTGTGTGCGCAATATAATCAGTGGAGACGTGTTTTGCAGACTTCGCCTTTCTTTTAGGTGGTTTGGCGTACATGGCTTGCGCAGGTTCCTACCGCCGGTCTATCCGTGTGCAGCCGGAGCGTGCGCTTCAGTTATCGTCTGCTCGCAAAGCAGTTTCGAACGAAGCCTTGCATGACCGTGCGTTTTGTTTATCATCAGCGCGGCGGACAGACTCCCTCGAGGGGTTGCGTAGCGCACATTTCTTGTGAAAACGTTACTGTCAGGATAGCTTATACGTATTATCAGAGTCCGTCAATGCAGAGTCCGTCAATGCTTTTTCTGGGTATTATATATGCTGTCAAGGAGACAGTCGACGCACCGATAGTCGGTTGAGGTGGTTTATTAGCCGGGTAATGGCGATAGGAACGCAGGTCCGAGCGTTGACATAACCCAGTTCGTTTCTCGCGCATGCACCACATGGGGTTCATCTTCTTCCCCTGGCACGTCTTTGGCGCCCATCCCCCTGTCTGGGTTGGACATAATCCTGCCTTCCTCCTCCACATGGTTGATGCTGGTACGGCGCATACCCCCGATAGTTTGATGGCCTGTTGCATCTTTTCATTATCCTCTCTACAATAAAATCAACGACGCGTGCCTGTTGTGAGAGGCGACCTTTACAGATTAAACGGGTTTTGTTCAGCGTCACCATCGTAAGGTAGGAAGCAGAGCATGGAAAGCGAGTGAAAGGGAGAGCTAAGAATTAAAGCAACCGAGTGACGCCAGAGGGAGGGTAAGCGGGAGTGCGAAGGGCGCGAAGGAAGAGAGGGTTGTGAGGGGATTGAACTCTACGAAAAAAAGAAAAAACGGCTGTGTAGAGCTTCTTTGAACAAGAGCAGTGAAGAGCAAAATGAAATAAAGCAAACAAACCTGAAAAGTCATTTTCCTTGTTGCTATTCCTTCCTTCGTAACACATGACCACTTGCGGGATGGGCCCGGAATTTGCACCTTTGAGGAAGTAACGTGCCTGGTTCGCAAAATTCGTAACACTGTGGATTCGAACAGTATCACTTCAGGATAGTGCGTGTAGCGTGAAGCCTGAACGTGATGTCACGGGAGTAGGACCGGTGCACACCACCCTCGCAGAACCCCGATTCTAGGGAGGCTGTGGCGTGTTCCAGTCTGCTTGCACACTAAGACGAACAAATGAAAGAGAAGAAACTGACGCAAACAGGCAACAGCAGAAAAAAAAACGTTTAAAGTAATTCGTAATAAAAGAAAAAGAAACGAAAGCGAGAAAGAAGGGGCAAGTACAATAAATTAAAAACGAAGTTTCTAATACGTCTCGCCAGGGTTTCTCCTTAAAATCACGTAAGCAGACTGGACCGCGCTGTGGAAAATTCGGTTCGAAAAGCGCATGGTTTCGATAACGTAATACGGGCAGCAACTGTTTTGAATTTGGCGCGCTTTCATCACCCGCTTCCTTTTTTTGCCAGTCGGCCATAGCCACGTGATTGCACTGTGTGCCGCCGACGGTAGAAACTACTACTTAGGAACTGGCTCACATTAGAATATAGCGATGGCCTACACCAGTGAATGGACCATTCAATGCTGAACAATTTTCCTGTGAAAAACTGATGCCGCCTCCCGAAGACCACGAACTCATACGAGCCCCCTTCAACCATAAATCCTCCCCTCCCAACTCCCCCCCAAGGCCTCCGGCCTTCCCTTTTTGAATAAAAGATTTAACAACAACAACTACTTAGGACGAAAAATTCCAAACAAAATGCTCATTGAACGCAAGGAATAAAAAATAAAATTAACCTTGAGTGAAATACAGATTAATAAAGTGAAAGTACAATAAAATGAAGTAGTTGGATTAGCGTTCCCCCAGTAGCCGCCAGTGCAGCAGGGGAGCGAGAGAAAGCGCTGAAAGATGCGCCACGCCCTAGTGGCGCATCCTTGGTGCGCGCTGCCCTGGACCGATTATGTCACCTCAATAATCAGCAAATAGCATGAATCGTATTTTTTGTCTTTTAACCCTGCCCTGAAATATTATTATGAGCTTATTGCCCGAATTTCGCTCAAACTCGGGCCTTCTGGAATAGCACCTCCAAACTGGTAACCCGGGGAACCGTATAAGACAAGACAAAACTCCGGGCTATTGGCGCCACTTCTACTGTGCTAATTTAGCCACCAACAGCTACATTGATACGTCTTGCCTCTGCACCAACTTCACCCGATATAAATGAGTCCTTGTGACCTCGTATTCTCCTTCACCCCTAAAACGTAAAACCGGAATAAAGGGGAAGAAGGCGCAGAAAGTGGCGAATGAAGCAGTTTAACCGGGTTTTTGTTCCGTTGTTTATAGTACACACAAGTGAAAACGCCTAGAGCTCTGTAGCGGTTCGCTTTCAACATTAGGGACGTTCTTCCACCACCGGCTAAGCGGCGGCGCGCGCTGTGCATACCGCCGTGATCCGCTCTTTCCAGCCCCTACAGGTGGCGCTGCGGAAAACGGCAATGGCGGACGAGACGGTGATCGGGCCCCCGTAGCAATTAACACGCGTGCCAGCATCAGTAGCGGCCTGACAGCCCATTGCTCCGCTTGAAACAACTACTTTCTTGAAAAATAAATGCACGCATACGTTGCTGATCACGAGATAACATTCGATTCGTTTCAAGGTACGGTGTAAAAAGCGCTGTGTGTGAGGCAATCCGCTTTGCATGGCTCAGGCCGCACGGAAGTGGTTTGAGAACAACCCCGCCTTATTGGGCAAACAACCTGCTACGGAATGTGCAACGCTAAGTTTTGGGACATTATTGCAGTGCACACCCATAAGTGTACGTTTTACTTTAGGCGCGTTCGTTTCCGTGCGTACACACTATAAGCAGAAGCACGTGCGCACCATGCGCGGGCGATATCTGCGTATGGCGGTGTTTTGCTTGGGTGTAGTAAAACGAAGTTACGACATTGAGTAGTCAAACGGCGAAAAAGAGGCTCCCATTACGTCGTATCAAGTGGTGTACAAACGAACGTGTTAGCATTTATGAAAAAAAAAATATTGTAAGCCCACGTATTTACGCGTGCATGTAGTATACACTGGCGTGTGATATTGAAGCGTACACTGATAAACTACAGCCAGTACTTTACAGGTGTGCTTCTGGCTTGTGAAAACTAATTTACGTTAAAAACTAATTTACGGCTGAAATTACGTTCTGTTGATTTGAGTGCCAGTAAGATTTTTAAGTGCGTCGATCCATTACCAAAACGAAAACTGGGGCTACCAAATGCATTCAAGAGCTCGCATTTGAACTACCAGACTCAGTTACAGCATTGTCATTTCTAAAATATCTCGCTTAGGCACACTTATTTCGACAGTCAATGATTAATAATTAAACACATCCCCACATTTGCTTCTCCCCTTCGCGTGCAAAAAGTTTTAAGTTGTTTCTTCATTGAAATAAAAGCAAGCGGATAGGACAGCGTCTGCTGCTTATATGTTTGGAAGCAGTGGAATTGACCCAATTTAACAACAGATAAGCGAATATCGGTTGACATATTATGCGGCAGTGAATGTAAATAATACCCGAAAAAGACGATCACAAGGTTATACAAAATGCCTACAAAATCAGCGTCCTCACCGCAAATAACTATTAAATGTGGTAGCCGTAATTCAGTAAAGAATAATTAAGGCCCCACGTACGCACGCGTGGGTCCGAAGGACCTCCATTTTTCTCCGCAGCAGACACCGATGAGTTCCAAAACTCTTTCGTTTACATGCAGCTTATATAGCTTTAAGAAAGTTGAGAGAATGTGAACGCTCGTTCAGTCTATATTTTCCGATTATTTAATCTTCCCGTCGCTTCTGCGAGCCCTGCACGGATGCCGCCGGCCGCCTCCGCCGGAGCGACCATTCCGCCGATCACCATCTCCCGGCTTCGGACAAATTCCGCGCGGCGTCACTAGCATCG
Source organism: Haemaphysalis longicornis (assembly GCF_048455015.1). NCBI lineage: Eukaryota > Metazoa > Arthropoda > Arachnida > Ixodida > Ixodidae > Haemaphysalis > Haemaphysalis longicornis. Next base: position 154,531,987 of record NW_027526407.1, on the reverse strand, counting down.
CTGGAAAGAGCGAATAGCCCGGCCGTGGTTCTTCTGACCACTTGCCAAAGACACCCGCCGTTCATGGCTTTCAGGTGCGACTTTGGTTTGTATTCTAATGGCGTGGATTGGAGCGTCCGCAATCCTGCTCTCTCTGTTTTTGAAATCGAGAATTTTTTGTGTAAAGATGAATGTGCATACCCATTTATTTGTAAACAACAGCGGTTCGGAACGTTTCAGGTAGCGTTCGGCAGTGTGCAACCTATCCCCGCGTATAAGTGATGCTTCGCGCCGTGCGAAAGGGCCGCTTCTGTGAGGTAGGTGAAATGTAAAGTCGGAACAGCGGTGTGTAGCGCTTCTTGATTTTTCGCTTCCCCGGGCTGCAGCACAGTGTGGACTCGTCGGAAAGGTGGAGTGGACTAACCATCCTTCCCGCCAAAATTCTTACCTGTCACCTGCCCCAGTTTATTTCAAGCCTGTCCAACCACTTCGTATAAAAATGTCCCCCGCTCCGCCGTCACAATGTCTCCCAAGTAGCCTTCCAAAGGCATGCCCACAACGCGAGGGGGGAACGTGGCACGCCACAATGTCACCAACAGTGCGGCAAAGCGCGTCCCGCATTCATCGCAAAGGCACGCGCGATAAGCTTTTTTTTTTTTTTTTTAACTGCGCCTTTGTATTCACAGCTTTCTTTTCTTTTCTCGCCTTGCCCTATTATTTTCCCTCACCTCCGAACGCTGTCTCACCCCATCTGCCTCGCGCTTCTCTGAAACAGCAGAGGAAGAAGCCAGGCGAATGCGCGCTATGACAATGGAATCCCAGAACACGCTTTCCTGTTGTATAGGGATCCACAAGTGCCTCCATTGGGATGTGGACGAGCTTTGAGACTCCAACAATGAGGCTAGATGGGGATTATAATCCCGCGCGCGCCGACGCGTGCGTTCTGGTCCAGATGGCTTCTCTTGTTCCTTTCTGGAAAACCTATTCATTGCCTCCTTCTTTCTTTTTTACAGAAACCCGAACGAGTGAACAGTGCGGTAGCGATACCATCCAGGCTTGAATTATTATTGGCGCGAAATTTCAGTTTCCCTCTCAAGAATCGTTACCTGGGGGAATAAACAGGGTGAGACGAAAATCCACATTGGCTATGTTTTGAAGACGATAGTCTTGGGCTACTTAAACCCGAAAATTTTGGTATCTCTGTCTGTCGCACTCAGTCAGCCATCCTTCCGAAAGGCTAGCAAAATTCTTGAGCCAGAAGTTTTATAGCCAAAACCTCTCCAAACTATTAAATCGGGCACCATATTGCATACATCCGATCATTGCTGAGCAAAAAAGAAAAGACTGTACTTGAGGCGAAACATGAAAACACAGCTGGTGTTAGCCGTGTTCTTTAATTAAAAATATATGCGTGATCGGTTAAAGAAACACATTGCAAGCAGTTTTCACTAAGAAATAGAAAAACTCCAATGCTACACCAGGGCGTTCCAAAGCCAACGGTAACAAAAGGTTTCAATAAATGGCGCGCGTGCAGTGCCAACACGGGCAAAATGAACTGGCTTGAACATTTTTGACTTTGAAAGCTTTTTCGAGAGGTTTTGACCCCGCGTCCAATTAACTTCCTCTTTTCAAACTTGGCCAACCTAATCTAGAAAAGAATGTACTAAAATCGATTAAATGCTTTCAAGATAACCGTACCCATTTGTCACAGACAATCGAACTGACTCTGACCTTCACCCAATGACGTCTGGTGTGCCACAGGGGTCAGTCTTAGCACCTCTTCTATTTCTAATCTATGTTTATAACTTTCCTCACTCTGTTTCCTCTTCCATAAGACTGTTCGCCGACGATTATGTGACATACTGAAGAATTACCACCAACCGCTGTTGCTTGCCTCCAAGCTGCCCTTAACAACACCTCTGCGTGGTGTTACCGCTGGATGATGGAATTTAACTCTAACAAGTGCCAATAAATGAGAATTACTCGGAAGAGTAATCATCATCAAGGGCCAGCTTATTCTACAAAAGACTTGCGCTTATCTTCCGTTACCAGTAACAAATAGTTTTGTGTCCACGTTGCTAATGACTTAACCTGGTAGATCATATTCAGCACATAACCAATAACGCCAACCCGATTCTTGGTTGTATTAGTCCAAACCTTTCCCTTGCAAGTTGCGCGTACCGCACTAAAGCTGTTGCTTTATAAAACGTCAGCGCGGTCAAAAGCAGAATACGCCCAATCATGTTTGAAAACTGCGCTTGAGGTTACTAAGGACACACTTGAAAGGAATACAAACGGACGACGTGGACAGCACGAGCGCACAATACGCACAATCAGCTTGGGATACACATACTAACACACTCATTTCCACGCTCGGGTCACACCAAAATTGTCCAGCACGACTTATACTTCGAAATTATTTTTGTCTTGATAGTGTAACACAGATTAAATCTTCATGATACAGCCTGATCTCTCGGCTCGACGACCATTATATCTCGTATATTACTCTTTCGTCCTTTTTTGTACAAATGTAGCCTTAAAAAAAACTTTTTCAGTCGTGCTGGCTACAAATCATCTCGCATATGCCACGAAACCGCAATGTAGAACTAACCATTTTAAGAGCGAAGCTAGTAATCTTAGTATTTCGTGTCCACAGTTAAAAATACCTAGAAATTGCCCAGCGCGCGCACGTGAGCGCGGTCCTCACGCTGACCGCGCGGCAGTTAACAAAACCAAGAAAATGCCTAGCGCTCGTGTGTGCGTTCCTCGCGACGACCGCCCAGCGTCCTCTGGGCGCGTTTGTCAAACCAAGCATGCCCACGTAAGGAGATTGGCGAAGACTGGCAAAACAAGAAAGAAAGAAAAAAAGAAAGAAAGAAAGAAAGAAAGAAAGAAAGAAAGAAAGATAGAAAGAAAGAAAGAAAGAAAGAAAGAAAGAAAGAAAGAAAGAAAGAAAGAAAGAAAGAAAGAAAGAAACTCCAGCGTTCGCCATAATCATGGCAACACTTTCTCGGAACGAGAAAGCAGGTCATAGCGTACGCCCCTCCAAGGTGATGTCCAATGATGATCACTTCCAAAAAAATGTAGGAAGCTCACACTTATAGCAACAATGATGGAGTAAAGGCGTTGCGGCAGCGAAGGAAAAGCGAATTGCCTGCAATCGTGGAGTGAAACCATCGTGATGGTCGTGAAGGTTGCGCGCAGCTTATCTATCTTCAAGCCTTAGGCGTTGCTGTGAGCTCCCTTCATTTTTTTTATTCTTTTGTGTGCAGAACCAGCAGGAACTGGAACCACGTCCCGACCTCTGTTGTCTCATTCCACTTTTAAAACCGCCCTTCTTGGCTGGGTAACCTGAAACCGTTTGCTATTTCGCTCATTACTTACGTATTATTTTTCGTTTTTTTTGTATTAAGTGCGAATGCACTTTATAAGCGACCCCAAACCATCCACCGCCGGCGGCGGCGGCGGCGTCGGCGTCCGCAGTGCTCCTCTATATTTAAAAAAAAAGAAACAGCATCCGGCGCCAGGTTTCGATCCGAGGACTTTGCGGCCGCAGCGCGACGCTCTACCGACTAAGCCACGGAAGCCACGCTGATATCAGTGTGAGTAACGCGCCTTATATCTTTAACGCATTCAAACTACGTCGTCAGCGGCGTGCGTTGGCGACTCAGCGGCGTTATAGCGGCTTGATAACTGCGTGGTGTACACGTGATACTACAAACCCGATGGAAGAGATGGAAGAGAAGGCGGCGAGGCGGTGGGCTGCGGGGGCCGAGCGCAAGCGCCGCAAGCGGGCCGACAACCGTGCATTCGCACTTTCACATTCTCCCCCTCGGGGAAATGCGGGGGAATTTTTTGTGGTACGCGTCTTCTCTGTAACGCCTGAATGGCGCGGAAAGTATGTAAATAAAAATAGCATTTCCACCGTATTTATCGTGAGAAAAGCGAGGTGGGAGGGGAAGAAAATAGCGAGGCACTGGCGGCAGACGACATTAGCAGTGAATACGCGGTCAATTTCTTGATATGTGCTACTTTGCCTCACATGACTTGTTGCAGCCCACGATCACTGGATGAATAATTTTTTTTTTAAAAAAGAGGGACTGTATTGGTTAAGGCAGTTTCGGCTGAGCACATGAAGGATATGGGTAAGTTGTACGTCATGATGAAGACCTTCAGGCGCGAAAATATCTAGACGAATGACGTGAAGGACAGCGGCAAGCGCAAACTCTCACTTAATTTTTATTTTCCCGTCGAGACACACATAGGTTACAGCAAGAACACCAATACAACATAAACCACTGTAAGTGGGCAGTGTACACACGCACACACGTTCCTCGACCACCTCTGTGTTTTAAAAATAGGGGGGGGGGGGGTGTTTAACGCTCCCGAGATACACCTGGGCGATGAGGCGCGTCGTAGTGGAGGGCTCTGGATTTATTTCGACCACCGGGGGTTCTTTAACGAGCACCAGAATTTCGAACACACGGACGTTTTCGCTGTTCGGCTCCATCAGAAAAGGTGCCGCCGCGTCCTTGGGCTCAGCAGCACATCGCCTTAGCCACTGAGCCACCGCGGCGGACACCCACCTATGTCACGCGCGCCCCCACCCCCCTGCGAAGTTACATTGTTTCCTCTTCAGTTAGCGTTGTTCCTATAACGGTATATGTCTCGTATCGAAAATTGGTGTGAAGTTAGCGCCTGGCCCTTTCCTTCACGTCCTACGCCGGTATCTTTTCGCGCTTAAATTAGGTGTTCATCGTGACCTGGAGCGGCAGTATGCTGACGCCCATGCAGGCCGATGCAGAAACTCCCTCTCTCTCTATCTCTGCTCGTTCTTCCCCCAGACCGCTCCAATCTGGCGCAGCTCCGGGAAACGCAACCCTTGCTGCCGCGCATATATCCCCGGTAAATGTTCGGCCACCTGGTGTTCCGAGGACACCCTCTCTTGCGCAACAGCACACCCACCCTGCACGCACGGGCTCGCGTACACCCCGTCGGCTTACGGCACCGGCCAGAGCACGTTCGCGTAATCCCACGCCGCACGCGAACGGACTTCGGCGCGTGCGCCCGTTCAATGGCGCTGTTTCCGTGCCGGCGCGAAGCCTGAACCTTCCCCGCTCGGCATTGACGAAGTCCCTTCCTCTTCCCTGCACTGCGCGGCGCCGTCACAGAGCGAGATAAAAGCAGCGGGAGGGAAACGCGCGACTCACAAACGCCGCCCCCGACTCCGTTATGGGATTATGAACGACCGGCGGGAACGGCCGCCGCCGACGAGCTGCAACAATGAGCCCCCCTCCCTCCAATCCAGTCGCGCACCTGGCCTGGATTGGATTGGCTTGGCTGGCTGCGCGTGCTCGCAGGCCGATGCCCAAGGCTCGTGCACGCGCCGCCGTATGGGTGTTTTGCTGCGCACGCGCCGATGGATGACGCTACGCTCCACTTCACGAAACCGTTCGCCCTCCGCATTGTTTGTTTTGTTTGTTTGTGTGTGTGCTTGCGTGCGTGTGTGGGCGGCTGTTTGAGTGTGTTGTTTGCGACCGAGCGCGCAACGTTGCCGCGAACTGCGAAAGCAGCACTCAGCATTGTTACTTTACGGGTGCGAAACCATTTGGTCAATGCAGACTATTTAAGCCCAGTGTAAGCCAGCTTCATCGTATTGAATAATTGATGATGATGATGATGATGATGATGATGATGATGATGATGATTAGATTTTTATGGCGCAAGGCCGACTGAGGGCAAAGAGCGCCAAAGGATAGTTCTTCGTCCCAGTGATAGGACTACTAAAAACATTTCAGTAAAAGTAACCGTAAACTCAAACAAAAGGTAATGAATATGGCTGGTGTAAAGGGCCAGGTTGCCATGATACATGAGAAGAAATGAGATGTAAAAATTTCACATCACTGAGAAACTCAAAGAAGCGCTTGATTAAAAACATGGGCTCGTTTCCTAAACGTATGACGTGTGTTGTGGAATATGTCGTGTGTATAGTTGTGGGAAGTGTTTGCGTGGTGTTGTGTCAATTGAGACTGTTTATTTTATCAGCCACCATACGAACAACGGCGCGAAGTCTGGACAAAATGAGAGCATTATGAAAGACACAACAAGCGCTGTTCTCGCTTTTCAATGCTCTCGTTCTGTCCAGTTTGTACACCATTATTTTTGTAATGAATTGTACCCATCTATCCCAACCTTAGCCTCTTTTATTTAATTAAGCCTTCTCCAATACGCTACACAGTCGACCATTGAATAACAATTGAACAACTTGGATATTTCGATACGTAATCCAATCAAGCGCTGTATTACAGACACCGATATCGCCAATGATCGCATATAACAAACCCCATACGAAATTTGGTCGGTCAGGCTGTAGTTCAATGGCTCTTGTTCCACTAAAATATGCCCAGGAGGAGCGGTACCTTTTATAACGAATGAATATTGCTCTCCGCGTAGATAAAAATAGCTTCGCTAGCTGCGAAGTCGAAGACTCCCAAAAAACCGTCCCTTGACCGAAAGGTTGCATTGCATGGTCGATTGCACAAAAAAAAAAAAAATTAGCAGTAATACCTTTCGCCTTATAAAAGTACTCGCAATGTTATAAAGTAGCAATTTTTTCTATGATGCAGTCATATGTTGCCTGCCAGCAGAGTTACCAGGTCTGGCGATTTGTCACCATACGAGAGGCTCACGGCGACGAAAACGTCGGCGTGGCGACCTGTATAGGACCTTTCAGTGCACTTCAGCCGTGGAGACAAACTGAACAAACGTAACAGAACAAACTTCTAGGCCGACGACAGCGGTCAGGCAAAGTCTACACGAATCAGTCGCTCATACACACCACCGTACAGCGCTTCCAGAGCCCCCCAGTGCTTTCTGGCGCTATCTTACCGGCACAAATCGAAATTAGCGGCTCTCTTAGTATCCGGCACCCGATGTCGTATGAGTAACATCGAAGCCCTCAAGCAACGCCATTGGTTAAAGTGTTATGCTTGAGTAGCTTACGAGAGCTTGATATTTCATTCACAGTGGCGGGAAGTGTGTATGACAATTTATAATAGGCACGGGAATGTAAAGAGGCAGCGAAACTCGTAAAATGTGGTGTTCAGCGAACGTCCGTTCTAGGTTCTTCTTATTTTTTAGTTCTCTACTTAAACGTGCCTATTTTAGTGTTTTCTTTTTTTTTTTTTTTTTTTTGTAGGCGTAGGTCAACCGGTGTATGTTTCTCACACCGCAGCAAACGAATAAAACTGGTTATACGCTTTTCTACTTCTCGTAATTTCTGCATTTTTCCGCAAAAGTATTAAAAAAGTATTTATTAGCATTGCCTTGCTCAAAACGGCGACTTTTCTGGCTCATTTCGAAGCATTCCCTTTGAGGTGGCGACTTTTTGGGCTACTTTCGGCAATTTCCCTCCGACTTTTCCTTACGTGGACCTTGCAACCTTGCCTGTCAGCAACGCTTTCAGACGGGTAATAGGGCCGCAGACCAATGAATTATTACAACTTCGGTTTATCGGAAGCACCTCCGAAAAAGATGTGTCCGTTCATTCTGGGAAGAAAGCAGACCAGTGAAGCTGCGGTGTGTAATGTTAGAGTCGTCTTTGTGGGTAACTGACTGGATGGTTTCTGTTTCTGGATGGTTCTGGTAAAATATCAGTTACAGCCATTTTCTGTAGTCATACTCCCTCCGTAGATGGGCTGCAGACAGTAATTGTGTAACGTTTACAAGCTTACTGTGAACTAATTGCGACAAGTAAATAAACCTCGTCATCTTAGCGGCTGTTTGTGGTATATTTTGTTTCAGAGTAGTTTCGATAACCGGAGAGTTACAGCCGTTTTCTGTAATCATACCCCCTCTGATGATGGGCATGCATCCCTGTGCAACAGACCATGAGGAGAAGCCAGCTTACAAAGACCAAGCTTACACCAACCCGTTTAAAGTCGGCTTCACAACTAAACACACCTATATATACATTCTTTCGGGGAAATATAAGCCGTCTTATACCAAACATGACTGCTGTAGGAACTTTAGCTTTTTATGAATTCTTTCCGCTCGCTGAAGGTGTGACTTACAGTTTTGCGATTCCGGGGTTCTGAGTGGGCGCCGAAAGGTGGCGCTACCTTCGTGTATACGCGTTTGTAACAGAAAAAATAAGTATTTTGTCCCTAATAAGTTTTTTGCTCCTTCCTTAAGAGCAGCGCTGGTATTAAACGAACAGTGTAATACATAGGCATGTTAGTTTATTTTAGTTTTTTTGGTAAGATGACACAGGTCATCACCCCGCTACAAAAGGGATACCACTATAAATCATCAATCATCATCCTCAGTCTTGACTTTTGTGTACATCGTTCTTTTGTCGAAGATACCTTGCTGGATTATAGCCACAGACAGCTTCGTTGTAAAAGTATTGGTAATAGGCCCAGGAAGATCCAAGCATACTACTTTGGAACGGTTTATAAAAAAGGTGTCCATTGGGGGTCCAGTAACTAAAAAGCATCTGTTTGGCTCACTTTTGATAGAGAACTATGTCGTGAAGAGCTCTTGCTGACTTTAAAACACTCGGTCCCGGGTGTTTTTCGCTGCTCTAGAAATTCTCGTGCGCTCACGAATGATGCCACCTCACCTAACGAGCTTCAAAATCGTGTCTCGCACAACCGTTTCTAAGTCGGAGTGTACAACGCATGCGCTAGTCCATCTTCAGTTAGCTAGAGACAAGGACGGGCCCTGGTGAAGCGGATGCGAGCAGGACTCGTACTGCGGCGTTGCTAGGCAACGTCTTTCGGCCTGAATGGGAAAGCATATCAATCAACGTAAGAGAAATACTGCCGCGTGAGCGAGAAACGATTGCTAGGCAACACCCAGGATAGTCGGCGAGTGGCGCTGCAGACGGGAACGTCCCCAGCGCGTCTATTTGTGCCGTGTATACAACCAAGCGGCGCTCCCGACGTTCGGGCGCTACCACTCCCATTCCCCTTTGGGGTAACGACGTTCAACTTGCGTGTCAGCGTGCTAGCCCTAGCCTAGAGGGCTTGTGTCGCGGGTGTACGAATCTCGGCGATAAAAGTTCGCGCTCTCCCTAGGAGCGCAGCTCTCATAACGGAATAATGTGCATAATTGGGCTGTCTAGTAGTGGGCTGTAACATGAGACAAATCATGGGGAAAATAATAAGAAAACATGCAAGATAAACAATACGAGAATATTACTGCAAACGTTGACGCGAGAATTGAGAGCAAGGGCGCACACGGGAAATGCGGGTTTACATCATGGAAGAGAGAGAGAGAGAGAGATAAACGCTTATAGAACTTTTTTTAACACGCCGGTTCACTCTGCCGAGACAAAAAAAAATGAAGGAAGCTCACGCTAACGCGTAAGACTTGAAGGTAGCGACGTTGTACGCAACATTCACGACCATCACAACGGTTTTAGTCCACGATTGCAGCCTATTTGTTTCGTCTTCACTGCCGCAACAACCTCTACTGCATCATTGTTACTGGAAGTGTCAGCTTCCTTCATTTTTTTGGAAGTGATAATCAGTGGACATGACCTTGTAGGGGCGTACACTACGACGTGTCTTTCTCGTTCCGAGCAAGTGTTGCCACGATTACGGCGAACGCTGGAGGTTTTCTTTTTTGCCAGTCTTGGCCAACCTATCTAAGTTGGCATGCTTGGCTTGATAAACGCGCGCAGAGAACGCTGGGCGGTCACGGCGAGGTACGCACACAGGAGCGCAGAGCATTTTCTTGGTATTTTTAACTGCGGACACAAAAACAACGATTTGATTCGCTGTTAAAACGTGGGACCTTCACGATTGAAGGACTCTGATTGTATGAAGCTGACTTTTGGGGCTAGGCACAGCGCGCGTCAGTCGGTATACATGCCCGAATATTTTTTTCCCATCCCAATACTCCGCTGAAACGTAGACCAAACTCTTTCAGAGTTTACCAATGCAAATGATGTCCAACGGCTCGAAGGGGGAAATGCAGGACCACTTCCAGTAAAAGCCGACACGGTGAACGGTTAGGGCCAGGAACGCGTTCTAATTGCTGTGCACCTCAGAAGTCAGAACCCATGCTCAACCACAAGAAAGGAATGAAGAAACCAGAATTTATACAGATATCATAGGTTACACTGAACGGAACACTTATCGTACCTCACATCCAGATCATGGGCATGACCATTGTGGAGGACTGCACTAACGGTGTCCTGCTGCACCATCTCACGCGTACGATGTGGCAGATCGTCCACATGCCACCAGGGATTTCAACAAAATAAGAGGAATGAAATAGGTGGACACGCTTCGGCCATGAGTACAGGCCTGCGTAGTTTCCGGGATCGCGTATGTGATGGCATACCACACACTCTCCAACGCAGACTTGGACAACATCGATGCGGTCATACGAAATGCGTACAAGTGTGCCCTGGGTTGCCCGCGTGCGCTGCCAATGACAAGCTTCTTAAGGCGGGGATGCATAACCCCCCTGAAGAACTAAACAAGGCTGTTTCGGTAAACCAGAAGCTCCGACTAGCGACACCGCTGCCGCCGTGGACCTTAACAGGCTGGGCGTGTTTGTACAGGTACCGCCGCATCAGGCGACGTGGGATATTCTCACAGTCATCCAACATAATATATAGTATGGCCTCTGCCAAGAGATAAGCATCTGCAGTTCCATCAGAGAAGGTGGGAGTCTAAAGCCCAAACGCTGAAAAAGACTCACCGTAAAAATCACGGCGGCGTGGCAGACTGCCAGCCGACGCGTTGTACCGTGCCCGAATGGAAGCCATAACGGCTGCGGTCCGAACTACTAAACACGTGGGCATTGTCACCCTTGCCGGAACAACATTTCAGGTGGACAAAGGGGCGATAACCTTGAAGATAACACAAACATAGGATGAAATGCTCATCCCTGACTCTCAAGAGACGTGATGCAGCTTCCTAAACTGAAGAATTTTGAAACCGGCCTTCACAACGTTCTTTGATTCAGCGGCCACCGGTAAGGTCAGCTTGGCGTGGACGCTAGCGCACTCGTCGCTCAGGGGCAACGTCATGGCGCACGGGCACCGCGGCGCCAGTGGCTGGGGATGTCGCTTGCTCTTGTCACTTACCACGAAATAACCGGGCACAACAAGTTGTAAAATTTTAGTTGATGCTTGAGCGAGTTGGTGTTCCGTAATCTTGAATTCACAGCTCCAAAACAAGAAACGAGGACGAAAGAGAGGGCACGACAACAAAAATAAAAATACAGCGTCTGTGTGTCGTGCCCTCCCTTTCGTCCTCGTTTCTTGTTTGCGCTGTGAATTCAAGATTAAGTTGAAAAAGCGTGGCTGCGCTATTGCCCACCAGCTCCCTCAGTAAGGAGCAAGAGCGCTTTCTGGGGCTCGTCCTCATTCGATTGTAAATGAACTTAATGCGATTGTCCACGCGCTACGACCTTCTCTGCCGGCACTGTGGTGCATCGGGTACACACTCATTCATACGGTATAGGCCTACAGAAGCAACCTAAACCTAGATGGAATTCGGAACTTGCTGCATAGCAGTGGGAGGAAAAACTGGCCACCTCCGGGTTGTGAGGCCAGGTTCGGCTAATTGTACGAGCGGAGGTGGCAGCAAAGTCCAACGATGTCCTGGAATGGGAACTTCACCAACGTAATGCTTTTACGCCAGTAAAGTTTCTTCTATCTCAATCTCTCTCACCCGCTCTGTGTTTATCATGGGTTCGTAGCATTTTTGTTAATTATACCTACCGGATTCATTCTTTTATCATCAAGCAGAAACAAAATTCTCCTAAAAAATGCAACATAGAGTGCAATAGACGGCTGTGCAAAACACAAGAGCCGGCATCCACCGCAGTTTGTCGGCTGTTTCTTTCAAACGACGTGGCGGCTGCTTAGTATTCCACCCTTTGTGCGCATGCCCAAATGCATTCTGTACGCAGGCACGCGCTTGTCGCACGCGAGCAGAACAATCACGCTCGAGTTGCAGTGCGCGCATTCAGCCGTGGAGTTGCACCCCGGGCCGCTTTAGAGTCGCCCCTTTGTTCCTCCAGTGCCCGTATGCAGGCTCCCAATTCTCCTGCACGCCATCTCGCAGGCGCGTGCTTTTCACACACGACTGAAGTCGCAGAGAGACACCTGGCTCCTTTTCTTGTTTCCCTTTCCGTCCTTCCTTCCTCCTCTCCCTGCAATCTCTTCTATAAATAAAAAAAGCACAGATCGGGGTCGCGAAATTGGCGGGAAAAAAAGAGCGGGTGCTCGCATGCAGAGCAACCCTTTCTCTTTGCCTGCACAGATGGTTTGTTCCGAGAAATAAACGCTGCATGCGGCATCTTCGCTTCTTTCTGAATGGAGGAACAAGACGTTTCATTTCTCTTACTATTCCCCTTCACGCTAAATAGAAGTGGTTGGCTTTGTCCCACCACGTCCCACGATGACCGACACCGAAGGGAATTCAGCGTCGTCAGTGCGGAGTGAAAGCTGTTGAAAGCGTTAGTGGTGTCGTCGTGCACAGTGCGCTGTATGCAACAGAGCGGTTTTACTCCGCAAGCAGTGCAACGGAGCAAGTAATGTATATTGCTCATCTAGGAGGGCGTTCCTTTTTGCCCCACACTGACCGTCACGAGGGAATTTCTCCATCGTGACGGCTCAGTAGATCACCGCGCACTGCTTCAGGCGCCACACTTTTCATTTGCCCTCATTGCGATACTCTGGGCATATTCCGTCCTGCAGCCCACACTAGTATGTTGTGACAGTATGTCTCTACTAAAGTGAAGCTTTCTTGGTCTGATCGCAAGGTCGTTACATAAAACGCACTACCAAAAAGCCTAGTTTAAACAATGGGAGGGCACATGATCATAACGAAACGAGAGAAAAAAAACTCTTCCCGTGTACGGAATGGAACCTACGTCCATCCTGTAATGTTGGAGACGTCTATCCGATTGCAACATTCCGACAGGGTCTAAGCAGGGGGGATTTTAACCACAGAGTAGGGATTTGGGCCAGTTGCCACAACTCGAAGCTTTACAGCATGAAAGAGACGAGGGGCAACAACACAAAGCGGAAACACAGTTTGCTAAAGAGGCTTTGTGTCTTTTTTGTGTTTTTAAAGACGATAGTCTTTCTTGGGCTACTTAAACCAAGAAATTTTGGTCTGTCTGTATGTCTGTCTGTCTGTCTGTGACTCGATTCAGCCACCCGGCCAAAGTAAAGCAATGCCTGCGCAATAGTATTATATAGTCACAGCAAAATCTACCCGTCTAGGTCCGGTGTAATGTTCATACTTGTCAACATTGTTGAAGAAGAAGACATTACGCAAATATAAGACAACAAATTAATACAGAAGTTGTATTTGCAGTGTTCCTTTATGAAAAATCATACATGCTTGACTTTTGCAAAATTAAATACTTCATCAACTCCACAAAATATTCCCTCCACCGTCGCCTGCTGTCGCCCGCGCCACTATAGCTTCTTGCGCCATTTTAAGAAAACAACGGGAAACAGTTACGGAAGGTTTCACTAGATAGGTTTCACGTTCTGCTTGCAACGCACGTGGAGTAGGGAAACGTGGTTCTATAAGCGTTGAAGTAGGGCGCCTCGATTCACGCGCGTCTTCACCGTACGGCAGCGTTGGCATCGAGACACCCGGTTTCGAGCAGTGGAACGCGGGAAATTTAAAATGATTTGAGCAAACCTTTGGCGGCTTTACCTTGGGAGGAGCGCGACGCAAGAGGAACAACATGAGAGGTGAGCGGGAAAGCGAAGGGAGGCATTTACTTGGCAAAAGTCGATAAAGACTATCGTCTTTTGACGACATTTGCAACAAAAGGAGCACATACGCGGCCAATTTTTTCTCCTCCTCTTGTGCAGCGCTTTAAAATATCGTTAAATTTTAAAGCAAATTTGAACGCTTCCTTTTCAACGACTACGATGGTTAATGGAAGGGGGTGCTCAGCTTTCTAGAGAGGTGTTGGCTGTCATCTGAGTTTGGATTTTTTCTCGCAGGCAATTTCTACTTTGATCATTGGTTTGACTTTGATTGCAGCGGATTTTACTTTGGCACTTCACCATATAATTTTCGCACGCGAGTAAGCTTCGCGTTTCAACCATCGCCACCATCAGACGTAGGACAATGTACTTTTTTGTTTCCAAGCCAAATAAAGGACGGGCAATTATCGAAAATCCACTACCAGGAAAGCATTGCACGCTTACAGCCTGCATGCTGCTCATAAACACTCGCGTGAGTCTGGTGTTAGTCGCTCATCTATACGTACGTCCACGGTCCATCGACATGACCATGACCTCGATCCCTACTTCATCAATTCCGCCAATTAGAAGCGGAGCTAAGCACGCGCCTTTTCTCGCTCTAGGGAGAGTGACAATCGAGGGATGCGGAAAAGTGCGAGGGATACCATCCCTCTCCTCGCGCAAGTGATTAGTGGGCTGATACACGGATGCTGATTCCGAAGAAGATGGTTGTAAATAACTGTGGCAGTTTTGTCCGACGTTTACTGGCATCATGTACAACAGGATTTCTAGGAGCATTTTAAACTGCTGACGCTGCAGCTCATATTTCACGCAGCGCCTACTATGGGCAATGTGGTAACTAATTAATACACAGAGATGCAGCTGGCTATTTTTCTTCCCTTATTCCACGACGCGTGCAATCTCCCTTTTTTTTGTGAGCACGACAGTATGCTTCCTCAGTTCACCTCTTGATCTGACGGAAAGCTTCTCTGCAAAACTTGTCGCTTTGCGCTTGCGCAGAACAACGGCTCCGACAGCTGCGGGGATGTCTGTATCATGCATGCAGCATGCAGAGGGAACTACCGGTATACTACGTTCCCAGACTCTGCGTGAATCGCAGGATATCCGAGCCAACGCCCAGAAGGCAAGCAGCTTCGTCCATCGATACGCGACCGGCAGTTTTGACAAAATATGTTTCGCGTTCGGTGAGTTCGCGTATGGTAATGTGTACTATACCCGGTTACAACTCAAGAACGGCACCACTTCATGTAGTGTATCACTCAGCCAAATCGCCGGACCCGTGACGTCAGTGCGCGCGCGTTTTGAAAGGGGTTTGCTATGAATGCGTGATATCCTCTGCCTTGTCTCACGCAGTTTGTTTGTCGTCACTGGAGTCGTTTATAAGCATATAAAGTCCAAAAAATCACGGGAAAGGCTCACGCCATGTTCAAAATATTCCCAGTAACGCGCTACATCCGGCTACGGTGATAAGGCACAGCGGCAACTTCCGGTACCGTTGTTAAGTTCTCACCGAGTATAGTGCCCGTCGTCTACACGGACGTGTTTGCAGGACAAGAGAAGCTCGATATAGCAGTGCTGCGACGTCGAGTTTTTATTTCGATTTCTATTTCCAAAACGCAAGCCGTGGTGGCTGCTTTCTGATGGAGGCAAAGAGTGAAAACTCACGTGCGTCGAGATTTCGGCGCACGGTAAGGATCCTCCCCTCCCCAGGGTGGTCTAATTTAGGGTTGAACCCACCGTAGCGTTGAAGCCACAAAATTCGAATGTTATTCTCCAAGAAATGGGTGCTGCCGTCTTCTGTGCCTCTAAAACGGTGGATGTATTCTTTCCAACGGAAACTGGGTTATTCCGAACAAACTGGCATATCAGATGCTCGCCTCTTCCATAAAAAACAACAACTTTCCGGGCATTACAGCATAGGGTTTTATACCAATACAGTAGAACCCTGCTCCTCCGTTCCTCACTGTAGTGTTTTCCCGGCTGGTACGTTGTTTAAAGTGCGAATGCACTTCTTAAGCGAGCCTGAATCGTCCGCCGCCGTAGTCCGCATAGCAACAGCTGCGGGTGCGCGCGCTCCTCGTCTTCCATAGCAACGGGGGGAGATGGGCGCGCGCTGCCTGGCCGCGTCCCCATGGCTCATTCTTGTTGTTGTTCCTGCTGACATGGCACATACCCACGTGGGGGATTGGCCAGGAATCGGGCGTGAGAAGGGCTAATGCACCCGCTTAAAGGAGTACTGACACGAAATTTCAAAGCTGAGATCCGCTCTAG
The DNA here is from genome assembly GCF_048455015.1 of Haemaphysalis longicornis. Lineage (NCBI taxonomy): Eukaryota > Metazoa > Arthropoda > Arachnida > Ixodida > Ixodidae > Haemaphysalis > Haemaphysalis longicornis. The sequence goes on along the minus strand of NW_027526407.1, from coordinate 154,515,978 downwards.
CAATCAAGTACAACGACAACACAAATAGGTGTCTGTGAATAAATGCATCTTTCTTTCTTTGTAGTTGTGTGTGTGTGTGTGATCTCTCTTTCGCGAACATTACCGAACCGCGCAAATTCAACTCGTGCATACGCACTTTCACATTCTTCCCCTCGGGGAAATGCGGGGAATTTTTTTGTCCAGTCCCGGCGCAGCTCACTTAGAATCCCATGTACTAACACCCTCACTAATACGTCGTGGCTCAGAGTACATTCCAGCATCATTTGTCGCAATCTGACACTCTGAAGCCACCCGGGCAACATGCTCGCACGGCCATTTTGACGTTTGACGAGCCTTGGTAGGCTTGGCTACGGAACTGGCTGCATGAAACCGCACGCGGGTGCGATTCGTCACTACTAGATGGCCCCATGTTACTCTATGCTATCACCAGCATCACTGCCCTTGTTTCACTACGGAATGCCGGAGGTGGGTGTTTTCCATAAGGCACCACCGCAAGAATAGCACGCGCTCTCGTCGTCATCGTGCGCTTCAAACTTTGAGAACACCGTTGAACTTGCTACCGCGAACTTTGGCGTGCCTTCATGGCATCGCGAAAACTTGATGTGCTTTCCCTTCAGGAAGAGCTCGACGTACTAAACGCAGTCGACAAGCAGCTAGCGCGGAAGAAAGTCGACATCACTGGGGACCTTGCATTGCCACGCGTGGGGTTTTCCGGCGATCGCAAAAAGCCGCAATCCTACATTCTCGAGTTTTTTAAGGTTCGGAAGCCAAAGTTCTAGAAAAAAAATGGCAGCATCTCCATTCCGTGGATGATGGCTAGGGTACGGAGAACGGGGACTCGAAATGACATCCAAGTTGCGCCCGGAGGGACATCCGATTTCCTCCCCGACCGTTATTCGATTTGAGCCGTGAGTTGCACCTTGATTATTCCCTAAATGAAACTGCAACTCACGGCTCAAATCGTATTTCGCTTGATTTTCGCTTGATGGTGGTGTGCGCATGGATGGACGCGGACGGACACTGGGAAGTCCTAAGGTACTCCGCACCGTTACTGGCGAGGGAGTAAGCCGTTTGACTCTCGGGTACTGTCTCGCGGTCGTAGCCCAATGGGTAAGACGTCTGACACTAACTCTGTTTGGTCTACCACACCAGGCTCGAATCCTGCGGGGGCCTGCGTGATTTTTTGTCATTGTAAATGCTATGCGCACAGACGCGGACGGACATTGTGCGGTCCGGAGGTACTCCGCACCTAATACATTGTTGCAAGTTAAAGCTTCGCTGTTTTCGTTCATTTTAGAATATTTCCTCACTGCTGCGTTTTGCTGGCTGTTACGTCTGTTTTCCCGGCCCGGTGAAAAACGTACGAACAGGGTTCCACTGTATATGCTTGCAGGAGATTTGGTGCTAGTGTCTAAGCGAATCGCACTTGAGCGAGCGTGGGGTGATGTACCGGGTATGAACGCATTCCGGTTGTTCTTTCCATGGCTCGCCAACAAGCTGAAACGTTGCCCGTGGCCGCAAAAAAAGGACAATAATATTGGTAAAATGTTAATCAAAGTTGTTTTATTATAAGAAGGTGGAGATCCAAAACAGTTACTTGCCAGAAATTTTTGCCAGAGTTACTTGCCAGAAAGACTGCCAAGACAAAAAAAATGTTATTCTTTTTTTTAATTTCCTCTTCAAGAGCAACAAGAATCCAGGTGGCTTCAATATAAAATATTGCTACCAGCCCCACAGTTACCCAACACCACCACAAGACCACTGTGGAAGTTTCACCCATTGAGAGATACGTGACCTGTTTCCCGCCTCCATCCCCGAATGGTTGGTGCTCTGGTACCACCTTCTATAGACAGCGCTGCCACTTCCTCGTCTACGGTGACGTGTGTCCACGCCAGCACATCAGATACTCTGCTCCGTACCACTGTAGTTTGGCCGAGCATGGCGCCCGACCCTATCACGAGCACCTACATCACCACGGAAAAGTGGCCCTCCACCCAAGCAGAGCTACTCGCAGTGCTGGATGCTCTTCTGCACACAACTGTACTTCCCACCCCGGCTTCAACCGAGTCTTCCTTCTGCACTGATTCATCCACTGCTGTCCGAGAGCTTCGAAAAACATTTGCGTCAAACGAACTTCTGTTACAAATCCAGGACCTACTAGTATATTCTCTAGGCTCTCTAGGCACTATAATACTAGACATCCCCCGCTACCGTGTTCGCGTGTCATGGCGTCAACGCAACAGCCACCCTGGAATGCAGGCTGCAGATGCTGGTGCGCACACTGGGCGTGGGAAAACACGACCCCCCCCCCTCCGCGTGCGTGTTGAAGGTGTTGTCGGTACTTCACATAGAATCTATTACAGCCTGCAGAACAGAGATTGTTCTGCAACCTGCAGAACCAAGCACTGGTTCGTCTTCTGGGGGACTAAAAGTTCGTCTTCTGGGGGACCCTTATGAAAATGAACTTTTCCTTTCTGTTTACTTTGTGTCTCCTGCATGTTGACTGTGTGGCCTTTCTTTTGACTTTTCCTGTGTGTTACCTCTAGGACATAAGCAGGCTGTGTACTTTTTATAGACTGCCGGATAAACAGCCATGATGTTTTACCTTTATATGTACTATGGTAAAGACAAAGTTTAAATTTCTATACAAAGATTTTATTTCGGATGAGAGGTGTAAAACTTTAAAAATGACTTGCTTTCTTCTCTTTCTGAGTTCCGCAATGCTATTGCCCATGTGTGTACTCAAGGCAAAATGAAGTCAAAAGACTTTGGCCTGTTTCCCCTCTGTTGCCTCTAGGACAAAGGCTGTAAGATAGAACTTGAATTTGCTGTCTTAATTCTTCTGTGTGCCGTAATGCTGTTGCTTATGTATGTACTGAAGGCAAAATGAAGTCAAAAGACTGACTTATGTCTTTTGTGTTGCCTCTAGGACACTGGGAGGAAGGATAACTATTTGTTGCCTTACATTCTTTTTCTGAAGATTGTGCTTCCTCAAGTAAACATAAAGTCGAACATGTAAGCCTTAATTATACTCGAAAGGTTAAGTTTTTTGGCTTGGCTAGAGATGGTAAGAAACAATGCCGATGGTTTGTGGAAATTCTGCAGCATGCTGCAGAATTTCCACGAAATAACGTATACAGTGCACTGTATACGTTATTTCGTGCTAGTGAGGTCTGATAAATTCGCAGAATTCATATTACCAACTGGTACGTTTGTATGAAACAGTGGCGTAAGAAGGATACATATTGAACGAGGCTGTTCGAAGTGCCTCGTCCCTCCCATTACGAAAAAAAAAGTGGGAGGGAGAAGAATATACAGACGAGAAAAAGTAAAAAGAACACAAAAAGCCGAATAGAAAACGAAGCAATGAAAACAAAAACAACCTAAAAAGTGGCTTCTGATTGTCCTAGTCTGTGTTTTCCTTCAGGGTCGTTGTAAAATGGCTTATCCTTGCAACTAAATGCTGAAGCGGTGTACTGTTTTTGGGGCAGAGCTTGCGGTAGAAATATATTGCGACAGAAAAAAAAGGGACACAGCCAGACGAGAGCAACAAGAGCAACAACAATGTCAAAATATAACCTAAGGCAGAAAAACTTCAATTAAAACACGGTTAAAAAAAAAAAAAAAAGGTCACTGAGCGGGTTTCGAACCTCCGCCCATTCAATCAGTAGGCGAGTACTTAACCCCCAAGCCACCAAAACAGTACGCGATCAGGGCGTAAACCTAGGTCGAAATATTTGAGCTCACATAGTCTTGCTAAGTCTCCATTTGAGTGAATTGTTTGCCTGCGTGGATTTGACGCACGGTGCTTTTGTGTGCGTGCGTGCGTGCGTGTGCTTGCGTGCGCGCTCGCTCGCTCGTGTGTGTGTGTGTGTGTGTGTGTGTGTGTGTGTGTGTGTGTGTGTGTGTGTGTGTGTGTGTGTGTGTGTGTGTGTGCCTGTGTGTGCGTGTGTTTGCGTATGTCTGCGGGGAATAATTTTTTTTATCCGGCCGTTCTGTTTGTGAAAAGCCCACAAACAGTGAATGGTGAATGCTTGGACGCTGAACAAAACACAAAACAGTCAATCTAGATGTAGATGACGATGATAATAACTTCGTTTGTTAATCCATTTTTATTCGCTTTTGAGTAGCAACAACTTACGACAACAAAAGACGTTGCTCGCATCAAGCAAATATACTGCCATTATATATATGTTTGCTATTATCAACTTTAACAAAAGGTTAAGTCTCCTGCCACGCGCGTGGCACGAGCTGCGCGAGTATATTATCTCTATGCCTGGCAACAGCTGCTGCCACGCAGAAGTGACGTCAGGCTAAAGTAATCACGTGACTTCCTGTGACGTCACAAAAAGACGTCATATTTACGTCATTTGATCATGCCGCTTTTTTGTGTTAACGACGACGGCAGCCGGGTGTTCGCGTCTTGTGTCCCGATGTTCTCCGCCCGTGGTTCGAATGGCAGGCCTGACGCATCTTTACGTCCTTATCTCCCTGTAGCGGCTGCCTCGCGGCGCTTTTTTCTTGTTGGGAGGTGTGCTTGTAATTATTTAGATTGGGTATTTTTTGTGAACTTGCTGTTGCACGTCTTGGTAAGCCTAACGCATTGTTTTCTGCACGCTGCTTCGCCCCGCTTTTTACATGCTCCTAGAACTGTACTGTTGTCGTTTAATATTTTGTAAGCTTCACGTTGTTTTGCAGTTCGCGTGCTATCGGCTTTACGCGCCTGCATTTGTTGTCTACTTGTGCCTCGCTTCTTCCATGTCAAGCCTTGTGTTCTGATTCTGGAGTGGTGGCTCAATTATAAAACGTAGGTATCAGTATTTTCCATCGCGTCGCGCCGTGGCGAGCGACGTATCAGCGTGTGCACGAATCGAGTGTCGTCAGGTAGCGCACGGCATCATCGAACGCAGTCCGATCTCGCATGTAGCTTCGGCAATTTTTCCCCCCGGGGCAGTAGTACTGTCGCCGAGAAATGTGTCCTGACTATTCCACAGAAACGATCTGTGCACGTGGCGCTGCAGAATCCGTGAAGGGAGCGCAGTTTCACTGCCGTGGGTGGAGCCCAACTGCCCGTCCAAAGATATATCTATTTAAGATACCACTGAAACCATTCGCTGACTGGCTGTCTTCTTGTGCAAGGAGGCTCAAGCTCCAACTGTGCAAGCATGGGAGAAGTGCAGCCGATAAGATCGCCGTGTGAGCCAAGTTTGGAACTTCTGCTAATAGTCCTTTAAAAGTCTGGTGTACATAAGGTTAACAATATTAAGTGACAATTCAGTTATTGTTCATCTATGCTCAGATTTGTTGCTTAGTACCATTGTGCTTTCAACTTAGGAAGTCTTAATGAAATGATTGACAAGGCTTAAAATTACTGCTTGGCTTTTATTTCCCTTTCCTTCGCTCCAGTACCTTTCGCCTCCTCTAACCTGGTTAGACAACAGAACTTCCTCCTGCATCTGCTTTGAGTATGTATTTTGATAGGCTCGTTCCTTCTTTACTCTTGTGTTTGGCTTGGTTGGAATTGAACATAACCAGCCACAATACTTTCATTCACTTTCAGCAGGATGGGCTAATGATGATGAGAGCTTATCTCGGAGGCTTGCAGTCTATGCGCAAATTCCAAGTGGCTGTGACATATATATGCCCATCCCAAGCACTCTGCGGAGTTTAACTTGACACTAATGCTTATATTCGCAACTGGTGAAGCGTGCTTAAGCGTCTACTGTCAAAGCCTTTGGGGTAGTGAACAGGAAGTTTCCAATTGTGAGGGGACGTTTCACATTCTATTGCTTTTTAACTCCGCACTGTGTAACCTGTTTTGGAAAATAGCTCAAGTGGATTTACTTAGTGGTAAGGGGCATTATAAAATGTCCCACATTTCGTTCACAATGATGCAAGTCTCGTCAGAAGCCAGCTGCTAGAAAATACATTCACGCGTTGTGTGTTGTGTGCCCATTAGCTGTTTCTTTTTCTTCCACAAAACGGGCACTTAAACAATCCTTTAAGCCAACAGGCTTAAAAAATAGTTCATCAAGTACAACTTCGGGGTAATGGTTGGTGTCGAGCGTGACATTGCCCACTACCGAGAGTACTTCTTAATACCTTGTGCAAGAACTGGAGCCAAGGCCACGTGCGTGGATGTGAATGCCTGTCGGTGGTTGTGAAAGTTGCAGTACAACTGGAAGGTGTATGAATCATGGGTGGCTTTAACAATAAAATGACTGCTGAACGTACTTTTGCTCTGGTATCAATGAGCAGCATGTGAGCATTGATAAGTGCTTCACTGTTGACATTTTTGTTACACAAAAGCAGGCCATGTTAAGGCCCCCTGGCAAATATTCATGAAAAACACTGGACCAAAAAGCTGCCAACACATGGAAACCATGTTGATCACGGCACCTTTCCTAGTACTTCAGTACCGCTTATCAGCACTGCGTTTTTTCCCCCCAACTAGTAAACTATCCCAGCGTTGCACCTTAAGCCAGAAATCAAACACTTGCTTGTCAATGACAAGTGATCTGCCAAACTTCCGTGTCTATGCAAAAAGTGAGTAGCTCTACTTTCTGTGCACTGTTTGTGGCGTGAAGCTCCGTTTCTAAACAAAATGCCAGGGTTCTTCTGGAAGATGCACAGCATTAAAACCTCAACAAAAAAGGAATAAGCAAGCAATACTCTCTTGCACTACACTAGAGTCCTGCGGGAAAGCCAAACCAGCAAGTGATCTTTTTCTACAAAGCGCTGCAACGAGCCAAAAAAAAAAAGATTTCTTTTTGCGGACACCAAAGCTACGCTGGAAAGCCAAAATGTGTGGTGTCTGTTGCTGCAGATTAGCTGCAAGACGGGCATGTTCACGCAAAGATTTATAAACCAGGCTGGTGGGGTAACAAAATCATTGAATGAGGTTACAACAAAATGTGTGATGAAAAATGATATAATACTGTTTGTGTATAAATAGCAATTAAAGGTATAAAATGGTTTTGACACTAGTTAAGTGGCCTGTTGGAAATCATTGGCAAAACCTAAAGAACAACATTTCATACAGCTGCAAATGTGAAATAGCAAAGCGTGGTTGAGGCCTGAATTCAGCAGGCATGCTCCAGCTGAGAATGTATAATTGCAGAGCAAAATAATTATAAAGGCCTAGGGTAAAGGTGAGCTTAGTTGAGTTACCACCAAGGTATTTGGTAGAGAGAATAGTTACAAAAATAAAGAAGCAACATGGGAAGCTTTATTTTCCCTGATTTAAGTTTATCAGCACTGAGCTTCATGTTCTGCATGTCCCATTGAAGAATGTTACACCTTCATGCACTCGGCACATCACATTTTACGGTATAACACAGTTTACTTCGAACATAGGTAAATAAGAGAATATTACATAAGCAGTTCTTATACGTGAAATAGAAACAGCAGGGTTTTTAAAACGAAGCCCGTAAGTATGCTGAATGAAGGGGACCAATGATGAGTTTATGTTGTTACTAATAACAAATTTCAACGACCTTATCTGAAACAAACCCCTTCTATGGAGGGACTGTGTGTAATCATAAGATTTTTTTTTATAAAAGGTTGTAAATGCCCTGTAAATGTATGTCAAAAGGTATTTTAACGCCCTAGTCGTGGCCTGTGAGTCATCGGCGCTTTTTTCTGGTGTTTAGATGATTAAGGGCTGTTGTACGGGATCCACCTTCTCTTCTCACTTTGGTCACCATCTTTCTTAGTCACTGCATTCATGTGCTTGTTCAGGGAGCTAGTAAGCGAGGACGACAGTCGGCACCAACTATCAGCCGAGTTCCTCCAGGCTGGGACAATTGCTGGAGAGGCTAAACAATGTTTTTAAAATCCCTAACTGAGAGCTTTCACTTTTTGTTTTGTTAAAGAACATTTAGGCAACCCTTCAAGAACTGTCCGAAATAACAAAAATGACTATTGTGCCCATTAAATAGTTAATCTACGCACAGTGAACCATGGCATAAAATCTATCAATGCGAACCTACCCTGTGAACCTGCTTAATATTTAGCAGAGACTCACTCCATTCATTAGCTGTTTTATGGCACTGTGGGTGGGCTACTGGTTTCCACCTATGGAGCGTGTGGGCCGCGCTAGTTTCCAGGCGTCCAGTCAAATGTTTTTGGAGACTAGCACTACCCTGCAGTGTATGAGCCCTTGGGATGGCCATGTGAAATTCTAGTGAATCATTACAAGCCACCAAAGAAAGTGAGCATTTGTTTATCGACCACTGTTTTGTGGCCACGAAAAGTTTCGTTCATTAATTAAAAAGACTAAAATGACATCAATTTTATTGCAAACATCAAACAAATAACTGGAATTACAGAAAATGTGTAAAGCAGCTGGAGCTCCATAGTCCCTTTCCAGCTATTTCTCCATGCCATCAGAGAATCTTGTTTGTGCGACTAACAGATACCGACCTATTCCACTGCAAAGAAACATAACTGGGCGATTGTAGTGGGGCCTCTAGTTCCGTTTGATCATATCACTTGAGTGTTTACGTACAGTTAACATACTGATGACTGTGTTTATAGTGCATGCACATATAACATCAATGTAGTTTGAAATTGGGATCTTTTTCACCATTTCTTTTTGTTAAATTCGCCCCATGACAGCCTTGACGTTTGCCTATCAATTACATTTGCAGCATGCTCGCTGCTTATACCTGTTTACACAAACAATCCGTAGATGCTTTCACGTTCCAGGCACATCTTAAGATTCTCTTTGACGTTGCTTATTGAGCCTGTGCAGAACCCATAGGTTTTCATATGCTGGAGTGCATGTAGGTGTATTAGACATGATGGCCGGCCAAGCGTACACCCTTCCTATTACCGTCTCTACAGCCTCTTCTCTGACCCTATTGTCTAGGTGTGTGTCCTGAATTAACTTCCTTTGCATGAGGGACTCAGTCAAGTCTGGCCAACATAGCGGTATACCACGGTACAGTGAGACGTGAAAGTTATACCAGTGCAGTGGCTATGAGATGAAGCATCTAGCTAGTCTACCTTTTGAAGGTCGCAGGTCCTAAGCTGTCGTAGAATCATGTATTCTACTACGAAATCTTTGGTTTCTACTAGGAAATCTTTTTAAGCGCTGAATATCACGCAATTATGATCCTTGTGGCGCATGCTCACAAGACTTTTCTGCTCATAAAACGTATCGTGGGTGTAAAACAAATTTTAAACTACAATTTCGCCCACTAGAAAATACGAACTTCCCGATTTTCGGAAGTTTTCCTTGCTAATATTTCAGAAGAGGAGATCTACTGTAGTGGTACAGTAAGTACGTGGTACATGTGTGGGAACACCAAAGATTACCTTTCCTATTCTTGGCGCAATTGTCTGTAATTGTAATGCGCACATGTGCCTAGTAAAAAACGGTTGCCGCCACTACCCTTCGTCCTCGGCACTGTACATTCTGATTATCTTTTGGCGCTGCTAAGTTGTCTTCATTTCGAGAACACACACCGCGATTTCAGGTCGCCCATTTAAGCATTGTGGACTTGCCGTGGTGCAAACTGTTGATAGCAGATGCCGCCGCGCCGACATGCGTCGGAAGGTTCACAGAATTACGCTCGGACGGTGTCTTTTCTTGTGTGGAACGTAGCTTGTTCGAACGGGGCCAGTCGGCCTTGCGATGTCGTATCACGTACGCTGAAACTGTACGCAGGTACCATCGGCGTATACAAACTTAGCATAACCAAGCGGTCACAGGTCAACATTACTCGAGAGCGGCTATTTTGCTGCGGTCTGGAAAGGCTGGCTGGGTCCCCACGGAATACATAATCACAAGCAACTTTCTCACGTTTTCAGATAGTGCTTCTAGCAATATGAACTCCGGTTTATCTACGTGGTCGGCCCGAGAAAATCGGAGCTTCGTCACGCTTTCGGATACGCGACTCCATGTACGCGATACGGCAGCTGGCAGCAGCAGCAGCATCGCCGGCTGCTCCCGCAAGAACAAAAATTGTTTGTTTAGAAAAGTTTTAGCAGCTCAATGGTGCGTTATTTTGTACTGCAAATAAAAAAAAATGTGTATTTCGGACTACACTACACAAAATAATGACAATTATTCATGTTGTGACGTCATTATGACGTCACGCGTGGCAGCAGCCGTGGCCAGGGGGGCGTAGCTGGTGCCACGCGCGTGGCAGGAGACGCTGCCTTAACAAAATACTATAATGGCGTCTGCCTAGTTTGCTTCAGGGGTGGTGATGGAGGAAGAAAGTAACTGCTAAAACTCTATGACTGCTAGATAGCCAACTGTAGTAATAAGTCTAGTCTAGGCTAGCTTATATGCAGTCTTTGTTATAGGTGCGCCAAAAAAGACGTGGGTTGTTCGTTGTGCGTGGTTTTGGTGGTTTGTTTTCGATTTGCTGGTGTTACGTGAATTACTACGTGGTCCTCCTGCCGTAATATTACGTGTTAGTGCTCTTGTGCCACCTGAAACATCGTGAGTGCTGGCAAAGCGTCTGTGTCGTCGCCGTACTGCGCTGCTGTAGCAAACGCACATCGAGGTCGCCATTTGACAAAATACCTGACAAGTTGTGCGTGCCTACGTGAATCAAGAGTCTACTGCAAGTTCCAGTCTGTCGACGCGACGTGTGAAAAATGCTGCGTGTTCTGCCGTAAGTGATTGTTTATCGTGGTGCATGTTAAAATTTTATTACGCGTTGCCGCAGTGCTGTTTTGTTAAACGTGTTGAGTATATTCCTTGGTGTTCGGCTCGCCGCGCTTCTTTTATTGTAAATTACCGGCTGCGTCGGCGCGGTCATAATGAGCTTCCAGGAGCGGCGGCCAGTATGCTGTGTGAGTGATCGACCCCCTTGCCATTGTCGGCAACGAAAATATTATGCTGACGGCCCAGCGGCCGCCGCTTGGCTTGGGTGGATTCGACGCTAAAGCTTGTTGCATGAAAAAAAAAAGAAAACTGCGTTAATGGTTGTAAAACAAAACGCCCACTCCCCGATTTTTTTTTTTTTTAGGAGGCAGTTGACCCACAGTATATTTTTTTACAGGACGTAGGCAGCTTAGCATTGTTCTAACGGGTAGTTTTCGTTTGCGGGTAAAGAAATCCAAGGAGGCTGCATTACATTTGTAGTTATAATACGTAAGAGTTGCATATACGTTGAATTTTAAACATTTAAGCATTGCTAGCAACTTTATAAGTAGTACCACATGCACAAGGTCTTTAGGCAGTGAACATTTGACCAGATAATTGTTTAGACGTCGCAGCTTGAAAACATGCTGTTCCAGCCTGCATTGCTGGTGCAGTCACAGGGCAGCTGTCACTGTTTTAATGCAAGAAATTTTTCCACCTTCCTAAGCTCATCCAGCATCGTCATGATCAGACAGAAATTCTTGTGTGGTGTGACATTATTTGTAGCTGGCTTGCATAAATTGTGTTGACCGTAACATGTTGAGCATGGGTTAAACGTGTTGATTCTTACAAATATGCATGTGATGGGGATACAATCACGGTGCGAAAAAGATTAAGCAGGGCGTGGGCTTGCCACCGTGCTCCTTCGCCATCCTGTTTTTTCGTTTCGTCAGCATTTCAACTTGCCTACCCCTTGGAGGTATTGGCACGCTGAGACGTTCACCATGTGCCTCAGAGAGAATTTTAATGGCGCCATGAAGACAAAATACAAGTTTGTATTATTCGAAAGATTTCGTGTGGTATGGTGCCCCCAGCACTTGTCCAAATGCAAACGATGCTTTATTCACTGAGAAATTCATTAATTGAAGCTAAAATTTTGGTTTTCCCGCTAAATCGTGCATTTTAAGGGTCTGCAATGACATCACAGGAACCGACCGCTCTGCAGCCGATTGGGAAACCTTCTTTACCGTTAGTTAACCTAGATGGTGCCACCATACCGTGGCAAGCCGCTTTCTGCTTTTGTTTTGTTTTTACCCTTCGCTAACTGCAGAGCTGGCTGGTATGACTTAGGTTCTGTTGCGGGAAATGAGCTAGTGGGTCGCATGGCCATTTTCTTTGTTCCTAATTTGTAGCTTATTTGAGTGGAGTTTATGTTAAAAATGGTGTCAGCATGATTCTAGCAACGGAATCCTTTGAATGAACCAAACTAGTGTTTTCTCTTCATGGCTCCTTTAAAAGCCGTAACCACGTTTCGCACCCTCTGGACCAGAGAATATGCTTGCACAGTGGAAATCTGGGGCCACAGATTTCTACCAACTAGGGATATTTAATAGGCTTAGTTTAACATTAATTCAGTGTAAGGATGCTTCTGTTCCTTTAAAGTATGGCTGAAAGCCTTGTAAGGATTGTAATGTACGTACAGTGCTCACGGATTGAAACGCGACACTGCAAGCGCGTAACCTGCGCTACATGCAGCGCCGCCAGTGGACGCCCGTGGAAGCTAGGTGTTGCATTGTGGTATACCACGAGGATGAGAGTGTTTTGACCATAAGCTTGCTGCTTCGGGTTGCCAATAAGCGGGGCAGTGGTTCCCCGCAGCGGCAGCGGTGCGCTGTCAGCGACAGCGGCGTCCATAGACGGCGCTGCATGTATTGGCGGCCACGCGCTCGCAGTGTTGCGTTTCAATCAGTGAGCACTGTACTTATTTTTTAGCTTGAAAGAACTGAAGGTGCCTTTTTTGCCCTACAAAAAAGAAATTCTGTCATGTCCTGTCAGAGCGAGTATTTCACGGCATTATACCGCATATTTACGGCTTGTTTACTACTTGAACTTCCATTTTTTACAGGGCCAGGTGTTTGACATGGAGGATGTACGTTGTGAGCTACCAGAAGAATTGGCTGCCTCCTGTTTCTATCTATCCTGCACGACCTGTAAGTGGAGTTCATTACGGCTGTGAAATGCATGAAAATCTCGATTTTGAAGGCTGAGAGAACATGAAAACATAGAAAACCATTGTGGCATTCTTGTGGTACCTTAGTGATATTAAGACATAAGAACATTGCAGAGATGGGGCAAAAAATAAGGAACCGATGAGGGTGAGAAACTTCCTGGTACCTTTCTTATTTTTTTTGTCGCATCAGGGCTGCGTCCTTGCTCCATGAATTAATTAATAACGACTTTGTCACCCTTGTTCACTGTGGTAGTTGCGTGGTACCCACAGACAGTGTGTGGGGATTTTTCTTCTACCGCCTATTACAGATGAACTAGATCTTTAGACTTCTACTCAAAAGTCATATTATGGATTACATTACATGAGTGAAACAATTCCATGCACCCAGAAATAGAATTTAGCTGAATTCACTTCAATGCCCTAGATGCAACTTGGGCCTAGCAGTGAAAAGGGTGTACTGCGTGCTTTTTTGCCACTGTGTTTCATGTAGTGTAATGAGTCTCACTGGCCATCGTAGCCCCCCCCCCCCTGAACAGCTATTTACTCTAGCAAATATAATGATGGTCCTAATTGTAGAAGGGTACCCGCCGCGGTGGCTCAGTGGCTAAGGCGTTGCACTCCTGAGCACGAGGTCGCGGGTTCGATTCCCGGCCGCGGCGGCTGCTTTTCTGATGGAGGCGAAAAGCAAAAACGCCCGTGTGTACGAGATTTCGGCGCACGATAAAGATCCCCAGGTGGTCAATCCGGAGCCCTCCACTACGGCGCACCTCATTGCCTGCGTTGCGTCGGCGCGTTAAACCCTACAATCAATCAATTGTAGAAGGGTACTCAGCAATTGAAGAAAGAGCTGCGGGGGGTTCTGGTTTGTGTATCAGACTTTGTTTGGAATATTGTTATGTAGCCACGGATAATGCAGGGTTTTTGTAAAAATAAAGATTATCGGAGCAAACTTGTGCTCTGCAGTAAACATAAAAAAACACAAACCTCGAAGGAGTCAGCAAAGGGACGTGCATGGATGAGCGTTGGCGAATTGAATGCTGCAGGGTTTCTTTTGCACTCATTCATTTCGATCGAGAACATTTTAAATAAAAAACAGGAAAAGCTAGGATAGGGATCGCAAAGCAACACCCTTTCCATATCAAACAGGACTGCTGGTGCAGCATACAAAGGAAAAAGGGGAAAAAGACGGTTCCCTTAAAAAAGGATAAGATTGCAGGGTGTGGCCAGGTGCTTGTAACAAAACATTTTGTAAACAAATCAAATGGTGTGGTTGGGGGCAATATTATGATGTTTGTAGTAGGAAAAACCTGCATTATTTCCGAACAGTATGAATGCTCTGTGTGCAAACATATGCAAAAATGCTTGTGTGTTTTTAGCATTTGAGTGCACGTTACAGAGTAGTCGGCTCAAGTTACTGCGTTAGCTTTCCTCATTGCTGGTAAGTATAAACCCTGAAATTAAATTTGCTGTATTCGACCGCTTTAACCCTTTCACTGTCACTGATGTCCTGGTTTGTCTTCGAATTTCTCCTCCACGGTGTCACTGACATACCGGTGCGTTTTCTGTTGTGCGTTGAAAAATTCGTGCCATGGTGCAAAGTTGGCGCACCTGCACTGTTTGTGCTATCTGTCAAATCTTTCTAGTGCCCAGCTTTCGCTGCTTGGGGGTCACTCCGTGCACTGTACATCTGTTGGGATGAGTGACCACGTGGCACGCGTGCAATGATGGGTGCAAGTGTGCTATCCACCACGTTTTTCTAGGGTTGTTTTTTATTTCTGTTCCTGTGTCTGCTACCCATCGACACAAGGAAATATAAGAAGTGAGGAGCCAACCTAGAGGTTGGTCAGTTCATGGTGATGTACATTTTGCTTTTTGTAAGCAAGCACAGACAAACTAGACAATGCAAGTGCTGTCTCGTAAACGAAATGCACAATAAAACTGCTGCATTTATAGGTTCCAAAGAACGCGTAGACACAAGCAACTACTCATGATGACGACTGATCAATGCCTGTCTTAGCATGTTCATGCAATTTTATGTTGCCTTCCCTGCCCCCCCCCCATATTGCGTTGTTCCCACAGTGCTGCTGCAATAATCTCATCTCAAATGTTCTTGCGAGGCTGTATAAATGCCCGTCATGAGGAGGCCATGAATCTAAACAGTACTTAGTTCTGGGTTGTGTTGCCTATGTAACAGTATGTCATATTTGATGTTCGTAAGCTCATTAGTTAATTTATGTGGTCTAAATTTTGTGGCTAATTTTGCAACCTAGAAGTTGTACCTTCTCTTTCAGGATACTTGGTTCAGTTTTGTGTGGGAACACTCCTTTATATTTATAAGCATAACCAGCAAATGTTTGAGACGTGTTTGTTTAAACCCCTTCATATGCGATCAATGCGTTTGTCATTTCAGGTTCAAGCGTGGCAGTGGCTATCCCGTCCTGTGAGGGGTAAAGATGAGGCGACACCTGGTGTGGCAGGCGGCAGCAGCACGTATGGATCCAACCTGAATAAAATAGTCAGGTTTGCAAGAGTCGTGTGATTCATGTGATTTTCGTCAGCTTGCTCTTACAGAAACAGCTGCAGCATGAAACAGTGACTGTGCAGCTGGCTGACATTTTCTACATGCAGCTGGCTGTTGGGCGCTGTTATTTGACAGCATGCAAAGGGCACTCAAAAGGTGGAAGCTTGTGGGATACGTAGAGGACGGAAACATAAAGGATTCTTGGAGGACGCAGAAAGTCGGTGGCGAAATTTCAATACAGGGGACACACAAGGGACGAATGCGGTCTGTTGCCTTCAAGACATATAGGGGACACACAAAGGCCGTATGGTGTCTGTGTTGCCTTTGGGAGATAGACTGGACGCATGGAGGACGGAAACACACGGGACACTTGGAGTACGCAGAAAGTCGGTGGCGAAATTCCAACACAGAGGAAACACACAGGACGCACGCAGTCTGTTTCCTTCGGGACGCAGACTGTCTTTTGACTGGACGTAGAAATTTTCATAAGGGGACTAACGCCCTTTGCAACAACCATTACTCCCTTTGGGGACTAAATGTAAGCGGACGAGTGGTTCGTCAACCACCCGGTTGATCCGCTCCGATATTATCGAAGGACGAACTGCTGAAAGGGAGTCGCAGAAACAAAAACCGGTACCAACAAAGATCGAACCACCGCCTCCGCAACAATACCCAAGGAATAAAGTACGCTAAAACCAGGCCACGCCGCCGTGTTCTTTTTTTTGTAGAAATAAATGTATTTAGTCAAAATAGAAAATATATATTGAAGTACATGTACAGCGTGCAGTACTGTGCACAATGCGACAGATTCATTGCAACTGGTGTCCAAATTTCTTTCCGTGCATGCGAACGTGACCACGATTTGCGCTTTGCTATAGGAACTGTTATTCAGTTCGATTCTAAACAGAGCCTCACAACCGCAGTTTTTTCTCGTGAAGAACAATCAACTCGTCGCCTAGTTGAGACAGGTGGCTGGGTGATCGAACGACTCATTTGTTTCCGCGCAAATGAGCGCAAACTGAGTATATTCTTAGGGTTCGCTACATATGTTAAGTGATCGCATCTGAAATCGGTCGTCTGTTTGTGTGTCAGGATAGGGAAATAGACCATATTTTCCTGCATAGGCGAAACCAGATTCGGTGCTGCTTAGCCAAGAATTCTTCAATTTAGCGTTGTTAAGCCCGTTCTACATGAGGCGAATTTTGCTTGCGAATTCGCAGCTGCGGCGCCGCTCGTGCACCAAAACAATCTATTCTCGTTGCCGTGGCGAATTTCCAAAAGTTTGGAAGAGTCGATCTTCTCTTGTGAACGCCGCTTAGCATTTGGCAATATGTCGCAGCAGTTGGCAATATGTCACAGCAGTGAAAATAGCAAAATAAATTGTTTTGCCGCACGGGCGGCGCCGCGACTGCGAATTCGCACGCGAAATTCGCCCCATGTAAAACGGGCTTGACACGATCGGGACTGAAAAATGCAGCCGGGTTTTACCGCAGTTGAAGCATTGGCATAGCTCTGGTGTACCGAGTGTAAAAGACCACTTCATGACGCTTAGCTGTTGCGAGCATTTTTAATTTGTACTTGTTCTTATCAGACTCACCAGGAACGATTGCGTTTTCTTGTCTGTTATAGCCATATACATATCCATTACTCTTGGTGATCAAAGTTTACTACTGTCACTGATATTTGTCTGATGGTTGAAGCGCTTGAAATCTTTCATTGGCCCTTATTACCTCGCACGAATCGTATGCAACACAGCGTATTAACGTAACCTCGCCGATAGATAGATAGATAGATAGATAGATAGATAGATAGATAGATAGATAGATAGATAGATAGATAGATAGATAGATAGATAGATAGATAGATAGATAGATAGATAGATAGATAGATAGATAGATAGAGAGAGAGAGAGAGAGAGAGAGAGAGAGAGAGAGAAGCGTTTGGCCATCGCGCTTCACCGCTCCTTGTCATTACCCGCGGCTCGATTACCCCTAGGCGCATTTCTTATAATTAGCATCAATATTTTCTCCCGTGGCACTCGTGTTTTGTCTTGTGTTTTGTAAATGACTTGTGTTTTGGAAATTAAAAACTGTCAACAGAGATGTGCGCGAAATAGCAACGACGACGTAATTGCAGGGGACTAACGACGCAGCAAAGAGACTAAATGCATGCGTTTCGACTTCCCGTTACTCCTTATGGATCGGCGGGGACGAACAGTCCGCATTTGTGCACACGACACACACTCTGCCACAGTTCTCCCCGTGAAGATAGACAGTTGACCTCAAAGACTAACGGCGGTATTTTAGTGCCTACTTTGCTCCCTTTTGGCTAATTCTGTATTCGGGTGGTCGCTCTGATATTCCGACTCGGAGTACGCCGATGCGCCGCTTCCCCCCAATCCTAGCAAGAGTCACCGCTCCCCAGCCGAACGCGTACCCGCTCATCGAGCAGCACGCCACCGTGGCGCCGCGGCGCGGCCAACACGGCAAGCTGCCAGGCCGGCCAAGGTGTTTCAACAAATGGCGGCCTCCAGATCGGACGCGTTAGCTCCAGGCCAAAGTTGCGAACGTATTCCTGCACTTATAACACAGGAAGCGGTGCGGCTAACAGTTCGGCGAAATTTGTCGCGTAAACGTGCGAGTCGTCGTCGTCTGAGCTGCTGTCCCCCTCGGCGTCGATTTCAAGTGGCAGAAACAGCGGAGACGGTTCCTTACACTCAACAGGCCTCTCCGTTTCGACATGATGTGGAGATACCTTCAGTAATAGCGCGAGAAGCAAAACCGTCGAAATACTCCAACAACAAACCGCTGGCTAGGCCTCAGCGGACGCCACCGACTAGGCAGGCGAGCGGAGCGAGCCGCGGTGGCCGGGGTCACGTGACCCGATCGCCTCCAGATTTCGGCGGCGCTCCCACTTCGGAGTCAGAGCAGTCGGAGGCGCTCGGAGTGGAGGACGACGCTCTGAGACGGCCAACCGAACATACGTCGAGTGCTCGATTTCGACCACCCAAACACGGAGTCGCTTTCCGGGGGCTCCAGAGCGCTCTAAAACAACCACCCGAATACAGCGTAAGAGTGTACACCGGCGGACTGACACTTTTCTGAATATGAATTTCAACGACCGTGCAGCATTAAGCATGGAACCAAATTCCGAAACGTCCGCCTCTTAAAATGAGTCCCGCTCTTCCGGCAGCTTCCTTAGCGGCTATTCGCCTCACCAGCGGAAAATAACGACTTTGGCGCACCGCGCGCGCACTCAGACTCACAACCCCGCGCAGTACGGGTCTCCCTGGCGGGTTGTACCACTTAGATGAGGTCCTGCTCGGACGTCTCCGCCTGGGGGTCGCCCTCACACCGGCGGTGACGAGGACCTGGCCGCCTCAGTACCAAGCCCGCTTCTATCGGCGTGCCCCTTCTTCCCCGCTCCTGCTCAGCAGGCTACAGCAGAGCATTTGGTGTGGAGCTGCCCTGTTTTACAAAGACTACCCGACCGTCCCCCGGACTTTGCCTCCTGGTCACCGGATCCACACCACGGCCCACCTCTCCGGTTTCTTCGGGAATCCGGAGTCTATATGTATCTATAGTGTTGTTATGCTGGTTAGCAAACTACTGCAATAAAAAAGGTACCAAAGACAAAATAGATTACTATGCAATTTTTACACGTTTGTGAAAACACGATCAGTAAACTAAGGAATTTGTGAGTACATGGGGACACGACTGATTTTAAGTTAGAGATCCAGATTTATGGCTCTATAAAAATAACAATAGTCTTCAAAATACGAAGTTGCATGCTATGGAAAAGAAACGATGAGATTAGGTAGAAAAAGTAAAACAGCGATAAATATCATGCGGCATTCAGGTTCCATGATGTAGAACAAGTTCAACAAAATATCGTCGCACTTCTTATAATAAGAAACTTTGCATTTCATTAAACCTATTTGGAATGATGGGAAGACTGCGCTGTAATGATTAAAATTTGCGGTTAGTTCTAAAACGAAGCATATACCAGGATTTTGTATTTCGTGCGTTTACTGTGCGAATTGAAGGTAGCAGTGCTGTGGAGTTTAAAAATTCCTGGGAGGTTTCGGAGTAAAAATAAAAACGAACGACGGAGGGAGAAGTTATGCATGTGTTCCAACGCTATAATATTAAAAGAGGAAACAAATAAAACACCTGAAACTAGGCGCAACATTTTTTGTAATGATTGAACGTTTGCTATCTTAGTTTTTGTTGTGTTTACCCAGACTAAGGTACAACAATTAGGGTACGATTTAAACTAAGAACAATAATGTTTCATTTTTACGTCTCCTCGCAGCAGCATTTGGGTGCAGGACAATGCTCCAGTTGCTGAAGAAAGTTTTCCATAACTGTTTTGATATGTCGATTCCAGCTGAGGCATGCCGAAAATGTCACGTCAAGAATTTTAATTTCATGTACTATTTCAATTATACTATTGGAATATTTATTTACACGATTTAGTTCAGCTGGTTTGTGTACGGCTCGAAAGACGACTACTTTTTTTTTTGCGGGTTTATACTGATGCTATTTGTCTCACACCATACGTAAAGCTTCGCAAAAATGCTGTTAAATTTTGCTACTGAGTTATCTTCAGAGTCATCAGACAGGAGCATTGTGCAGTCATCAGCATACATTATGAACGTGTCAATTCGCACAATATCATTTATAAATACATTGAAAAGGAGGGGACGTAATAGGCTTCCCTGCGGCAAGCCACTTATTATGGGCAAAAATGACAAAACGTTATCGACTATGCACGGGCATTGTTGCCTCTATGCTAAGTAGGAGCGAAGCAACGATAATGAATTTCCATGAATACCATTAACATAACTGTATGAATTGGTATATTATAATTAAAACAATCAAAAACCTTTGTAACGTCTATGATAAAAACCCACAGTGTAATATTTGTTTTCAATATTTTGCATTATGTTTTCTTTAATTGCCAATTATATTTTTCCCTAGACATGCCGAACTGTGCATCGCATGAGACGCCTGCCCTGTCAAAGAAACTTTCTGTTCTGTAAAGAAGTTTTTTCTCTATACATTTAGAAAAAAACTAAATGGCTGATATTGACCTGTAATTAAATTTGTTATTCTTATCCCCACTTTTATATATCACGGAGACCCTACTTTTTCTCATATCATCGTGAAATATGTTACTTTGAAGTCACAAATTGTAAATATGCGCGAGGACTGGAAAGATTGCTTTTAAGAAAAATTCTATTGGTCCAGTTTCTAAATTTTCAGCGCCTAATGCTTTACTAATGGAGAGGTTGACATATGTCGAGTAAACTTCGTGTTATTCTGTAGGAGCAAGAAAGGAGCTTCTTGAGGACTCAGTGATTGCAATGTTTAAGGCTGGAGCGTCTTTAACTGGAGGGACAATATTTCCAACGAATTTGTTAAGTTGTGTGACAGTGCCTCGCCAGGAAGTCAAAGATTGTTGCACGTCCGGCTCTCTGTAAGTGAGATTTTATTTTGTTGTCCTAAAACGCGGTCGAGTAATTTCCAAGTTACATCTGGTTGCCAATGTCTGCAAATGGCTGTTGATAATATTCTTGTTTTTACCACCTGAGCAGCGAGTTAAGTGCATTTCTCGTTTCTTTTAAATTTGTCGAATGCTGCTGGCAATGTCGAGAAAAGGGAGGTATGGTGCAGGCGATTTTTCTTTTTTATCATGGCTAGATGTGAATTGGTGACCCGCGGCTTCTTTGATCTTTTGCTAGATTTGAGCGACTTGAAAGGAAAGTGTGAAGAGTATATCTGAATGAAAGATAGAACGAACACATGGTATGCATAGTTAACTTTCCTTTAATTTTTACGCATCGTAGTCATGACCATGTTCATCGAAGCAATTTTCTCTCATACACCTGGTGTAGCAGGCTAGGCGCGTGTGCCCGGCGAACCTTACCAGTACCATAAAAGACCCTTCTCTCTCTCTCTCTCTCTCTCTCTCTCTCTCTCTCTCTCTCTCTCTCTCTCTCTCTCTCGCGCGCGCGCGCGCTTTCTCGTCTTACACGAGAAATAAACACATTTTTATATATGTTCTTCAAATGTTGAGAATTTCTCCGTGGTTGAAAGGGTTGATGGTATTTGACATAGACTGTACTGCGAACAGTTATCAAATTTGCAGAACCAACACAAGCATGTACACCGGCGCCTTGAGACTTTTCTGAATAGAAATTCCAACGATCTTACAGCATTAAGCATGTAACAAAATTCCCAACCGACAGTGTCTTAAAATGTCTTGCCAATGCACCGAAACGAGCTCTGTCACTACAGCTTGCAATGAAAATGACATCGTCCCTGCGAGCCGATGCACGCCTGAACCTCAGCAACGTCATCGGACCATGGCACTCGGCTGCCGCTGCTTCACGGGCCTAGGGGTCTTGGTGTCTTTTCTTCGTGACTGCGGCGTGGACCAAATACTGGGAGTCATATTGAAATTTACTTCCGTGTGTCGGTTATATGTGCGCTCTTGGGCTACCCGTGTTTTTTCTCCTGTGGGTGTTGCTGCTTTAGGGCGTTTTTGCGTGATCACGAGCCTTCACTCATTTGCCCCCTTCAATACCAAATGGAGTACAATCCAAGCTCCCAGCTGCACTGACTTCTCTGCGCTATTAAAGTTTCTTTCTCTCTCTCTCCTCTCTCTCCCATGCCTAAATTAGAGACGTTTCTATTTAGCAGCGTCTTTACTCGCCCCGTACGTCCTGACGCCACAAACGGAAAATGAAGCGTGCTTGATGCAACAGCGGCGCTCACGCAAAGTAAACAGTCTCCTCAACCGCTCCAAGTGTTCGTTTCGAGGTCGCAAGCGCAGCCTCAAAAAAAAAAAAAAAAGGGAGGGGAAATGAGGCCCTCGCACGCGAATGATTTGGCCGGGCCCCCTTCTTCCTTCGTTCCCTCCCACTTGAAGTCGGCGAGTAAAGGGCGAGGAGGGAGCAAAACACTGCGGCCGGGAAAGGGGACTCGGCGGGCCATCTGTTCCCGCGGAGAACACGGATAATGGCGCGACGGCGTCCCTTCTTCCCCACCGGTGTGGCTCGACGACCGGCCTTCTCTTACTCTCTGCAGTTCTTGTTCCCTTTGCACGAGTCTCGCGCTTCGGCTCTACAACCGGGGTTCTTTTATTCTGTACAGTCCTTTTTCTTTCTTTCTTTTGCATGGGAGGAGGGGAGTCTGTTTTGAGTCTGTTTTGATTTTCAGTGCCCTTCTCGTGCGTGCACAGTTTCTGGTCGCGCGCCACCGCGGGAACCTTTTGTGCAGTACCGGGCATGCTTTTGGCGGGGTCCCTTTGTTGGCGCCTGTCTCCCGCTCTGTGTGTTTTCTTCCCCTTGTTTCTAGATTTATTTCCTTCCCTGTTTTCATCCGATGTTTCCGCATACAGGCTCCTCCTCTTGGTATGTTTTCTTTCTTTGTTGTTACGCTTTTTTAAAGCCTGTTTCTTTTTTTTATTCGTATATTTTTTCGTCTGAGTCAGCTCGGGGCTACCTTTACCTTCGATGCCAGTGCAGTCGACCTCGTCTTTATCGTTTTTTAACTTCTAGACGCGTGCTCCTCCGGCCTTATGCGCGCTTTTAGATTGTTGTCTTTCAAGGGGTTCGCCTTACTTCGTTCCGTCGGAGACAGTATTTGCTTTCTACTGGCCAAGGTCTCGGCGGCGGCGAGCTTTCCCTAAGCGCGTCCGTACCAAGAAACCTGGGTGTTCGCAAGTTTGACGTCGCCTTTTCCTTCGCTGCCTCCACTGAGAAGCCGAGGCGGGTAATTAGTGGTCTACTCGCGCTCAAAGAGTTTGCGGTGAGAACTCCGTTAAGAGTTAAAGGGAATTTAAACGCGCATCACTGTTGCTGTGATGTCTATTTCTTCGGGTTTGTCTTGCGCCTATTTTAGAGATGAAGCCACCTGTTATTGTGTGCGTTTTGCCGTAGATTTTGTAGGATCATAGTCTTTAGGCGCACAAGGGCGCAGCTAAATGATACAAACATTTTGAGTGATGGAAAGAAGAGTTCACTGACCTTTTAGGGGGTTTCTTGGAAAGCTTTCCGAGCGTGTAAAATACGATGACCATCGACATCTGTTTTGCACGCAGCCAACTAGCCGACGGGACCGTCCCGACAGAAGGAATAACTAACAATGCCGGTAGTGTCTCGTCACAAACATAGTCGAAGTATGAAAACCCTTTGGGGTCCGTTCGACACTGCCGTCCAGAGCTACCCGGCCATAGCGGTTCCTTGTCGGGGTACGCGTGTCTTGGGCGTGGAAGGTTAAATTTCGCGCCTTTTCTCACTTTTTTCTCAAAAGTGGCCAAAAGGTCCGGACTGGAAAGGGTTAATCCGTACTTTGCCTGTACTGACCAATACAAAAGCTCATTTCCCCCTAGAACTGTCTATGACTGGATGGTTTTGCCGGAGTGTTCAACCTTGCTGTCACCCACTGTATAATGACTGCATTCTTAACTGTTTATCATGTATCCATGCGTTCAGGTATTGATCATGTATACGTACGCATGTCTTCTGATTGTGTACACCCCTTCCCCGCTTGAACCTCTCAAGGTCCGCAATATTTTACAAATAAATAACTAAATTAATGAGCTCTTGGCCCGTGAAATATTATTTCCGTCCGTACCGTTCGCGTTCCGTAACCTCCAAGACCGCCCTGATCAGCACCACCTCAGTCCGCACAGCATCCACACGGAACGATTTTGTCTCCAATGTTATACTCATCCACCCCGAAGATTTTACTGGCGAATCTAGATAGGCGCCTGCCGTAGACGACTGTCTAGACGGGTGGCCCCCGGACCCACTGCGACTTCTGAAGCAACATCTGCCTGCCCGTCGGGTGGACATCGTGTGGACTCCCACCTACTCTGCATTAACGTGCAATAGTTTTGCTCATCAACTGGCTTGAAATCTCCCTTGCGAAGCCGCTGAGACCAGGAGGGTTGCCGTACCTCTTCTCACCCGCAAAAAATTACCCAGAAATATCGGTACACCTGCTAACCTGCTTGGTATATCTGCTTGGTAAACCTGCTTGGTAAACCTGGTAATATTATCCAGTAATATTAGCAGGCATACCAAGAGAGCTTAGACTGCGGATTAGGTGATTGTAAGGTACAGGGTCGAATGCTTTGACGAAGTCAAGGAAGACAGCGTCTGCCTGAAGGTTATCCATGAAACGAAGCAAGTAATGGCTAAATTTGGTGAGCTGTGTATCGCAAGAATAATGTTTGCGGAAACCATGTTGGTACGGATAGAAGAAATTAATTGGTTCGGGGTGGTTCATGATACTAGAGGCTGTAATATGTTCAAGAAGGTTCGAAGAAATGCACGTCAAAGAGATTGGACGGCAGTTAGCAGGAATTGACCTTCCGCCCGACTTGAAAACTGGTCATATCTGGGCTTTCTTCCAATCGTCCGGAACTGTGCCTGTTTGAATGCATTGTGTAAATATTAAAGAGAGTAGAAGGCTGGAATAATCAAGAGTGTTTTCAAGAAGTTCGGCAGTAATGCCGTCACAGCTGGCGGATGACGAAGCTTTAAGGTTCCGAATTAGGTTGGAAATTCCGCCAGGGTGTATTTCGAAAGTGAGTGCTGCCGGAGATGAATCGATCGGAGGGGGTGAGAGGAAGCAGTGTCATTCGCGGCAGTAAATGTTGATCTGAAGTAGTCATTCAAAATGCATGCACAATCTTCACTACGAATTGGTCTGTCGTCGGAATCAACGAGATCGGTTCGGGTGGTCTTTGACTTAGGGGAAAGCAATCCCCAAAACTTGTTAGAGTTCGACTGTAAAATTGATAGTAAATAACGGAGAAATGTTTTTTCTATCTCTATCTCATTTCGAACCCATAATTCGCGCTATTTGCCAGCTTCAAGGATTGGTCGACACGGTAACTTCAGGAGTAAAGCGAGCCCCGCAGCCAGGACATCCCCTTCGACCCTGTCCGCACGGACGTGCAGTTCCTCTTCTCTCCAGCAGTTTCAAAGGCACCACCCCGCTGGCACGGCTCTTGTGCTTTATATGCCGGTGCACTGCACTGCTGTTCGCGATGACATTGCTGCGAAGAGGTACACGGAAAACGGAGGCACACTTTTAGCCACTGTAGCTTCATATTACACACGATTTTGTGTCTACGCGCATCTCAGAATGGCTGCGCGCGTTGACCCAGCGACGAGAAGAAGCATTAGTTTTCGGGTTGGGAGGGGGAGTGCGACCTGAAAAACAAGCGAACCCAATAATAATCAAGTAAAGTTGAAAGGAACAGAAATAAATAACAATTCTGGTTGAAGTATGTTTCGGTTTTAT
Organism: Haemaphysalis longicornis; assembly: GCF_048455015.1. Classification (NCBI taxonomy): domain Eukaryota; kingdom Metazoa; phylum Arthropoda; class Arachnida; order Ixodida; family Ixodidae; genus Haemaphysalis; species Haemaphysalis longicornis. The sequence goes on along the minus strand of NW_027526407.1, from coordinate 154,490,299 downwards.
TTGTTGTCTTTTGCAGGTGCATTGTTTAATGGTGACCTTAGTGGTGGACGCAGACGACACCGCCGCACGAGTTCAACATATCGCTTGCTAGAGAAAACAATTATTCGCGGCCCTATTCGGCTATTGGCAACGCCCTCCACACCCTTACCTCAGAATACCCGCGTTCCGTACGTCCACACGCATTCCGGGGTTAGGGTGGCCGCCAGGGGGAACAGCCGAGGGCGTATCATCATATGACCAGTGCGATGATTAATTTTCAAGGGCAAGTTATGCACTCCGTTTGGCAGCTTCACCATGTGCTGTCACAAAGACGACCGGTCATTTCGAAACGTCCCTGAACAAAAATCCAAATATACGCAAAACAATCGAAATATAATTCCCACAACGTAAGGGGATCTTAAGGTTTGTATTAAGTCGCAATTGATTCCTTGTTCAGACTTTCTTTGTTTCTCTCTTATTATTTTTTTTGCTTTTGCTATTCCGTCCTCGCATATTCGCTGGGTCCTCGCACTCTCTTTGGAGTGAAACTCTTCGTACGCAGTTAGAAAGAGATAAAGATATAGGTAAAGTTTATTTACCCATTTATACATTGATAACATGAAAAGGGCTGAGGAAAAAAGCTTCCAAAGCAGCTTGACGGGCGCACCAGCCCCTTGGGTACATTTCAGCAATGGGCAATTATACAGAAACGTAGTTGCAGGCAACTGTAGCAGCCTTGCTACATACACGTACATACAAAATGATATAGTTTGCGTGACATCGCCGAAGCACATAGCAGGCCGAAAAAAAGAAAAAAAAAGGGGGGCGTACACAAATATGCGCAAGAGCTGGCTTGGCAGGCTGCGTTATAATATAACTTAGTCACTTATATAAAAAAAATAAAGAAATGGCCGTAGACACACTTGTCTTTCCCTTGAGCGGCCTGTGTCAGGCCCATTTACAATTTGTAGAGCATAACACTTACAATTTGTAGAGCATAACAACAAACAAAAACAAAAATCCGTACATGTATAAACGCTGAATACGAGAAGAAAAAGACACCAAACGATAAGTAATAACAAGGGCATGTATTCTAAACTCTCCTGGGAAATGTATTTCTGATCAACACGGTGTGCATGAAATTTATTGAAAAGGCGCGGCAACATCTTCGATACACTTTGCGAACCGTAACCCGTACGACAAGCAGGCACCTGAAAGTGCTCCGTGTTTCGGCTGGCATAAGCAGGTTTATTCACACATAGTCCGGCAAGTGTTAATACATTATCAAACCCCTTTTTTATCTCCTTTGTGTACGCGTCGATGAGCCTCGCATGGTACATGTCAAATATCTTTGTAATGTTATGCATTTCAAATAAGTGTGCAGTGTGCGCCGTATAACCAAGATTGGGAATTCAGCGGAGCACTCGTCTTTGCAAAACAAAATTCTGTGCTTATTTACCATAGTTGTTGTTCCCCACACCAAGTGAGCATAGTTCAGGCGAGACATGAATAAGGAATTATATAACAGCATTTTAACTTTATTCGGTAGTAAGTAGCGGTGCCGGCTGATGATTCCTGCAATTTTTGAAAACATGCAAACAACTTCATTCACATGTTCTTCCCAGGTTAAGAGGGCTATTGAAGATTACACCCAACACTTTAATTTTTCAACAACGTCTATGGTGTCACGACCTAACCGTACATGAGTAGTAATCACACCTCGTTTGCTTCGCGGTTGAAAAAACACTGCTTTTGATCTTTTTTTTACATTTATTTTTAGCTTGTTAATTTCAGACCAATGTTTTTTTACTGTGATGTCGGCTTCTTCAGTGGCATTCTCAATGAAAATAGAGGAAACCAACAAAGTGACGTCGTCTGCGTATAATATACTTTTCGAATTGGTACCACGATCTAGAATATGATTAATATACAACTTAAACAGAAGCGGCCGTAAAATGCTGCCTTGCGGCACTCCTGTGAGAATTTTTTTAACTGATGAATGGTGATTTTCAATGCAAACATATTGTGTGCGGAGAGAGAGATATGATGCAAGAAGGCTTCGAACTGAACCCCTGAAACCATATTTTTCTAGTTTAAATAGAAGTCCGCTATGGTTAATGGTATCAAAGGCCTGCTAAAAGTCAATGAAGACACCCAATTACAACTTTCTTTTCTTCTAAACATCGCAAAATGTATTCTTTTAGGTTTAGAAGAGCTAACTCTGTAGAGTTGTGTTTAGCAAAGCCCAATTGGGCGTTTGCAATTAAGTTACGTTTTTCACAGAAACAATTCATTCGAATTTGTATTACCGTTTCAAGACCCTTTAAAAATCTGAAACTGGCCTGTAATTTGACGAGCATTTCCGGTCCCCTTTCTTAAACAAAGCGTAATTTAGCATTCTGCAATCGAGAAGGAAATACGTCAGATTCAAAGCACACATTGAAGATGCATGTGAGTACGGGAGCCAGAATATCAATAACGTGTTTTACCTGCCTTATCTGTAAGTCATCCGCGTCACGGGAGCTGCTGTTTTTCATCGCTATAAAGGCGGAAACAACCTCGGGACACGTAACCGGAGCAATGTGCATGGAATGCGGATTAGAAAAAGGAAAAAAAAAACACATGTCGTGTTCTCGATGATTTGCATATCACTTTGCGCTTCTCTGTCGATGAAATAATCGTTAATGGCATCAGACATTTTCGTCCCTACAATACTTCGGCCATCAATAGTTATCTCGTCAGGAGCAGAACAACGCTTGGTGTGGATGACAAAGTTGTTAATTTTTTCCCATAGTTTTTTTTTATATGCTGTGACATGCTTCGAACATGTTATAGTAGTACGAATCTCGTGCCTGCCGTAGCTCTTTGTTGAGTTTATTTTTGTAGGCTTTGAATTTAGCGAATAATTTCGAATCACGTGATTGAAGGAACAACCGATACATCCCGTCTTTAATTTGTTGATTGATTGATTGTGGGGTTTAACGCGCCGACGCAACGCAGGCGATGAGGCGCGCCGTAGTGGAGGGCTCCGGATTAATTTTGACCACCTGGGGATCTTTAACGTGCGCCGAAATCTCCTACACACGGGCGTTTGTTTAGATGCCATGGGCAACGCCGAATTTCGCTTGACATGGGTTTGAACGTCGTTGTTTCATCGCTTCGGGCCCATCGGAACGCTTGTGCAGCAACGCGGGAATAACTACCACATCTTAGCGCAAAACAATAGGTTGTGAAATGTAGCCGTTTGCCATATGGTAGGCTTGGCCCGGTGGAGGCTAGGCAACAACGTATTTTACACCGAGAATTATATCCGATGGCCTACCCGAAATCAGGCCTCCACCTCAGTAGCTTTTCTGTAGCTTGCGATGTACTGCAGCTAATAATCGCTAAAAGTGGCACCACAAAAGCAGCAGTGTTTGCAGTAAATGCAAGCACTATTGATTTCCTACGTCGTGTGCAAATTCCATTTACATACAAAACAAGAATAATACTGTACTCATAATAATATTTCCACGCATTACTTTTTTATTTGGAGTGGAGTAATGCGGTCCAGGGGGTTTTGGAAACAAAGAGCACTCTTGTAGACACCAAGAACTCCCTTCTCAACGCAACCGCTCAATTTATTATAGTTATACACTATTTTCAGAGGCCGGGCGTTGGATACGTTGGATCGCTCTAAGTACAGCGTACTAAAAGAACTAAATATTGCTATCTGGCCAATTCTGACATGTAAAACTACAGGAACAGGCGCACTATGTCGTGAATATATTTCAAACAAATAATTTTATATTTTCAAACAAATAATTTTAAAAAGAAACCTCCTACATAGACCACTACGTAGTGAACACTCACTCATTAAAGTGTGTATGGGCAAGAATCCCACTGAACGCTTTCTTTCCAGTTGGGACTACATCGGAGTTTAAATTACATCTTTTGCGATGGTAACAATTTGGAGCAGGCCATCTGAAAGAGTGGCAGAGGAACATTTGAATTCTATGATTTCGCTGAGCAGCCCCTTTGTGTGTATCCACAAGGCTTGTGAAGGTTCCCGAATTGTTTAAAGTACACAAGTGTGGAGCCCTGAGCCGCTTAAGCATGTGCAAAAAATCTATACTCAGCCGGAGAAGCTTGAGATTCTTTTCGAAAGAAGAAATCCTAATTTCAAGGGACAATTCTTTAAATCGTGACAGCCTTCCAGCTTGGCTGTGACCAGAAGCTTTTCTGATCATGGCTTTTTTTGGTCTTCTACATATTTGTAGGGTTGTTATTGTGTTCTCTCTGGTTACTAAGCAGATTTCCCTATTACTGCCAACAGCAACGAAGATTTCTGTAGGTAAACAGCGATTCATTTGTGTTTCTTCATCCACACCCGTGCACTGTTTTTTTAATGTACCAGTACGTAACCCACCAGCACAAGCTAAAGCTTCTGTAAAATTACTTCCCAAATAAAAGTTTGTAAAGGCTTCTGCTTCATAAAAGAACGACTCTAACTTTTGAAGCACGAGGCAATTGGGTTTAATTATGACACTGAAAAAACGCTTAGCTTCAAAAATATCCCCGTTTCAATAAGTTACATTCTCCACCCTCTGCTCCGACGTGCACGCACTTAACCTGTGACTGCACTTGGTGGCGGCGGGAATGGGGACGTAGCAGCCCGACACCAATAATACGGCACAAGGGCAGATCATTTGAAGAAAACGCTTTTAATTTAAATGTCTTGTGCTGCACGGTCGGCCACAAACTTTGCACAAATGGCAAAAAGCGTGGACTGAGCCCCACTAGCACCACGATGCAATAGTCATCATGTTCAAGATAATACTCCGAGTATGCGTGAGTATAGCTGGAACAGCTGGCACACAGGTTGCACCGCCTGCTTCGCGAGGGCCCGATCCCCAGGTAAAAAGTCTGCTCGTTAAGGAGTCGCTTCTGCGATTTTTGCTCATGATAGTGGCCTTGCACGAGCACCAGCACCACGTTGCAGGTTTTCTATTATCTAAGCCCTCAAGCATAATAAACATTTTACAATCAGAGTACGTCATTTCTACCACTGCATGAAGTTCTTCCGAATCGCTAATACAAAAGCCGCCTGAATGCTATCATCATTCATTTCTATGGACTAAACTATTAAGGTGCGCGAGATGCAGCCGCATGTTGTGAACTTTCAAGATCTTGCAATAAAACCATCAACGTATTGTTGGGGCGCGCGAGACCGCACTTGCGAGCAAATCATGTATAAATGGCTCCATTATGAGCAGGGTTTCTACGCAACGCCCAGCCACAGGAAAAGAATAAAAAGCGTTCTGCGCACTTGCTATCTCCAGCACCAATAACCATCAGAAGCTTACCGACGGGGTATTCAGGCACGATGACAATCACTTTATGACGCTAGCGGTATTTGTGTTACGTTTGTACACAACTGTACAGGTCTTACCCTGCCTAACATCTTACGCATTTAACTTTACTCCCTATTCGCTGTTTAAACTCCCGGACCGCATTGGATATGCACGACCTGAAGTTATTCTAGAGAAACGTCTGGTAGCCTACACATTCCACGCCAGAAAAAACGGCATGAAACTACGTATTGTTCGAACAAAATTAATAAATACGCCCCAATGATATATTTATACAATTTCCGTGTCTTTTTTTACAGCTAAGGGAACACGCGAATGGTAATGCAATTGTGTACCTTTTAGATATTCGTTAAGCATGGAGTTCATGAAAATTCAAGAAATTGAAATTATGGGGCTTAGTGTGCTGAAGCTGCATCTGCGCTGTGAGATGCACAGTAGGAGAGGGCTGCGGATTAGTTTAAACTTGCAAATTTGAGATAGCTGCAAAGCCAAAACTTTTAATATTTTCTGGTACATATAAAATTTCAAATTCTGGTTGTTTTAAGCACAACAGGATGAGTTGTACCATAATATGGAAGTGCAGGTTAATTTAAACCGCCTGAATATTTAGTACTGGATAAAATCTCGAGGGAGGGTCGTTTTCGTTCTTCGCCTCCATCAGAAAAACTGCCAGCGCTGGGATAGTATCTGTACTACGCAGCACAGCGCCTTAGCCGAGGAGCTACATCGACGCACCTAGTGTTACTACCACAGACTTTGTTCCTGCCCAAACTTCAAGACTTATTTTTGTAATGTTTTGAGATGTGCTGATTGAGATGTGCTGTGCAAATGCCCCCTTCAATATGATCTTATAGAAACCTGAGACATACGACTGAATAAAGCAATGTGCCAAGTTTTGAGAAAAGCATTTTTGAGGATGAGCGCATGCATCTTAAAGTATTCTTAATTTCTTGGAGAATGAGGGCATGCATCGTTAACTTTCCATCCTTTCGAGAGAAAGATGAGACAACTTAGTGTGATTTTAACACACACATAATGAACTAAAATTTTCTTTTCACCTATTTCACAGTATAAACTTTTTTTTTGTCAGCACACGTAATGTTTGCGAAACATGTTCGCAGTGCTAAATTTTACCGAGTGGAAATCCTCGCCGACTGCATGCAATTACTCAGGATGGTATACGATTGAAAATGGGTCTAAACAAACATTTGTGGCACATGAATACAAACCATTTGAAAGAACTCGAACATAGCCTACATATTCAAGAACTCCTCAGTCACACCTTTATGGTTATTCGCCACCTTTTTTACCACATGGGAACAATGGTAACAGTAGATACTCAACTTACAAAGTTGAAGTGCTTTGCGGAGGCTCAGCAACACAGGTACGGTGTCAATGGTCCGCCTCCTGCCTTCCCCTTCAATTAGGTTGAATTTACCCACGTGCCTAGAAAAATGAGAATGAAAGATGAAACTAACATGCGACGAACTGCCTAACTTGGATGTATATAAGCAACGCCAAAAATTACAGCACTGCCCTTGCTTTAGTGAGGTTGTGTGCTGAACTTCTCAATGCTGATCTTGAATAACAAATATTGATTAGCTTTGTACATTGACAAAAAAAATTAGGAGTGGCTTAGCTCGGCTATGCCAGGATATACGTAGCGTTAGCTAAGGTTCAGCTGGTTATTCTTAGGTTTGCTGGTTGTCTAGGATTAGCTGATAATCATGCTTACTACTGCTAAAACTATTTCTAAACCAATCCAATACAATCCAGGCCAGTCCAGTCCAGTCCAATCCTATCCCAACTCATCCCATCCTATCCAATCCAATCCAGTCCAGTCACTGCTCGTCGCGCATGCGCAGCACGGCTCCCCAGGAGCCACGAGAAACGGCTATCAAGCGGCTCCGGTGCAGCGTCAGACTTTGCTACTGCGCAACGAAGGCGCACAGCTGGGCACGCGCCGGCGCCAGTGCGTCTGCCGCGGCTATGACGTCACTCCTCTGGAATGCGCAGACCGGCGAATGTGCCGACTCAATTCTCTACACACCCGTACTCCAATTTCATTGGGTTTCCAATCCAATCTAATTTATTCCAATTTAATCCAATCCAATCCAAATCCAAATCCAATCCAACCCAATGCAATCCGATCCAATCCAATGAAATCGAATTTAATCCAACCCAAATCCAATCTAATTCAATCCATGCTCCTCGCGCTTGCGCAGCACGGCCCTTGAAGGACCACGCGAAATTGCTGAACCTCGGCCAGTGTTCCTTACGCTACAAAAAACTTGGCTCAGAACCTTTGGTGATGCATTAGCCAGATGTTCCCGTGCTAGTGACGACAATTCAGGCAGCTGCGACTACTCTACAAGCTTGCCAGTGAGATTTTCGCATGTATATCTTCTTTTATATTTTAAGAGTTGGTTAAAATCGGTCACACTGAAAATGGTTCAGGGAAACGAATGAAAAACATCGGCAGTTATTTAGAACTAAAGGATGATACTGAAATTTTCAAAAATACTGTGAAAAAGTAAAATGCAACAGTTTTGATATACGTAGTAAGTGCATAAAACGAATGCGTAAAAAGCTGAAATATAAAAACCACATTTCACTATGCCTGGACGTACCGTTTAACCATGGAACTACACCAGCTTCATTGAGGTACTGGGCGTTTTCCTTATTGCATGGCCACTGCGATGATAAAGTTAAGACATTTTCAACCGTTGTCTAACACCTCAGTGTGCTACACGGCCGTTTCAAGGGCCTTTCGAAGGCCTTTAAACCAATTGTCCATCGAATGCACCACTGTAAATATATAGGACGGACTCCTAAGCGAGGCTTAAATTGTCAACTGAAAGTTGCCGGGTAGCACAGGCATTAGGGAACGTATTCCCGCCTGAGTTACCTTTCCAAACACAATAGTGAGGGTGAGTGCTGCCGGTTCGTTAACACATGTTGAACAAGAAAAATCCACAATAAATGGCAACATTGCTTCATAGTAGCTGTGGTGATGCTGTCGTGGCCGTCGACTGCTATGAAGCCCCGCTGGATATCACCCATCTTCGAGCCTGCATGGTGACAAACTTACTGCGCCTGCCTACCAGTTGAAGGGACTAAAGAACAGTAACAATTTTCTGCCGCACATTTCAAAACTACTTGCAAAACACTACCAGTGTAACTTCCGTACTTTTGAACGCTAGGAAATGTCGCGGGCCCGCACAAAGCACGGCACACAAACGCTACGTCACCTTTTTCCCTTCTATCTAAACAAGCGTTGACACTAAATCGCCTTTGTTTAAAAAAATCAGTGGCTTTTATTGCCGTGCTGTTCAAATGATACCAACTTCTTGCCTAGTGATGGTATAACTATATGTTTGGTGCAATTTATCTTTTTTTCATCTTTTATCTTAGATAACTGTTGTTACGTTTGCTTCGTATCTAGTTTAAGTTGTTATAGTTTGTTGCTATGCGTACGCATGTCTTTTTGCGATGGGGTTTGTGTTTTATTATACATGTATTGTAACTTCGTATGTGTTCAAGTATGTATACGTGCTTGTGTTGCCAGCAAGCAGCTGCTGCCGCTTGCCTTGTACACGGGGCCGTGGACCCTGTCAAGCCCATTTGGTGGCTCTTTGCTCACGATTTAACACTTTAAACACTTTAAATGTAAACACTTCAAAATATTTTGAGTTTCAACTGTAAGTGGCAAGCTCTCGCCTTGCGGCTCAGGAGACTCCAGAAGAATTTGCCAAAGGGGCAGCTCGACAATTTTTCCCTTTACACGATGTGCCGCACACGCTTCCCCAAGATTCCCCTCCGGTTGCAGCTGACACGGATGGCCTGAAAACTCCGTTTACGCTCCCGGAACTACTCGCCGCTATTGAATGTTCCAAAAAAAAATGTACCACACCAGGCCCGGATGGTATACCGTATACCGGATGGTATACCGTATACCGGATGGTATACGGTACGAGGTTTACCAAAACCAGGAGGGAGATGTCCTCAATACTATTCTGGATATAATTAATGAGACCTGAAAAACCTCAACAATCCCGGCCGAATGGAAGCATTCAGTCGTTATCCCATTAGCTAAGCCTCGAAAACCTCCTAACCGATTAGAAAATCTCCGACCACCAACCTCTTTGATACCCACCATCTGCAAACTGGCACAACGAATGCTGGCCACACGTCGTTCTTGGTGGCTGGAGAAGCATCGCAAATATCACCCAGCACAAATCGGGTTTAGTCCTGGCCTTGGCACGCAAGATGGTTTGGCGATGTTGGCCGAAGACATCTTGAATGTCTCCTCTTACGGCCACGCCACTCGTGCCATACGGGCAAACGATATTTCAAAGGCGTATGAGAATCTATCCCACGATGCTATCATTTATGTTATGCCGGTTTGGCCTGCCACGTCGTGTGGGTGATTATGTCGCCGCCTTTTTAAAAAAACCGTACATTCGCTGTCCGTGTAGAAGAGAAGCCAGTAGGACTGTTTCATTCTGTGCGTGGTGTCCCCCAGGGAGCTGTGCTAGATCACCCATACTTTTTAACGTTGTATTTATTCACTTGCGTGGCAGCCCGACACTTTGCAGCACACACGCTTCCTCATCTACGCGGATTATGTCACAGTATGGTCGACACACAAAAAAGTAGAGATACAGTATACAACGCTGCAGAAGGCTCTTGAAGTTATCCAGGCATTTGCAGTGAAGGTTGGTCTCACTGGCTCCGCCGAGAAGACGAAGTATATGACAGTCGCTAACAACGCTAACCGCAAGAAACTCGCCGTGCACCTTCCATCTATACGCATATGCACTCATCAGCTTGCTGAAGCAGGGTTTGTAGTTGGGCAAGTTGGTACATAACTTTAACAAAACAACGCGAAGCACGGGACAAAGGGAAGAGAAGACTACACAAGCGCTGACTAACAACTGTTTATTGGAAAGCGAAGAACGAAATGTATAGGCGAAATGTTAGCAAAGAGTAGCCGTGCGCATGATCAGTGAACGAATTAGGTTATTTGCTAACAGAAGGAAAGTCACAATCAATGGAAGACGCTATCTTGACAAGTATAATATTTCTTTTTCCAGGAGCGCTACTGAAGGGGTGCTTACACACGAGGTTCCTCTCTTGTGTATCACAAACGCTTCACAGATTTCGCGCGCGCGCTGGCCCTTGTATCTTCGTAAGATACTACATTTGTCGAACTGCGGTGTACATCGGCAAGCCTTGACGTGTTGAGCAAGCATGCTGCCCGTGCCCGTTTTCAGTGTGTTGGCATGCGCCCTTAACCTGTCGTTGATGCACCACCCGGTTTGTCCCACGTACGACTAGCCACAAGGCACCAAGAGGATCTCGTAGACCACCGCTTCCTGGCGTTCGACAAAGGGCTTGGTGTGATTTACCTGGCATCCTTTCTCCGCTGCTTGCTCTATATTCACTCTCCTGCAGAGCCCGCCCAGTTTGTTGGGGCCCGAAAACAGAAGCTGTACACCCGACCGTCTATGCCAGGTAAATCACACCGAGCCCTTTGTACCCTTTGGTACACGGACATTGCACAGCACCCCCGATCCCGAAGAACTACAACTGTTGCCCTTACTCCTCAAGGTGAGGTGGATACAGCATCATCTTATCGTATCTATCACCCACTGCGGCTGAGGCCAACGCGATTGCACATGCATCAACTACCCACCAGAACCAACCACAACTAACAATTCTCACCGATTCCCAGCAGGCCTGCCGACTGTATTAGTACGGCAGGGTACCGGCAAGCGCCCTTCGTTTCCTCCGGACCATGCCCGAAGATCTTGAAATCGCCATCGTATGGACCCCAGGCCATTCGGGCCTTGCCGGAAACGAGGCAGCTCACGCTGCCGCCCGCGATCTGTACTTCTGGGCATTCCCATCCTTAAGGCAAGATGCCACGAGCAGCCCGGGCTCCACAATCCCCTCTCTAACACCCCTCGATCCTACATACAATGCCATCCTATCCCATTACCTGCACTCCAGAAGGATCTATCCCCCGCCCCACCTTACTCCCAGCAACCAAAAGTCTCATAGCTGGCGTCGGCTGCACACCGGTACTTGCTTTAACCATACGGTTCTCTCCCACATTTCTCCATCACTCTTCCAACACGACTGCCGCATTTGCAACCTCCCTCTCACTACTACATACCACTTGGTGCCCGCGTGCCCAGGCAGCCCTAAACCCCTCCTTAACCCGTCGCCTGAGCAGAGGGAGTCTGCGCTGCCCAGCTCGGCTCCGGAGCAACAACAAGCTCTGGTCAACCGGGCACTGGAATCAGCGCGGGCTCGCGGCATCATGGACTTGGGAGGCTGACCGCTTTCGCTCTTACTCCTTTCCCTTTAAGATAAATAAACGTTTATCTCTCTCTCTCCGCGACGGATACTCACTCTTTAGTCGAGGCTTACTCTCGTCAGCACGGAGTGCTTAGTCCCACCGACTATTAAAGCCGTATGGCCACTATCAGCCGCTTCACACATCTAGCTTGATGCGACATAGCGTTGTCTTCCAGGCGCAAAGTCGCGATGCGACCAATCGCTGTAATGACAGTGAACCCTGCAGTCTTCTCGAGGGGGGCGTCAGCTCAACGCCACAAATCTGCTGAAGTTGTTGACATTTTGCCGAAAAGCAGCAATCTGCCGCATGTAGACACTAATCTGTAAAGAAGCAGTATGACGTTCCTCGTGTCGCCACGTCTTGCCACAATGCGCACTCAGTGCCGTGCCGTCGTTAAATACTTCTCACCGTTGAAGTAGCTCCCAGTTGTGTCGGGGCGTGGTGTCTCCTCACCTTCACGGAAATCACCCTTTATTACCGCCTCCTCCCTCGCACACTACAACCCCGTACCACACCTACTCCTGCCCTCCGAAGCTGCCCACATGTGGCGGATGCTACAAGCCCATACCTTCCCCCATCGTACTCAAGTAATACATGCGCTCACGCATCAACTCCAGAAACTACGCTGCCAGACATGCGGTCAGCTGGACACTCTATATCACTACTCGCTGTGCGTGTGTCCTGCTGACCCATACTCCCCCCTCCACTCTCCATCCCACTGGGAGCAGGTCCTGGCAGCTCCGAGGAGCCCAGCCAAGTGCTGGGCACCCCCCGAGCTCTGGCCGTCGCGCCGGACCGTGGGTCTTCCACCTCCTTATCTCCCTAACGCGGTTCTCTAAAGATGTTTTCTCTCTCTCTCTCTCTCTATCTCTCTCTCTCTCTCCATCTCTGCGCCGTAGCCCACACTGAACCAGTACGAAAAGTCCAGAAAGCGTTGACTGCGGCTGTCCGTCGTTGCGGTTAAACAGTTAGAACAGGGCCATGTTCATTCGTCCCTAAGGCTTATTGCACCAGTGAAACGCAACAAATGGCGGTCATCGTATTGCGACCTTTTATTTTAATGCTATTAGTATCCTTGGCGAACTTCATACGGCAGGTAACGTGTGTCTGTCTTGTTTTACGCGCCTTCGTAGGGGGCGACTGTGGAGCCAGTTTCATCTTTGCGGGATTTTAAGCTTAGCGTGCACCGCTAGCGCACCGAGGCTGAAGAGAAATTCGAAAACTGAGCACTAGCGAAAAAAAGAGACCAGTTATTAAAAATGGTAACGAAAGTGGTTTTGCCATCAAGCACAATTAACAAAAACCATTATTAATTGAAACTACATTCTACTACCTGTAGGGCCCTCCAGATCCATGCGCCACCGGCATTACTCACAAATAACAGAACCGTCGCCATTATGTGGAAAAGTTATCTAGCATTCCCAGAGAATTGCTCTATACGTTCTCAGGTATGCCTCTCAATATGGGTTCCGCACAGCTGTGTAACAAAAGCGCTACGTCTTTGAGGTCATTAAACGAAAAGGACATAAGGCCAGTGACCCAGAAATCTGCACAGTGGAGCCGTTGAACATTATTGAGCTCAATTTGGTAAGTAAAGGAGGGAAGCGCATTACTTTCCTCCCCTCAGGTTAATTCTGAGACAATGCGAACACGGGACACGCTGCGCGCAGGAGCCGTAAGCACAAAAACCAAATCAGTAAGTACAAATCAGTAAGCAGAAAAACCATACCAGTGCGCACACTGGAAGGTGTCGGCTACATCATATAGACTTGAAACGTGGGAAGAACTCGGGCGCGAAAATTTAAAAAATGAAAAGGCTGCCTTGGCTTATTGGTAGCAGCAACGAAGGGTGGCAGAAGGTTGGGGGATGGTGGAGGGGGGGGAGGGGGGGCAGTGGCGGGTCGCGCGTTGAGGAACGCGCTCTTTGCATTGCAAACCAGCAGACGAGGACGATGAAAGAGCAGCGCTCGCGTGGCGCTGACGAGTTCAACGACCGGCGAGGGGGCGTCCAATGGGCTGTTTCGGAATTGAGACCAGGGACTCTCGGGGGGTGGAGCGTTCGCGTGCCGGTGCGTGCGCGGGGGAGCGTCCAGATGGCGAGGACGCCAGAAGCCATTGAAGGGTGCCCGCGCGCGCGCCTCTGCAAGTGGCGCAGCCGGTGTGGCTGGGACGGGGGCTCCCCCGTGCGCTGCCGTCATTGACATGTGACGCTGCAGCACACCGCAGTGAAAAGAGAGCGGGCCGAAGGTGGAAAGCCGCTGCACGCTTGCAAATTGACTGCTGCTGGTACGGGGAAAGAGAAGATGCGGCACTATGGGCACGCAGAAAAGCGGCGCGATTTCGATTGTCCTTCATTCCCTTAATGTCACAGCCGTCAGATGAAGGAAGGGGCTCAAATATGCAAATCGGAACGAAATCTTGTGAGTGACATTGATTCGGCGGTGGAGTTTTAGAGCTCCGGCTTCCGTGCGTGGGTCCTTTGCGCGAGTATTCATTCGCATGAAAGACGAGCGGTCCTTATTGTAAAAGGATTGAGCGAGTGCCGTCTTCATGTGTTCTTGTCCCCGTTAATTTGCGCTCGAGATGCGGTCCTTATTGGGGATATTAGGCTTACCAGACAGTGAAATAATGGAAAGCTCAAGAACAGGGGAGTGTCAGCGGCATTAGGACGAGCATTAACTTCTAAGATAAGATAATCTTTATTTTTCTCCCGAAGAAATTGGCTATCGGGCAGATCTGGGGTCATCCGCGCTAAAGAAACTGGGTCATCCGTGCTAAAAGCTGCTGAAGACAGCTTAACAGTGGCCCGGAAACCCTTGGCAGGAATCAAGAAAAAAAATCCCTCATAACGAAAGCAAATGAAAGAGAACATCCTTGGTACGTAGTTATACAACACAATAAGCGGCATTCGCTAAGTTATACATGAATAACGGTTTCAAAATTCACAATTGGTACAAATGAACACAAAGAGACAGTTCTACACACTGGAAGATATGAAATAACAGCAATAGTACACAAAAAAAACATCAGCAATGATTGTAACAGAGATGGAAACTACAAGCTCACGAAGTATTGCCGCAACTGTTTGCGGGAAAAGTAACCTGTATATCTGTGTTCATTTAGAATCGTGGGAATGTAGAAATGTAGAGCCTGATATTTATAATTAGTGCGGAATCGCGGCAGTACCCATTGCTCTGTCCTGCGCGTGCGTAAATCAGCATCCCTTGCTGTTAGGGATGAGAGTGATACTAAAACGCGTGTGATGCAGAAACAAATCCACTTAAATTACGAAATCTGTACAAGTGGCTTAATTTTGTAATGCTATATTATCAAAGTAGCATGCACCCCGACTTTCTTGCAGTTTCCTGCTTATGCCTCTAAGTCATCTTTCACAGTCCTCCCGAAAGGAAAGAGCTTACGGGTTTAAGTGTTAGCTCGCGATCTCACAACGCGCGGAAGCAGATCCTATCATTTTGAAGGTATTAGCGCACAGAAACGGGGACAGAGAAAGGAAAACACGGACAAGCGCCTTCTATCAACTGAGTGATTTAATCGAAAAACACAGACTTTTCTACCCTACAACACTGCGCACACCAGTACTGGAACCGACCGGAATTCCGTCGCTTCGTCGCGCGACGATCGTTTTTGTCGAATGGTCGCGATCAATTTTCGTCGCGCGACAGAATTCCTGTCACTTTCGCTCGCTTTCGTCGCAAGTGGGAACGGGCCTTTACTGGATGAGAGGCATCTGTGTCAACGGAAGGTGACCGCGCTCCACCGGCCTTACTTGCGTAGGCACTAGGGCTATATGCGTTGCCGCGCCCGCAAATTTTGAGTCGAGGAAGAGCGGTGTACTTTGCCTGTCTCCAAACAAAGTTTATTTTTTTGTGCTTCGATTCAATTTTTGTTTCGTCCTATACTTCTCGTGTTCATTCTTTCATGTATTTCTTACGCAGTGTATATGTCTAAGTGGAGACGGTACTCAAATGTAAAAGGTCACTTGATGGGGTCCCGGTCCGCTTGTCATGTAAATATATCAACACATGCACAACGCATTCAACAGTTCGGACAACAGGTAACAAGTTAAACCACAAAGCATTTCGGACAACGTAAACACGCATTTATTCAATACGCAGCTTATACACGTACAATGAAAGGTCGGTAATTCTACCTTGGATAATTGGAATTTATGGATAATTCGAACACGATGGTTTGGTCCGTCCAAGCTCCATAGAAACGTACGTATGAAGGTCTGTATAGCACTATTCGTCGAAAGGCTACTCGTAGTTGGCAACTCGTAGTAGGGTGATTCGTCGCGTGGGGCAACGCGTAATATGTCAGTCGGTCAAAATGACGATTCGTCACTTCGACGAATATGTTTAAAAATGGCTGGCGATTACGATACTCCCTAATTAGATATTTGGGTGCAGCAGCAGTGCGCTGAGGCAGCACTCACTCGTGGGTTCTCTCGACGGAAGCGATGATGAGCCTCTACGTCGGCGGCGCGAAGTGCGTCCCAGGAAGGGACCGCGAACTGCGTCTCAAGCGAACGCACATCATAGACATACGCACGCCCCCCTCACGTTTTCGCCAAGCGTCGCGCCGTCGAGCGCCTCGTGTGGGCACAGCATACTGCTCCCTCCCCCACCGCACACTTTCAGAGTGCGCTGGCTGGCACCGCCACGGCGAGCCGCCCTCCCCTCCCAATTTCGCGACAACCTCCTCCTATGCTTTCTTTCACTCGTCCGCCTTCCCATGATTCGCCTTTTCTTTCAATCTTTGGTCTTCCCATCGATCGCATGGTGACGACGACGGCGATGCGGCTCAGCCCACAGACGGGCGACAGAGGGCTGCGCAATATAAAACTGCGAACTTGTTAAGTTGGTATAGTGGTTCATTCTACTACTGCTCGAAACAACAGACTCAGCGCCGACTAACACAGCGCCGACTAACGACGACTTTTATTGACGAAACAAGAATTTTATAAAAAGGCTAATCCTTCCCACCCGCTCATAATTAACGCGTCGTACATAGAAAAAACGTGATAAATTATGCAAACGACACATATATGCTTTGACACAAGTACCTGCCGAGGCCCCCTTATCCCTTTTACCCCGAAACAAGAAGAGGTATCTCTCGGTTATCGAGTTTATTATCACGTATAGCCTAGTGCGCTGCCGGGTTTTTAAGGAACAATGTTGACTAGAGCTAACTTGGGCATCGCAAGAAACTCAAAGTACAAGCGTCGAAGAAGTAGTGAAACGAGTGACGTGCACAGCCAATGGTCGGGGATTTGAATACCACACGTTTCATGTGCACGTATGTATGTGCAGTTTTATCGATTGTAGAAACAGCGATTTAAATAGAGAATATTTAGATTAAACAAGATTTTATTGATTGTAGGGTTTAACGCGCCGACGCAACGCAGGCGATGAGGCGTGCCGTAGTGGAGGGCTCCGGATTAATTTTGACCACCTGGGATCTTTAACGTGCGCCGAAATCTCGTGCACACGGGCGTTTTTGCTTTTCGCCTCCATAAGAAAATCGGCCGCCGCGGCCTGAGTCGAACCCGCGACCTCGTGCTCAGCCACTGAGCCACCGCGGCGGGTAGATTAAACAAGAACCCCAGGACAGTGACCGCAAAGCAACACCCTTTCTCTATCAAAACAAGATAGCATAGTCTCTGGTGCACCATAGAAAAGAAGAAAGTAAACACCGCTTTGCTTAGGCGATTTAGGGAATAATGAAGGTGCTACCCACGGCTCAAATCGAATGGCGGTCGAGGCGCAAATCGGATGTCACTCGGGGCCCAACTTGGATGCCATTTCGAGTCACCGTACTCCGCACCCTCGCCATCATCCACGGAGGGGAGATGCTGCCATTTTTTTTCTATCAAACAACACTCAGGCCTAAGAAAGGGGGACGATACACGAACTTTGCTTCAAACACAAGACAAAATAGACGGTGTGGCCACGCTGTGGTTGCAGAAACATAACCGAAGCCAAGGTAGGCGGATATATTTTGAAAAGTATTAACTACGAACGAAGCTTATCCCTTATTTCTTGCTTTGCTTTGTAGCGTAGTAATAAAGATTTGGCTTAAATTCTCAAATTTATAAATACGTTCCCCAATTTTGATTGGATAACCAAAAACGTATACACGTTCAACACCCCCTTTCATGAAAAAACCGTTCTGCTTGAAGCCCTGAAAATTTAATAAAACGGTTTTTTTGTCCCAACGACTGGATGTACTTGCGACAACTAGCCCTGTGACAACCACCCTACGCGTCCAATTGTCCGGCTACGATATGCCCTGTTACGAAATGCCCTATTACAAATTGTCTTTCAACAAAGGGTCCGTAGCACCGTACGAAGAAGCTGGTTAATTCGAACGCGAGTGGATTCCCGCTACGGGTAATTAGAGCTGAGCACCGTCTCCCCGGAGACCTCACGCCTGGACCACGGCCGGAGGAACGCACGCGCTGCTGCCTACACTGCGCGCTATCGGCAATACGGCTCCGACAAGCGAGCTCTGGAAGGAAGTCAGCCCCGTGTGCTCGAAGATGGCGTTACCACTTCCAAGGCGGACGATTGGGATAATGTCTTCTTGGCGATCTACGCAGGTGTGTGCGATAGTGCAATGGTGTATGGTGCGCTACGGATATGCTGCTGCTGCCCGTGACCACGTGGAGTAGCACAAAGCACTGGTGCGGCCGGAAGTCATGGGCGGATCGAATGCCTAAGATGTGAAAAGTATGCATTCGGCCACACTCGCTTGTTAGAGCAGCTGTAAGTCTCCAAAGAAAAAAGGCGGACCGCAATCACGGGCTTCTTCAAGAACCAAATTGTTGACATGGCCTACTCTTTCCCAATCACCGGGTCTATTGTTATTCTTCAATTTCAATAGTTGCAACTGCGGCGGCTACCCCTAGCGGTTCAAATTAAGGTGATTTTACTGCACCCAATTTATACGTTATGGTATGGACGTCCCCATGTACAGCGTGTTACATCAACGATATCAGAAAGCGCTCAAACAGATGAAGAAGCAGAACCACAGAATATGTACTAAAAATATCCTCTACGCCATAACTTTTGACACGATATACCTCAATTTCGAAGGTGGGTTTTATGTTTCTGTATTTCTAGATTAATCGTGGCACACACTTGGCAGAGTTCTTTTTACAGGGATGAGTTGTCAAATATAATTTGCATATATGACATATATATAACATATATAACATATATATAACATATATAACATATATATATATGCATATATAACATATATAAATATGCCAAATAACAAATATTTGCGTTTAATAAAAAATTTCTGCACACCTCCTTATACACGGATGAAACACCATAAAAACTGATGTTTACTTCTGCCATATTTAACTATGTAGTTCACATATTTTTGGGCCGGAATATATTCGGTGGCTTGGTTGCCGCGAAATTTTTCTTGTAGCATTGCACTTCATTTGGGTTCAACTATTATGCTGGTTTATATTTTAAACCGTAAGTTCGCCTTTGCAGGAAATATTACCAAGAAAATGCCGAGCGCTCATGAGCGCGTGCCTCGCGTCGACCGCCGAGCACCTACCTGGCTCGCGCAGTGGCTGCAGTAAAAAAAAAAAAAAAAACTCCAGCTAAAGGGGAAAAGACACCCTGCTTGGGAAAGGTCACCGCGGCTGCCGCATTCTCTAGACGCCATTATGGATAACTGGAGACATGGCTACGAGGGTGCCAATCCTCCCCCGACGACTTGCACATCCCGCCACCGCTGCCTCGAGTAGAAAAGCTGGTGGAAGTCTACAGTGCTGAGGATGCCTTTGCATCCGCCACTCCCCGCGAAAAAGGCGACAAACTCTTTGATGCATATGACGACGATTATTAGCACCACATTACTAGAGCCGCACTTGATTACTAGCACCGCACCGCATTACTAGCCCTGCAATCGACACTGAAACTTAGATATGGGTCAGGAAATGCTCACCTACAGTAGCGTCGCCATTCAAGTATTGCGCACGATTGCAAGCTTGCCTAATTTTTTATATGGGTAGAAATCCATTGCAGAAAATTAAAACGAAGATGAATGGTTCAGTGCTCCATGGTTGACTGCTTAGCTCGCACCTATCTCCTTATCACGTTCTTCCTCTTCCTTTTTCCTTCGATTTTCTCCGTTATCCGGAATGAAATCTTCCCCACGCTCGTGAAAGACGCGTGAAGACTGTAACTAAATATTTCCCTCTAACCGCATTTCTGTGATCGGGGTCATTCAAATAGCGCAAATGACTATTTTGTACTACAATTAGTATAATTTATAACAGAGAATATTATTACCATGTCAAAGATTAGCAGATCGGAATTCATTATTATGGCTTATCATATGAGAATGGTGCGTTGCACACATGGTCTGATGCCAGTTTGTGCGAATAAATAAAACAAAACAAAAGCCGCGGTATTCGAATCACCGACACTCGCCTGCGCACGTCACTTCGCCGCCACTGTATTCTTTGAATTGTTAGGGGAGCGCGAGTTCGCTCCGATAAACTTGTTTTTCCTTGAAGACAACTGCGCCATCTATGGCTTCGTGACAGTATTTCGCCCTAAAAACAAACCGGTTCCCTCTCATTCTGCTATTACAATGAATTCGTGAGATTTAAAGTTTCGGCACAATTTTAAATGCCTTGGTGTCGTGTTTACTGTGAACATGTCGGGGGATATTCATGTAGACTACATTATAAATAAGTTGGCTCTAATCAGTGTTGCTACTGGTTGTTTAATGTACATTCTCCCCAAATCTGAGGAATTGCTACTGTACAGTTCTCTTTATTGTTCCAATTTAAAATATGGTCAACTTGGCTTCGTGGAAAGTATTCGTATTTACATAAAGTTTATTTAATTAAAAAAAAGTTTCTTCGTCACGTCGATAATGTTGGTTTAAGGAGCCAACCAAGGACCTTTTTCTTAAAAGTGGTGCTACGAAAAGTGTCAACTTGCATGAATAATGCTTGGGTAGCCGATTCAAAGTACGAACAAAAAGAAATATAATCCATAAGCGTAATCTGACCCGGTTGGGACAGAAAGAAATGAATTACCCTTTTAGGAATAAATAACCTGAGGCGGCACTAGCACTTCTTTTTAAACGCGTTTGAGTGTGCCGATTTTGATACATACAGATTTTCGAAGCGTCAACTACGTGCAATATGTCTCAAAGTCCAAAATGTGCTAACTTTATTTTTTCATGTCTCTCATTTGCTTTCCTATTTAACCATTTTACACCCGTTGCCGATAACGGCAATAACGTGCAACGCAAGGAAATGTATTCATGTTAGATTTTTATTATTCTATTTTTCAGATTGTCTTATTTCTCTCTTTTGCTTTGTCGCGGCGGTGCTGTTGAGAGAACAGGGAGCTGCGGCGTCAAGCTGTCTACGACAGCTTTTTCCCGCTGTTTCTATTTCTCCAGGCTTACTCCACACATACAGCGAAATCTTATCGCACTACAAAAACGACCGCCGTCGCTTCCCACCACCATATTCACAATTAGCACGCGACGAAGGAGCCACTTACTAGCGCCTACAAACCAATTCATATCCCATATCCCCATAACACTCTACTAAACGCTATGTACCCCACCCAGTACCCTGCCACCTGTAACTTCTACCCTGTTGCTGGCACCCTATACCGCATGGTTTGCGAGTGCCAGTGAACCCCAACTCTAACCCCGAATCCCAACCATACCTATGAGCAGTGGGTAGAGCAGCTGACCAGCTCCGAGCTCTCGGACCAGCGCAGACTGGTGGAACGGGCCCGGACGGACAGCCAGCTCCAAGGCATCTTGGAATAAGGATGCCTCTTACTGGGTGGAGCCCTTAAGAACATCCTTCTGCTCATTAGTACAATAAATGTTTCTCTCTCTCTCTCTCTCTCTCTCTCTCTCTCTCATTTATATCTGTATTCATGAAACAGAAGTAAAGCTTTATTATTATTATTTTATATTATTCCTGATTTTTAATAATTAGTCTGGAAAACGGATGCGACAGCAACAAATCGTGGAGACATTTAATCCTCCCTGACGAGACTACTAGACAACGTATCTTACGCTCGTAACCGCGTAAACACCATGAGATCGGTCTTTCTTCGCAGCATAGAGAAACGCCGGCTCTCTGTAGTTACCGCCACCATTGCGCAACTGAACCACAAATAAACCCCAACTAAACGTCAACCAAAGTTAAGCGACAGCACGACCAGAGAGAGAGGGAGAGAGATGGGGAGTGCGGCAAACATACTGCAGAGCGGAGGGGGGGGGGGGGGGGCGGAGGTGCATTGGTGAGAATTGCAATGATGAGTTGCATGACGGCGGCAACGGAGTCGTCTGAAACAGATAATGCGGCGAAAGGGTCCGATAATAATGACAAAGAAGGGCAAGATGAGCCCGAGGATTGTGAGAAACAAGACTGCCGCAATGCGATGTGGGATGTGGCAGATGACTGTGACGGCCATTTGGACGACCACGACGATGACGATGAAGTTGGAATACCGGGACCGGTCCCTACTTAAAGCTAAGGGCTACGAACACACCCTCACTGGGATTTATGGCGAGCAGGAATTCGCGACGAGTCGCTCGGTGACGATGACGTTAATCTTTACTGCCATGCCTTGGCCGCACGCTGAGGTTCATCGCTATCGTAGTACCACTTCTCACACATTAATGACGCCCGCCCGCTTTTTTGAGCCGGGGCGAGAAGTGGGGCTAAGTGTCATATTGCTCCCCTCTGGCATGGAATTGAATTGTCAATGCCCGCCTTGTATGGGACTCATTGTGATGTTACGACTTTTGTTGTAGCTGGGGTTATTCGAGTGGCATTGGCTTCCGTCTAACAAAAATGAAAAGGCACCGAGTTTGTGCAGTGGTAACGGACTTGGTTTTTTCTCAAAGACCTTGGTTCAAGTCGCACGCGAACGCAGCTATTATTTATTTATTTATTTATTTATTTATTTATTTATTTATTTTTATGTATTTATTTATTTATTTTTATGTATTTATTTATTTTATTTATTTATTTATTTTGTTTATTTATTTTTTGTTTGTTTGTTTTGTCCGCAGTGCCCGCCGGTGTCACTGGGTGCCGAAATATGGCGCTACGAGATTTTTCTCCTACCGTCAACTCCGGCGACGAATCCGCCCTTTCTGCCACACGGCGCCCGTAAGGCTCCCCGCAACGGGTATCACTATAGTCTGTAATCAGTGAGACACCGCGGTGTTGCAAAGGCATCGCTGTAGCAGTGTTTAAAAAAAAACAGGTAACATTTAACGAAATCTTAAAACAAGAAACAGGAAAGAAAGTTGTAGAAAATAGGCAATACAGTATTGCTTAATTAAAGGGTAGGTGTTATATATCTCGCGTTTATTTAATATTTTCATACTTATTGTCTTGCGCGTGCTCTAAACGTGTAATTTTCCAGAAACCTCTTCCGCTCTTATTACAATGCGCTACATGGATTGTATGGTGTGCAATACTGTCCGTTACTTATATTTACGTATGTGCAACAGAATAGACTGAAGGTTACGCACGCTTTCTCTGTGTATCCATGAATGCACGGAATACCAAAAGCAGTTTTTTTATTAGCCGTTAGGGTCACACTTCGCAATGAGTGGCTAATTTACTGGCCCATGATGTAGTTTTTCTTTTTTGTTGTTTTAAAGACGATACTCATTGTTGGGGCTACTGAAACGCGAAAATTTCTGTCTGTCTGTCTGTCTGTCTGTCTGTCTGTCTGTCTGTCTGTCTGTTCCTCGATTCCGTCGCACGGAAAGTTAAAAGAATTCTTGAACAGGTAGTTCATAGAGACAAAACCTTTCCAGACTACTAAATTTCATACTTGTCAACATTGTTGAGCAAACAAAAAAAAATAGGCATACTTGAAACAAAACATCAATACAGTGCTCATTCCACTGTTCTACGTACTGTTCTTCTAATCTAAAATAAATGTGCGGCGGATATTTGCGATAGAAAATGAAAACTTACGCTTAAAAAAAACATGGCCGCCATCCCACCCTGTGAAACTGCTTGTGCAGCAGCGCAGCTGTTGTAATCCACTACACTGGCTGATGGGGGGATGGTATGAAATGTTCCTGGTTGCCTCTGCGGGCTCGTCGATTGCACTCGGCTTCTCTGGCGGCAAAGGCTGGGGCCCGCGCATGCGCTCGGCGTACTGTGCGAAAACTGCTGGCCTGGCGCATGTGCTAGTCCTCGGATAACGTCAACCGCCCTCCCCTTTCGAGAGCAGCTGCGAACGTAATCTTTACCAGAACACATGGGGCGAGGGGGTCGCAATGTCACTGGCGCCTTATCAGCCATCACGCGGTTTAGAATTGTTTTGCGGTTTTCCTTTACACGAATATTGAGCCCTATGCTGCACTCCTGATTTGCCTGACGCATGCGCTCGGAGTTTTTGGCGCGAACTTCTGGCTTCTACGTGGGTTTTTAGATGCGAAGCATCTCATGGTCGGGGCTATGTCCCTTCCTTGTTGTTGGTGCGCCGTCCACACCCCCACTGCGCATACTCGGCTTGCTGAACGCCCGGTGGTGTCTTACACTATAAGGGCTCCTGGAGCGACAGTGTTGCCGGTGTCTTCCTGGGCCGGGACGAGACGAGCACGCTTCACACGTCTTCGACGTTTCATCGTCGTCGGCGGCGGCGTGCGTCGGCGAGTCTCGGCGGACCGTGATTACAAGCAGCCCACAACCGTCCGGGGAACGTGCATCGACCTCATCTTCAACAACTTTACGGTTCATCCACTACAACAGCCTTTGACTTTACATTTCACAGACCATAAGGCGGTCATAATCAAAGCGGAACGCCAACCACAGCTCGACGTCACCTACGGTGAACATGATGATGATAATGCCTAAATAAAGACAAACTCGTACCACGTACAACGTCCCCCCCCCCCCTTCTCTCTCTCTCTCTCTCTCTCTCTCTCTCTCTCTCTCTCTCTCTCTCTAATGCCTCTCCATTCTAACCCCCTCCCCCCTCCAATAAAATTACGCCATCTTCCCGTAGGGGAACCCTGTGAAGTATGCGAAGCAGCCATGGGGTCACCGCAATTTCCCATTTCGAAGGTCCGGTAATTGAAAAGTTTGGTAGTTACCATGGAAACCAAACGGTAAATATAACGGTAGCTACGTACCTCAACCTAACGGAAACGACGAACTGAAAACTAATGGGCACTTGACCCCATGGCTACTTCGCATACTACTCAGGATTGCCCTACGGGAAGATGGTGTAATTTTTTTGTTTACGACACGAAATTTCCCCATTAACGATAGGCTAACAGCTTCGCTGTAAAAAAAATTGACCCCAAAATACAAAAAGTGCTTGCGCCCGATGGTAGACATCGTGGAGGCACACAAAGTCTAACTGTAACGACTGGTTCAAAGGGACGGCCCGTGAACAGTAGAACGCGAGAACACTGCATTGAATTCTGCAAACGACCACCGTGTTTATCGCTGCAAAAGCGAGGCGAGAGGGAAAGGGAGTGAGAGGTGGGTGTGGGAGAGAGATAAGCATTTACCGTGCAGCGCCGGCAGACTACTACTGCGGTTCGGCGGTTGCGGCGAAATGAGCAGTAGACACGTAGCCCACTTTTTGTGCATGTTTTTCGCTGCGTCGGCTGAAAATAATGTCGCGCAGCTTTTTAGTAGAGGAGATTAGATCATGTAAGTTGCTCTCACCAAATACTTTCTTACTTCATTTTCATTATTCTTATTTTGCCCTAGCACCGAACAAAAGAAATGGTTTCCAGTCTGCCCCTGGGTGAATGCTGTAGCCGCTTGTATTGTCGCTGCGCGATTTTGCCGCATTAAAGAAAACGTGTCGCTGTTCTCTACAACTACAAGCGCGTAGAATGAGCAAACACTATCCGCGAAGACATCGAAGAACGTTTGTTCACACTCCGCTTCTGGGTATTTCCGCAGATTTATTTTTACTCATATTTGCTTACTCGCATGTTGTTTTAACCTTACTCGTACGTTTCTTTGTCGGCCTCTTATTCCTCCTGTACCCGGTGCATCACCCGACAAGGCCCATTGCTGTTGGTGAGCACTTACAATATATAAATAAACAAAAACAAATAAAATTAATAAATAAACAATATAACGAATGGACGAGATCGTTTTCTCCTGCAGTTGCCTCTGCTCTCACTTTCACTCCCGTGTTCGCCCCCCGGCGCCGTTTAAACACGCCGTAAAAGTGGGGCATAAATCTGCCGCCGGACGGGCGATCGAGCGCCCATACAGCAGGTCCCCAAAAACCTGTCCCGGGAGAGTCCAGTCTGGCTGGCTCTCCTCTGCTCCCCCTGCCTGTCTCGTTCCCCGCTCCTCCTCTGGCCAGGAGTGGGACGGAGCAGACATCTGTTCGGCGGCCGCCTGCTGGAGTGGACACGGTTGCGCGACATGTGCTCCCTCCGCGCGACTCCACCTCCGCCACGCGTCTGGCGCCTGTCTGCTGCGGCAAGCGTCGGATTTCGCGTTCACTTTCGCACGCGCCGCCGTCTGCAGTCCATTTGCTCCGGGAACGAAGGGTGCACGATAGTCCGCCGTTGTGGCGGACGCGAATATTTCTTTTATTTGGAGCGCATTTCGCAGCAGACTGCCAAAGGCGCCCTTTTTAAATGCGGTAGTCTTTCTTGGGCTATTTAACAAAAGAAAAATTTGGCCTCTCTGTATGCGTTCATGCATCTAACGTATGTATGTATGTGCGTATGTATGTAATACTATGTATGTATGCATGTATGTATGTATGTATGTATGTATGTATGTATGTATGTATGTATGTATGTATGTATGTATGTATGTATGTATGTATGTATGTATGTATGTATGTATGTATGTATGTATGTATGTATGTATGTAGAAATAAGGGTTGGCGGTCAAGAAAACCTCGGAAAGCAAAGGGGAGGATGTGGTAGGTCATTGAAACAGATAAAGAATTTGGAAATGCCGGCAAGCATTTTTTCTCCACTTCCTTTCTTTCCAAATTCTTTATCTGACCTACCACATCCTCCCCTCCATACATCCATTGATCACGAAGAAGGCTACTCCTTCTTCGTGATCGATGTAAGTATTGTATTATCGAGATTCGTACCTTTTTCGCGATTTTCAGTTTACCACTTTAACACAATAGAAGCCCTGTTGCACGCATGTAGAGTCGTCTTAGCGGGTAATTTTCAGGTAATTTGTTTGGTGATACTTTCAATAAGACAAGAGTTGAAGCCGTTTTCTCTAACCATACACTGTCCGTACATGGTCATGCTTCACTGCAGAACGGTAAATGTGGGAATGCCAGCTTACAAAGACAACGCTGAGAAATTGAACATCAGAAAGGAAAATTTCTACGATAATTCCCAGGGCAGTGTTTTGCTTTTTGAGGCTAGAGCAGGTTGCCTGCGAACTAAGAGTTTTGTGAGGAAGTATTCACAAAATGATGGGGTATGTGTGGTCTGCGGAAAAGAAACAGAAACTATGCGGCACATAGTGTTAGAATGTGAGGGTATCCATCCAAATCTACATGAAGGTAATATTGGGCTTTCAGAAGCCCTAGGATTTAAGGGTATCAGAGAGGAAGTTAACTTCAAGGCTGTCGAGGGGACGAAAAGAAGATTAGAATGCTGGTGACAGTTACCACCTGTAACAGGAAAAAAAAAGTATTTTGTGCCTAATAAGCTTTTGTGCCTGCCCTAAGCAGTGCTAGTATTAAACCAAGAGTGTAAAACATGGGTATATTAGTCGTTTTTGGTAAGATGACATGTCATCACCCCGCTACAAAGGGGATACCAATAGCAATCATCATCATCATCACCAGCTTACATTGATTTCTTGAAGGTCGGCTTCAATTCTAAACAAAAATGCATTGCTGGCGCCACATTTTTCCAGGAGCAATTTCAGCTATAATATGAAGGCCCTAGGACCTTCTAATTTTTTTGAGAGCTTTTCTGTCGGCCAAGGAGCCTATGCGGAAATGCATTACTTTTTTGACAGGACGCCATCAGTTCAACTCCGAAAGCCTTCACTTTAAAAGCATTTGGAGAATTGGCGTCAAAAAATCCCGTAATTTTATAAAACTGTAGCCGCCTCAAATAAAAAAAAAAACTTTCTGAAATGCTCTTTCTCAAAAGCAGCGCAGGGCCTCACCTACTGAACATAGTTTCAGTAGAAATATAAGAACTTGCTGAAACATAAGCTTGGTGAGTTAATGTGCCGCAAGAACGCTACAACCGCTATTACACAAAAAAATCTAATTTGCGCCGTGTCGGGTGCCGCTAATATTCAACATTTTTCATGTTTTCACTCGCCCATTATTAAAGACGATAGTCTTTCTTGGGCTCCTTAAACCCAGAAATTTTGGTCTGTCTGTATGTCTGTATGTCTGTCCGTCTGTCTGTCTGTGACTCGATTCAGCCACCCGGCCAAAGCAAAACAATGCCTGCCCGTTAGTCTTATATAGTCACAGCTAAATCTACCCGTCTATGTCCGGTGTAAGGTTCATACTTGTCAACATTGTTGAAGAAGAACAAGACATTACGCAAATATGAGACAGCAAATCAATACAGAAGTGATATTTGCTGTGTTCCTTTATAAAAAAATCAAACATGCTTGCTTTTGCGAAATTAAATACTTCATCAACTGCAGAAAAAGAATTCACTTCGCCTTCGCCTACTGTCGCCCGCGCCACTATAGCTTCTTGCGCCATTTTAAGAAATCAACCGGCAACAGTTACGCAAGGTTCCACTAGGTAGGTTCCACGTTCTTCTTGCAACGCACGTGGAGTAGGGAAACGCGGTTCTATAAACGTTGAAGTAGGGCGCCTCGATTAACGCGCGTCTCCGCCGTACAGTAGCGTTCGCATCGAGACACCCGGTTTGGAGCAGTGGAACGCGGGAAATTTAAAATGATTTAAGCAAACCTTTGGCGTCTTTACCTTGGGAGGAGCGCGACGCAAGAGGAACAACATGAGAGGTGAGCGGCAAAGCGAAGGGAGGCATTTACTTCGCAATAGCCGATAAAGACTATCGTCTTTTGGCGACATTTGCAACGAAAGGAGCAGATACGCGGCCAATTTTTCTGTTCTGACTGCTGGCCCGCTATTTTCGCCCTTCTCATTACGGTATGGAGTATAAGGCCGATCTCGCTTCCAAGCTGTCTACTGTGTACTATGTAAGACAAGTCTGCCCGGAAACATTAGTTCCAGGGCAAAATAAACAGTACAAATCAAAAGCTTTGTTTAATAGATATGCGAACGGGTGCCTCTTCAAGGTATAGGTAACGAAATATTGGGAGCAAACAATTATATATCTATCCTGGGCAAGTTAGTCGAAACAATGGAAGTGTTTGGGCTTGTTGGTTCATACTTCAAACAAAACCAGCGCTCAAGACGGGACACCAAGAAGGAGGCTACAGAAGATTTGGCGGGAACTGCGAACTCCTTCTTATATACAGGAACCTGAAAGGGACAATGATAAGACTGCTGTGATGCCTTATGTTGTCTGTGACAGGCTGAAGAAGGTCGTGGGAAGAGCAGGTGTGCGACTGGTTTTCTCGGCTCCCAACAAACTCAGCAAGATGTGTGCGCGAGTTAATGACGGTTGGCCTTACCGTAGAAAATGCGTCATAAACCACGTGCGACCCTTCACCAAGTGCAGGGCCGGCGTAGTTTACTTCATCCCGTTGAATTGTGGCCGCCAGTATGTAGGCCAAACTGGGCGGGGCCTGAACGTACGGCTTATGGAGCAAGCGTCCAGTTTCAAAGCAAAATCCGGTGGCTGGCTCCCCTCGCACGTGTCGTCGTGCAAGTGCACTCCTGAATTTGAGCAGTGGAAAGTGATAAAGCGCTACGGAAATCAGCGCACGCGTGAGCTGCTGGACGAATACACGATTTATAAGAGTGGCACTGGTTGCGTAAGCGCCCCTTCTGTTGCCTTGTATACAGAGGAGATAGCGTTTATTGAGGGCTAAGCAAAATGTTGGAACAAATCATGACGCAAACATGCTGTTTTTTGTTTATACTGTTGACTTTTTTGTAATCTTTCATGTTTCTGTATTCTTTCCGCCCTTATCATGGTCTAACATTTTCGTTGTCGGAACAGCGCAAAGGGATACCTGGTCCTCATCCCTTTGCGCTGTTCCGACAATGATATACCAACACGCCCAAGCTTATACCTTAGGTAAAATTTTCGTTTATATTGCCGAGAGGCAAATAAACTTGGTTGGTAACAGCGCTATGTGTGTGTAGCCTCCTCCTTTATGTGCCGTCTTGAGCGCTGTTTTTGCTTGAAATGTTTCAAGTTAGTCGTACTGAATCATTTCATGAAAAGTAAACACTGCATCAGTGTCGGAAGGGCTACAAAAGACATTGAGCAGTTCCAACCATTGTTCCTAAAGAAACTGGTACCATGTATAGTACCAGTTTTAAAACGCATTGCTTGTAAGCAATGCGTTCTTCCGGCAATGGCATATGGGGTAGGAGCTTTTGAACTAGGGCGAGTTGGTACATGTCTAAGAGGAACAGCGCTAAAACAGGACACACGAAGGAAAGACAGGCACGGACACCGTCTTTCCTTCCTGTGCCCTGTTTTATTGCCGTTCCACATAGACGTAGGGTAGGGATTTGGGTCCTCCCTGAACAACTTGAAAGTAAACTTAGATGGGTCCAAATCATTTGAATTTATTGTAATCATGGGGCGTGTAGAAGCAATACCGGGCTATTAGGCGCGCCGAAGTGGATGGTTAAACGTTAAAGGGACCCTGCAACAATTTCGATAAGCGCTTTCACTCTATCATTGATTGATTGATTGATTGATTGATTGATTGATTGACTGATTGATTGATTGATTGATTGATTGATTGATTGATTGATTGATTGATTGATTGATTGATCGATTGATTGATTGATTGATTGATTGATTGATTGATTGATTGATTGATTGATTGATTGATTGATTGATTGATTGTAGGGTTTAACGCGCCGACGCAACGCAGGCGATGAGGCGCGCCGTAGTGGAGGGCTCCGGATTAATTTTGACCAGCTGGGGATCTTTAACGTGCGCCGAAATCTTGTACACACGGGCGTTTTGGCTTTTCGCCTCCATCAGAAAAGCGGCCGCCACGGCAGGGAATCTAACCCACGACCTTGTGCTGCACAGCGGAACGCCCTTGCCACTGAGCCACCGCAGCGGGTTCTATCCTTCGCGCCTGGAACCACTGCGAATGCTATAGTTATCGCCAACACGGAGCGGCACAGCGCGATTTGCTCGTCGCACCAGATACGCCTCCCATCTCTGCTTTGTTTTCGTGGCTTGTTTTTTAAGTTGCTATCGAAAAGCGTTCATTGCTGCAACTGAAGGAAAACCGGCCAGCAGCCGCTACATGGCTTTGGTGACGTAATTCGAGCTGTGGAAGAACTTCAAGACCGGGAATGAGAGAAAAATCTTTTGAGAGAGTTTACAAGTTATCTAATGGGAATAGAGTAGTAATTTTTGGTAGGTACTTTGCGACCCCCTAATCTCAGTGCTGGGTGTGTTTGGTGACTATGTTCTGCAAGCCTTTAAGATTTCAAAAGAAATGTTGAAAAAGTGTTGCAGGGTCCCTTTAATTTGACTCCCTGGGGATCATTAACGTGCGCCGAAACCTGACACACGGACGTCCAACCAGCAGCGCACAGGAGAATAAGTGTCACACTCGGAGATGGCGGCAGCTTTGACGAGAGAACACGAATGCAAGACACAATAGTTGTGATTAGGGGAAAGAAGGAAAGTTGGGTAGGACACGTTTTGCATATGAAGGACGACAGGTGGACCATTGGTGCGGAGAAATGGATAGCGATGGACCGTAAACAACATCGGGAAAGACGGAGAAAATTCCGGAACACGAACTGGACCCAATAATAAACTCACTATAGGAGGGGCTGGAAACCTTTGGGAGAGGTCTTCGTCCAGTGGACCTAAACCGGCCGAATTTGAAGTTTCAGCTGGCGAAAAAAGGAACAGGATAACCGCGAACTAATGCAAAGTACGACGTCATCACGAAGAATTTTGTAGCTTGAGCTACACTGGCCGTGGCTCCTGGAGAGCCGTGCTGCGCATGCGCGAGGAGCAGCGACGTCACACGGCGCACAGAACGTTGCTAGCTGCCGGGCGTCTCTCACACACCCCAGCGTCTTCGCCGACCCATGCTCCGCACGTGGCGGCCCGGTCCACTTGATGATCATGCGAGGGGATGGCGGGTGTGGAACCGATGGCTCGTGCGTCGCGGCAACACCGGCGTGTGCCTGCGGAACCAGATTAGCTCTGGGGCGATTGGTGACGCTGCCCCGGAGCCGCATAATGCGCCACGTGTGTCTCATTGCAGCAGCCGTAAGCATGATAATCAAGCTAATCCTAGACAACCAGGAAAGATAAGAATAACAGCTGACCCTCAGCTCACGCTACGTATATCCTGGCATAGCCGAGCTAAGCCCCTCCTAATTTTTTTTCCCTTTGAAGCGGGGCAGGCTTTCTGGTGCCAACATGGATGCTTAGTTGCAGCTTCGGTGTAACAGTGGTCTAGATGCTGTGTTTCCTTTTCCGTGCCAGCAGTGAATAGTAATTAAAAAGCAACGTCATTACTTTCAGTAGTAATTTCCATTGTAGTGGAATTAATTTCAAGGACCAGTTATCTGCAATGTAATTTAATTACTTTGGAGCAGTTTTGAGGAAAGTATTCGGTAATGTAATTTAATCCCTTTTAAAACGTAGTTTTTCCATTTGTGTCTTGGTCTAGTCCAACCGGTGCTTAGGAAGGGCAAATCTAACGTTTGATGCCGCCCGTATAGGCTGCAGAGAAAGTTATATTTCTGTGGCGCTCAGTTTCAGCGTGCCTAGAGGCATCCCTTTCCTCTGTCGTGACCGCATTAAGCGTTTCTATTCTAGTGAATTATTAGAGGGCGGCGCAGGGAATTACGATGTTGATGCCACGACAAAGAAAGGCGGAAAATGCCCTTCTCAATCGGATATTCAACAAATCATTCCTGAACTGTTTGCTTTTGAAACCTCACCGAAATTTTCTTTCGGTTCAGCTGAGCATCGAGTAAGATGTGCTACAAAATGAACTATTCAGGTTCAGCTCCGACAAAGGGCCGGCTTGATTCGACCCAGTCGAAAAAGACGACAAGAAACCTTTCCGTAGTTTGTCGTATTTTCGCATGTCTTACTTTCATCTTGTGGTATTTTTGTCGTGACGTGACTCTGATGTTATGTCGTGTGTCGTATTCGTGTCTTAAGTTTGATGTTCCGTCGTGCCAAATTCGTGTCTTGTCATGATCCTGCTGTTCCATGAGCAGTTGCACATGGTTTCAATATTATTGCTCGTTGTGAAGAGTGGCGTAAATGACAGTCCTGTTCTGACTACAGGAATGTTTGTCGTTCAAAAAATTGATTGTTAAGACAGAAATGTTGTTGCTGTTACGACAGAAATGTGTGTCGTAACAACAGATGGATTTGTCGTAAGAACAGGACTTCTGTTGTCACAACAAAGTTTATTGTCGTACGATACGAATTCTTGTTAGGTTTTTACAATATTCCTGTTGTGATTTTATACTGGGGAGTTACACGTTCCGGTTCTGTTCAGCTTCGACACGTTGCCCCAAAATAGCTACTTCGTTCCGAGCTGTCGCTAAAGACTGCAGCATGGGAAGGTACGTTTAACCCCTTCAGTTAGTTCTTACGACGCCCCACTTGCGCGCGTAGTAAATACGCGAGGACTTGCTGACGGAAGAGGAAAGGGGCAATATATTATGCCGCATCGTCGAGTGGCTTCGTCTGGTAGTGCACTAGTTTCTTGGCCTTTCGAGCCGCTCAAGTGTCTTCTGGCGGATGCACGCCTCCCTCGTAACAAGCCTTCTTGCAGATTCACTGTAGGCATCACTCCTTTGTGTGTCAGTGACCAGGTAAGGAGGAACACGTCAGAAAATGTTAGCATCAATGTAATGCGTGTATAGCCAATTGAATGTGCAAATGGCGTCGTGGCCGTAAGGTGTGTAAGGCTTTCTTATCGCGGGGGTGTTAGCTGAGCCCAGTCGAGGCTGATAAAGACAGGAATGGCCTCTACGACAAGCAGGTGCGCTATGAGGGGAAGCTGACTTTGTTTATCGAAGACTCGGAACAAGGCACTCGAGCCGCGAGTAATGGTTGCGCATAGACGTGCACCCGTTCTGAGCTCACCGTAAAAGCCAGGCCCAAAGCACACGCCGTGATTCTGGTACTGAACCTTTGTAAGCATCGGCGTGGTTCGGTGAAATCTTGTCATGGCGACACTTTTTATCCATTTCGGTGCTGACGGTGTTAATTGTCATTGCCGCACAAAAGTTCCTCTAGCGCCTGAAGAACTAAACCAAAACTGCTAGTTTTCTCACGAACAGTTCTCCAAGGATGCCTTTTGCGACAGACATCAGCATTGTTGAGTTATAGCGGATCTGGACGCTACAAAGAAGTTACAATTAGAACAAAAATGACGACTTGCGGCTAAAGAATACCGACGAGCTAGTTTGATTTCCATAGTAGTAAATCTAGAAATAAGAACACTATAAATATCGTTTTTTGTTTTTCTGGTTCCGTGTGGTTATAAAGTTTAGAAAAACAAAGAAACATTTTTTTCTGCTGAGAAAAAAAATTTGCTTATCAGATGCATTAATTAATTGTTACACTAAGAAAGCCATCATTATACTTATGCCAGCTTTATTTTTTGTTTGTGGGCTTGTGGGACCCTAAAATTTAGGAAAATGGACAGAAAACATTTCTTCTGCTCGAAATAAAAATCATACCTGTCTATCTGTCTGTCTGTCTGTCTGTCTGTCTGTCTGTCTGTCTCTATGTCTGTCTGTCTGTCTGTCTGTCTGTCTGTCTGTCTGTCTGTCTGTCTGTCTCTCTCTCTGTCGGTCTGTCTGTCTGTCTGTGCGTCCGTCTGTCCATCCGTCTGTGCGTTCATCCATCGAATGGACCAGTTTCTCCATGGGAGAAATTTGGCCGTGTATCTGCTTGTCTGGCTGCAAATAGCACGACATCTCCATATTATTCAGCGCAAGAAAAAGCTTAGCCATATTGACGTGAAACTGAATTACATAAGCGAGAGTATACCTGCGCTGTTCTGGGGTCGACGTCTGTGCTGTCACGGTTTCTCGGGCATGGAAAGTCAAGAAACTGACCCAACTACAGTTTTTTAGTGGAGACTGAGCGAAGTTCTAAGTAAAAATAACACGTTAGATCGGTATTTACTATAGCAAACAAAAAACGCTACGAAAACGGCCTAGAAGAAAGATGCAGTGAAAGCAAAA
This sequence comes from Haemaphysalis longicornis, assembly GCF_048455015.1. Lineage (NCBI taxonomy): Eukaryota > Metazoa > Arthropoda > Arachnida > Ixodida > Ixodidae > Haemaphysalis > Haemaphysalis longicornis. The sequence continues at coordinate 154,455,233 of NW_027526407.1, read as the reverse complement.
ACAAAAACAAACGATGTTGATAACTGTTACAAGTAGAATGAAAACAATACCCACAAGAAAAGAAAAGAAAAGGAAATACGAAAAGAAGTGCAAACGTGGGAACATTCAATTGAAAGGAGCAAACCTCCCTTTTATACGCCATGGGAGGAGACGGGGGGGGGGGGGGAGGGGGGGGAGGAAGGAGGAAGTTGCGTGAGAAGGAAAGGTTGCAATTTGGCAGGGGCGGCGTTAGACTATCGTCTGTCCAGAACATTTGCAGCGAAGCTGGAATATAGACGAATTGTAGTATGGCTTCTGAAAAAAATAAAAAGAAAAATGGGACTGCTCAATTTAGTTTGATAACAGCGCTAGGACAGGATACAGAGAAAGCGACACGAGACTTTGCGACACGAGCAGCGCCCATTCTCGTGTCGCCTTCTCTGCGTCCTGTCCCAGCGCTGTTATCAAACTAAGTATGCACCAACGAGCCCGTATTAACACATTTTTCAGTTAAGGGACTACTCAAACTGCGAATTTTACGTAAGAGCTGGGCCTCAGTGCAAACATTTCAGCTCATAGGCAAGAAACAAACGCTGGCGATAAGATCCAAATAAGGGCCACTTGCAGCGACCTCGGCGATTACGCGTATGATCACAGGAGGTTCTAGTCAGGAACACTACTATTTTAAAGAGCATAGGTAATGAAAACCTTCGGGTCTTTCGTCATTCCAGCTTTTGGTCAGCGGAAATCCGCCTTCGGGATGTAGTGTTTGAACGTCGGGAATTAAATTTTTGTAAAAAATTTACGATTTCTCGAAAAGTGTTTCTGAGCTCAGCCTAAAACTAAAACACGCGGCCAAGCTCTGCCATTCAAACTATTTAAGGTAACGTCGATGCCTTGTGAGCAACGCAAGAACAAAAGAAGCACTGCAATCACTGGATAAGCTAGGACTAGGACTAGGAGAACTTAACACGCATTCCAAAAAAATGTGCCGTTAAAAGCAAGGTGTCGAATTGCAACTGAACACAAGCAGATGTTTTTTTTGTATAAGCCTAATCCGAACGCAAAATCTCCTGAAAAAACCTGGCCGAGTATGAGCTCCCTTCGCTGCACTGAATGTGGTTGAAAGACGATAGCCTTTGGCAGCCCCTGCTGGGTCCTCTCCCGCGCCCACCTCTGACGCCGTTCCTTTCCTGTCTGGGTCCTCCCATGATAAACGCAATGAAGGTGTGCGTAATACACTTCAGTTTTCAGGCGTTCGTATCGCTGGCGCGCCGTCTGCTGGGACTTTGTTTTACGTTATGGCTTATCGCTGGAGCCACGAGCACGATGTTCGGGCGCTAGCCGTTTTAACAGCGATGCTGTTTTAGTCGGTGGTTGGGCGGAGCACGTACACCAGCCCAACCACCTCGCCAGGCGTCCATCGATTACGTCACCGCGTGCACTGGCACCGCTTTACCCTATACTCGGTTACAACTCAAGAACGGCACCACCTCATGTAGTGTATCACTCCGCCGAAGCGCGGGACCCGTGACGTCAGTGCGCGCGCGTTTTGAAAGGGGTTTGCTGTGAATGCGTGATATCGTCTGCCTTGTCTCACGCAGTTTGTTTGTCGTCACTGGAGTCGTTTATAAGCATATTAAGTGCAAAAAATCACGGGAACGGCTCACGCCTACTTCAAAATATTCCCAGTAACGCCCTACTTGCGCCGCGCGGAGAAACATCCAGCTATGGTGATAAGGCACAGCGGCAACTTCCGGTGTTGTCAATGAGTATAGCTTTGCCTCGCCGCGCTCGGGCGGGACTCCTGCCGCCACCTATCGGAGGCGCAATACAATTGGTACAATCACGGCTTTGGAAACGCGTCGCGGGGTGCCTCGTTCCGTCGCTTGTTGCGCCGAGTGGTACCGTTTTGACGGTGCAAGGAGAAGAATTAATGCCAAAATTAAAGAAGCCAAAAGGCCCAGAAGCGATAACGTTAATCAACTTCTTAATTAGCGCCCCACACTCCACACCACACAACCGAACGGTGGCCACCGAACGAGTTCACAAATTTTGAGCTCACGCTCGCCCCACTGCGCCTCGGTAGTCTTGTAGCTTCACAGTAAAGCCGCTGGGCGCGCGTACTTTGTACATAATTTAATTAGCGAGTGTTTATTTACACAATTTCGGCACGACTAGACCCTAAAATGCAAGTTATATATTTACACGATGTAATACCTTGGTTGGTGTTGTAATGGTCTGGAATACGTGTTTGATATTCTATGTCGTATTGAACATAATAACTACCTCCAGATTAAAACGTGTTTGCCAATCGGCATGTTTACTTCTATATTCTCCCACTAGAATGAAAGTTCCAAAATCAGCGCTAAAATGTATGATTTTTGCGACAACCGCACCGGCTCTACTGGGGGAATTTCCTCGCCTGGCTGTGAAAGTCCGAAGAGGAGATATATTTCTAAGGTAAGTCAGTATGCACTCTCTCCATGCATCTGGTTGGTTTTTTTGGTCAATTCCTTTGTGGTCCAAGTGTGACTTGTGGGTGTTGAATTCTGTATGTCATGCTCCGCGCTCAGCCGAACCGCACTGTCCCGCGTAGCTGCACTGGCCACACCCTTGTTTTAGTGTGTTAAAGGAGCCATGAAGAGAAAATACAACTTCATTTAATTTGAAAGAACTGGGATTCAGTATCTCACTCAGCTCCATTACAGCCACAAAAGATTTTTTTTAACAAAAAAAAGCAAGAAGTATTTAAAAACTTTCACATTTTGCGCCACAGTGACGTGTTATGAGCAAGAATGACGTCACACGGGCCAACAATAAAAAATAATTTTCAGTGCGATAACGGCACGTTCGCATTCAAGTGATGCGGTCAAATGGAAGTAGAGGCCCCATTACAGACGTCCAGTCATGTGTCGTCGCAATAGGTCAGTTAGGCGGCCGCCAATTGCACAAACAAGGTTCCGTGACGTCATAGAAAAGTTGCGGGAAATTGGCTAGGGGGTCGCGACTGCTTCACACGTTTTCTTTAATATCTCCGCTATTTGTTCGAAGATTGTGATGATATTGGTATCATTGTTATCGGGACTAAGCAGTCATTCTAATAAACCCAACTTATATTTTGTCTTCATGGCTCCTTTAAGCAACCTTACACCCCTTTTAGGATGTTCGCAATAGCACCCTTTTGTCATCCTTACTCCCTTTTGAATCAGTTCGCCATGGCACAAGATTTTTACACCCTTTTCTGGGGAAAAGGGTTAAAGAATTCAGTGCACGGGTAGGAACGTTCCGTGCTTGTCTTTGGCATGGGTCACGGCTCATCACTAGGGTTAAAAGTTGTCTGTGGTTGCAAGCAAAGAAATTATTATTTTAGAAGATATTTTAAAATTCTTCCTTTTATGACTCTTCCAAGTATACACCTACATTAAATTGATACCTACCGAGCATTTTACACTAACTGCGGAGTGAGCACGCGCATTGCTTTGTCAACGTGACCCGACAGACGCAAGTTTGGTCAGAACCTTTATAGCGCAAGACATGCACGCTGTAAAAATCACTTCATTGTCCCTTCAACGTACTGTTGTCCCGTATAGATAGGGAGTCTAGGTGAGTGTGTGGGATTAATTCATTAACGGCTCAAACCCGCCGAACAGCCACTGAAATTGTGGTGCACTGAGTGCATATAAATGGCAAGAATTAGCACGATGGGGCAGCAACGAAGTTACCTAGTCCGACGCCGATACCCCTCCTTCCCAATGCTTACGCAGCCGGCGGAGTAGGCAAGGAACATTTCGTCGAGAAGCGGGCAGGTGTTACGCTTATCGCGAGCAAGCACCACACGCTGCACGCGCGTCTCTGCTTTTTATCGGCACACCTGGACCGTTTCTTGCATCGGCGCCGAGAGGCCAGCACTCGAGAGAGCTGAAAAGGACGCCGTTCTTGTAGTCTCCGTGTCACCGGCGATCGTCGGGGTGTCCACTTCACTTCGAAGCATCTGCTCCCATTCAATGCTCTGGATGCTTAGGAGTCTTCGGGTATGAAGATTCCAAGTTAGCGCCGTCGGCGAAGCTTTCCCACTTTCACTTTCAGTCCATGCGTGGCAGGTGTCTGACTTCGCGATAGGCGAAGACATTACAAATAGCCACTCCCGTTGTAAAGCCCAGCGCTCTATGCCTCAAAGACGGCGTCGCTCGTCTGATGAAAACCCACTACAGGGAAGCCAAGCTTATTCAACGGGTTTCACAAAACTGTGAAGATGATGGTAATCGAACGCACATCAAGCGCCTAAAAAGAAAAAAAAACGCGTTCTCGTTGTCGGAGTTAAACCTGGGTTACCCACATTATGAAGGCGAGGTATATCTAATTGCACCATTCGGATATGGTCGAAATAGTTCGCCTTTTAGATTTTGACTTTGACTCAATTTTCATAGGAGAAAGCATCGTGTTTAACCCATCTTTATCTTCCGAAAGGTGACTTGATTTTTTCCCCCGTTCTTTTGGCTGCTGCGTGCTGCTTCTTTTCGGGATTGTGGTGGATCTAGTCGCTTCGAGACTGCACAATGAATAAAATCTGCAGACCGTGAAACGGCGAGCACTCGATCCCCGGTAGGCAAGTCAAGGTAACCGGCAAAGTGTGGAGCGTGCGGGTGTGCTATCCCAGAACGGCACCAAAATATAAGATGGCCGCAACAAAGCTCCCCCGCCAGAAAAAATAAGAAACGGAATGCACTTAGACCTAGCATTTTGCCAAGGGTATTAGTTATCGCCCTCAAAACCATCGAAAGAATTCTCTGAGTAGTTCGACCGAAATATTTCGCAGCACTTCCACTGGAATTCCGCCCCAGTCTTCTGGCGCCACGGCTCCAACATCTGTCAATCCATCATGCCGGACCATGCCACAGTATTTCCGGCTACAGCAACCCAAGCCCCTTCAACAAAATCGACACATGCTGCCGTCAACAGAAACCGACACCGACGAAAGGAAAACGGAAAAATTGGCCGCGTATCTGCTCCTTTCGTTGCAAACGTCGTCAAAAGACGATGGTCTTTATCGACTTTTGCGAAGTAAATGCCTCCCTTCGCTTTCCCGCTCACCTCTCATGTTGTTCCTCTTGCGTCGCGCTCCTCCCAAGGTAAACAAGCCAAAGGTTTGCTTAAATCATTTTAAATTTCCCACGTTCTACTGCTCCAAACCGGGTGTCTCAATGCCAACGCGGCCGTACGGCGAAGACGCGCGTGAATCGAGGCGGCCTACTTCAACGTTGATAGAACCGCGTTTCCCTACTCCACGTGCGTTGCAAGCAGAACGTGGAACCTATCTAGTGGAACTTTTCGTAACTGTTGCCGGTTGATTTCTTAAAATGGCGCCAGAAGCTATAGTGGCGCGGGCGCAAGCAGGCGACAGAGGAGTGAATTTTTTTCCGGAGTTGATGAAGTATTTAATTTCGCAAAAGTCAAGCATGTATGGTTTTTTTATAAAGGAACACTGCAAATATCACTTCTGTATTAATTTCTTGTCTTATATTTGCGTAATGTCTGGTTCTTCTTCAACAACGTTGACAAGTATGAACATTACACCGGACTTAGACGGGTAAATTTAGCTGTGACTGTATAAGACTATTGCTCATGAGTTGTTTTTGCTGGGTGGCTGAATCGAGTCACATATATACAGATAGACAGACAGACAGTCATACAGACCGACAGACAGACAGACCAAAATTACTGGGTTTAAGTAGCCCAAGAAAGACGATCGTCTTTAAAAATCACGCGTAGAGGTCGGGCTATATATATCCTATCGGGTTGCTAACCAGGATTGGATTGATTTGGATTATGCACGGGCCGTGGCACGCCAGTGTTGCCTGGGAGCGGTGGATCTCTGGGCGCGGAAGGAAGGGAAATGGAGAGGCACTTTCCGGGAACGGCGCGGAAATTTGAAATTAACGGTGGATTTACCGGCACGCGGGGGGGGGGGGGGGGGGGGGAAGGAGGTTAAGGGGGTGCTTACACGGGTGATGTTGCTGGTTCTGAATTTTACAGTAGGTACGCGAGATCCCATCGCCCCTTCACACACAGCAGCACTGTTCTCGCTGATCCAGATGCGGCTGCTTTACTCCGTTTGGCTGCTGCTCGAAGTGCCAAGCTGCTTAGCGCATGTATCGTCGTCGCTCTTTAACTATGTAGTAAGTGAAACGAAGTGGACGCTGTTAAGCCTTAATCCCGTCCGGAGAAGATTTGAAAAAAGCTTCAGTGTAGACCTCTTAAAAGGAACGCAAGTTGGTTCGTTCTGTAATTATTTATTCGTGGCTTTTAAAGGACACAAAAAAGAAAAGATAGCAACTGTCGGCTTGAGCAAATTTAACAACAGCCTTTCCATGTCTGGGAAAAATGACCGCCTTAAGCGGTCCTAAGTTACTAATGCCAAAGTATTGAATGGTCTATTGAGTCAGAAGTCAGTCGCCGCCATCGCGATGTCGGTGTCGGTGGAGGAGTGCCCTATATTCGCATACATTCCCTATATCCTACATTCACATGTCATGACGCGCACCGAAGAAATGAAGATCCGAGAAAAGGCGCTCGCGGGCATGCGCAGAGTATAGATTTTCATACTAATGTACACTAGACGGAAACCGGACGTCAGTGTTAGGCGAGCCGTGCTTCAACGAGCGTGCCTTATATACCGGGTAGGACCGTTCCACCTGTTCTTGGCATGGCTCATCGACAGGCTGAAACGTTTCCTATGGCTGCAAAACAAAATACGGTATATTATAAAATATAACTTTAAGTTGTTTCATTAACACAAAAGCGTAGATAGAGACAGAGAGCTCTTTATTAGAAGAGAGCAGAGAGGTCTGCTGGCAAGTATTCGCCTACATGGTACTGGACGGCCGCTAGGGGGCTACCGAGTTCGAACGCTCTTCACATCGGTTCCCCGATATTTCGCCTTCAACGTCGGACCAGCTGGTTCCTCCGCCTTCATCCTGGCTCCAGCAGAACCGGCAAGTTCCCCGACACGTGTGGATGCCACATTTTAGCTATTTACCTCGTCTGGACATTACCTATGATGATAAATTCTGCGACCACGTTAAAAGTGTCTGCTAGGCCTACTCAGGCCTAGCAACCCGAAGTGAGCGCACGCCGCGCGCCCAGCCAGCCAGCAACATCTCACATGTAGAGCACCGTTGAAGGTGTCGACAACTACCCAGCGGAGCTACAGCAACCGGGATGGGCTAATATACGACGCAAGCAACAAGCTCGAGCCGGCCCAGGCGGAATCACCAACGGCAGTTACGCGGCGGCCACTTCCACCGAAGACAAGCCACAGCGCAAGCGCCGCAAGCAAAGACCAAGTAAGCCCCCTATTAGTCCGCTGCCGGACTCAGACATTAAGATCGTGCTTAGGCCACGAGGCGGGCTAACCCTAGTATCGGTTTCAATCGCCACGCTTGCGGACTTGATTACGAAGTTTGCAGGCCTGAACGCCAACGATCAGGATCAAGTACGCATCCACCCTAGGGCAAACTTCATCGTCGTCAGCACTCCCGATGAAGATCGAGCCAAGAAATACACCAGTATTTCCTACCTGGAGCTCAACGGGCAGCAATACCCAGTGGCAACTCATGTTTCCGCACCGGCGAATACCGCACTCGGAGTGATATTCGATGTCCCCAGCACTGACACAGCAGAACAGATTGTGCACAGCCTAACGCATTACAACCCAGACCTTGGAATACTAGACGCGAGGAGGCTCAACACATCTAATATCGTGCAGATCCTGTTTGACGGAACAAGAGTGTCATTTTGGGTTCGCAACCGAGCGGCAACGTACCGCTTCAAACCGTTCAAAAGGAAGACAGAAGCTTGCACCAAATGCTGGCGCCCCGGCCATCGCCAGGACGTCTGCCCAACAACGCAAGCGCCTCCACGATGCGCGCTGTGCGGACTACCGAATCCAACGGACAATCACCCATGAGTCCCTAAATGCATAGTATGCGAGGGTGGCCACAACACCGGATCACCGGAATGCCCGCGCCGCTTCCAGCCTCAACGCAAGCCCCTCAGCTATGCCCAAGCAACCATCAATGCTGCGCTCTCCTCGGTTGGCAGTCTCCTCGGAAAACGATACAATTCGACGCCACCCTTCCACAACTTAGAGGAGCCAGGCAAGCACAGCGTCCAAAAGACAAAGCAAGATCAAGAACAGCGACCTGTCAACCAAACAGCCAAGGTGAGCTCCCCATGCTTCTCCTCAAACTGCTCGTTGCAAACACCCACTTCTTCCCCAACACGAATAGTCCCAGACTCCTTCTTGCGAGAGCTGCAAACTATACGTAGAGAGCTGTCCCAGTTACGCCCAGAAAACGAAAAACTTAGACAGGAGAACAAGGCTCTTAAGCAAGCTACGCATCAGTCATCGGAACCCTCCCTACTCTCGCTTCCCAGCCATCCTCCCCTGCTCCCAAACGTAGGGCCATTCAGACAGCAGTGCCGTCGGACGAGGGACCAGAGCCCACAGAGGACAGACTGGTCGCGGTTGAAAGAGCATGTCAAAGCGCTCTAGCCGAGCAAAAGGGCGAATACATTCACCTTCATCAGACACTTCTGACGAACCAGGCCACCATGCAGGCCACGATAGAGTCGATACGTGCTGAATTGCACAAAACCATCGCGGACCTGGCAACAGCCTTGGGCGTCTCGGTAGCCCCTGAAGCAATACCACAACCCATGTTTGATTTAACGCATGACCCAAACCAAAGCCAATAATACGCTACGTGTGTGGCAGTGGAACTGCCGGGGATACAAGCGCAAGCGAGATGCCCTAATGCTACATATTCAATGTCAAACTAGAGCTCCCGACATAATCGTCATACAAGAAGTGGGGACAGAAGTTAAATTGCCAAGCTATAAAGGCCTTCAGGGCTCTAAATCATCCCCTACAGCCATGCTCGTGCAACGGAATCTTACGGCAGAGCTTATCCAGCTCGATGAACTTGAGATCCCACACGATCTGGTTAGGATATTTCCCCGCTGCAAGACAGACCCCAGTTATTTCATCCTAAATATCTACAGCAGCCCGCGAGCCCATCATCACAGATTCGGTTCTCTTTTTGCAGCAGTTAAAAGGAACGCAAACGGCAATCCAATAATTGTAGTAGGTGACTTCAATGCCCCCCATACTGCCTGGGGATACTCGTACACTACAAAAATGGGCAGACTGCTGTGGGAACAAATTCAAAAGTGCCACTTCACAACTGAATCCGACCCATACACGGCCACTAGAATAGGACTAGTGTTCAGCGTGACACTACACCAGATCTCACGCTTACAGCCGGGATCACACACGCACACTGGTTATGCACGGAGCACACATTAGGCAGTGATCACTTCATCATTCAGACCGAGATTACTACCGCGCAGCAGCTAGTAACACCACCCAAACACACCTACATTACAGACTGGGATAAATTCCGCAAAATTAGAACACAGCAAGCTAACGATGATGTGTCCTCAGCAGCAAACCTAGAGACTTGGACCCAAAAGATAATCCAAGACACCCATGCAGCCAGCAACAGAGTAGACCCAGAAATACCATCCTGCCGGGTTGATTCACGACTCCAGCACCTCTGGCAAGCCTACCGCAGCATGCAAAAACGGTGGAGGCGAAACAAGGACAACAGAACCCTTCGCCGAAAGATTGCGGATTTACAAATCACGATACAGCAATACACGAAGCAACTAGGTCGAGAACAATGGCATGATATCTGTGATAAACTAAAAGGAGCACTCAGTATGAAGAAAACATGGATTCTTCTTCGACACCTTCTTAATCCTCTACAAAATAAGAGAGATCAATTTCATCACATCCAGAAGCTCATTCACAAAACTGAAGGCTCCGTGACAAATATCATTATTAAGCTTCGTAAAATTTATATTCAGGAGGGCGAACAAACAACTTTCCCAGACTATCGAGGCCCAGAAAATCCATCACTAGATGAGGACATCACCCAGGCAGAAGTTAGGAATGCTATCCAGAACATCAGACGTGGCTCAGCACCGGGCCCGGATTCCATAACTAACAAGATGCTCCGCAATCTGGATGATTCATCTATCGCAGATTCAACAGCTTACTACAATTACTATTGGCGTAAGGGTGAACACCTAAGGAATGGAAATCAGCAAAAATCTCTTTTATCCCGAAGCCAGGCAAGCCCATCGCCTTAGAAAACCTTAGACCGATTTCATTAACGTCCTGTGTTGGCAAAGTGCTCGATCATATCATATTGTCACGAGAACACGAAGAACACGCTTTTACTCTCCTTACTGGAGCTCATCGCTACATAAGTGGTGGAGGAGCTGGGTACATGATACCCCATCCGTCAAGGACGCACAGCTTCTGAAGTCGCCAAATTCTTCGTTGAACACATTGTTCTACGCCACGGCGCGCCGACGATTGTAATAACAGACAGGGGCACCGCTTTTACTGCCACCTTCCTACAGGACATCTTCAAGCTAACCAATAGCACTCACCGGAAATCCACTGCCTACCACCCTCAAACCAACGGCCTTACCGAACGCCTTAATAGAACCCTAACTGACATGCTATCCATGTACGTGGACCTGCAGCACAAAAACTGGGACGAAATTCTTCCCTACGCAACGTTTGCCTACAACACTGCTATGCAAGAAACAACGCGACGTGCACCGTTTGAACTTGTTTACGGACGCTCTGTAACGACAACCTTACATGCAATGTTGCCTGTCGATTCAACTGACGTGACCAGCACTGATGCCGAGGCTTTTACCCAATGGGCGGAGGAAGCACGCCAGCTAGCCCGCGTTCGCATTCGACATCAACAAGAAATCGACGCCGAGAAATACAACAAGGGACGCCGTAACGTCGACTATCGACCAGGCGACCTTGTGTGGGTGTGGACGCCGATTCGCCGCAGAGGACTTTCGGAGAAGCTGCTTCGGCGATACTTTGGGCCTTACCGCGTTCTTCGCCGTCTGTCCGACGTTACCTACGAGGTCGTACCCGAGGACACAACAGCCCGTTCTTCACGACGGAGGTCCGATCCAGAAGCTGTCCATGTGGTACGCATCAAGCCGTACTACACCCGGTCTTGCGTACCCGAAGCATGATGCTATGCGAGCTTACGTACCCTGACTCTCGCCCATCACTGAACACATCTACGTGCCTATTTTGGGTTTTGCTACCCTGGCATCGGGCCGATGCCAACTTGGAGGGGGGAGCAATGCCGCGACTTTATTATTGTGGGAGCAATCCCCGACCGGCTAACGGGGCTGTTCCTAGTAATGGGTATGTGCTGACTGGTGGACGGAGGAGAAAGAAGTCCAAGCTCGCTTGCTCTAGCTTGCTTGTGGATCGCCAGTGTTTGCCGGCACAAGTTCGCCCTGTTAATAAACGCTTTTACTCTCCTTACTGGAGCTCATCGCTACAATATTAGCTCGCATTACTCAACATATAAATTAAACCAATGCGCTGCCGTGTGAAATGGTAGGGTTTCGCCCAAAACTGTCCACTCAAGATATCTTGCTGCAGTTATCGAACGAGGTCATCCAGTCGACTAGCAAGGTAGACACTACAGCACTGCTTGCCTTAGACGTAAAAAAGGCCTTCGACACAGTGACACACGTTGATATCCTTATTGGATATCAACGGATATCAATATCCTTATTGGATATTGGAAATGTTGGCACGTCATTAATCCACCCACTGATGATGACATTGGTCTTTAGGACACCTGCTACTATCCTGTGCCTTTCCTGGGTGCCTATCTTAAACGACACCTTTGTAAAAGACTTTTCTAACACTACTGTGGATAAGCTTCCGGTCGTGCAACATTTAGGATATATTGTCACGTCTCAAGTGATTGTAGATTTTCTTGGCATTTCCAAATTAACTGACGGTTTACAGAATCATTCATTCCCAGGCTTTTAGCTAATTAATGAAAAGTTGTTGAAACATACAAATGATTGTTTTTCTGTACTACTAACTACAATTTTCGAGCCACCATGGTTATATTTGCGCCCCCCGCTGCATGGAAAATCGGGAAGGTGGTTCCTCTGTTCAAAGCTGGAAGTAAATGTGATTCCGCCAATTACAGCCCAATATCACTCATCATCACAAGCCTATCTACGCCCACTGCAGGGCAAAGGCCTCTCCCATTAATCTGGAGTTACCCCGGTCATCTGCTAACTGCGACCAATTTATCCTCGCAAACTTCTTGATCTCATCCGCCCATCTAACTTTCTGCCGCCCCCTGCAGCGCTTGCCTTCTTCTTAATTTCTACTAATATGTACTTAATCCGCGTTTGTTCCCTGACCCACTGGGCTCTCTTCTTGTCCCTTAATGTTACACCTATCATCTTCCGTTCCATTCCCGCTGAGTCGTTCTCAATATAAGTTGAACCCTCTTGGTGAGCCTCCAAGTTTCTGCCCCGTAGGTAAGTACCGGTAAGATGCAGCTGTCACACACTTTCTTTTTTCAGGGACAATGGTAGGCTGCACTTCAGATGTATGCACTTAAGGATAAGCAAGGCAATGTCATCACAAATAGGGATAAAATAGTCACAGTGGCCGAGGAGTTCTATAGGGATCTGTACAGTAGCCGGGATATACAGGATAATGCCGAACGAGAGAGTAGTTCAGAGGAGATAGACATCCCACCAGTAACGACCGAAGAAGTAAGGAAGGCCTTGAAAGAAATGAAAGGGGGCAAAGCACCTGGTGAGGATCTGATAACAGCAGACCTCTTGAAGGATGGCGGAGAAATTGTACTTGAAAAACTGGCAAACCTGTATACGCAATGCCTAATGACCGCGAGTGTACCGGAATCTTGGAAGAACGCGAACATCATCCTACTCCATAAGAAAGGCGACATGAAGGACTTGAAAAATTACAGGCCGATCAGCTTACTGTCAGTCGTCTACAAGGTATTTACCAAGGTAATCGCTAACCGAATCTCTGCAACCTTAGATTTCAGTCAACCTAAATAACAAGCAGGGTTCCGTAAAGGTTATTCAACAATGGACCACATTCACACGATCAATCAGGTGATAGAGAAGTACGCTGAGTATACTGAACCCCTATATATAGCCTTCATAGATTATGAGAAAGCATTTGACTCGGTCGAAACCCTAGCAGTCATTCAGGCACTACGGAACCAGGGGGTAGATGAGCATTATGTAAGAATATTAGAGGATATCTATAATGGGTCTACAGCTACCATCATCCTCCATAGGGAGAGCAGTAAAATACCTATAAGGAAGGGTGTCAGACAAGGAGACACAATCTCTCCGATGTTATTCACAGCATGCTTACAAGAAGTATTCAGAACGTTGGATTGGGAACAGGTGGGAGTAAGGGTTAATGGAGAATACCTCAGTAACCTCAGATTTGCTGATGACCTTGCCTTGCTAAGTAACTCGGGGGACGAATTGCAAAGCATGCTTTCCGCACTGGGCGAACAGAGTAGAACCGTGGGCCTGAAAATTAATATGCAGAAAACTAAAGTAATGATCAATAACCTCGGGACAGCACAGCAGTTTGAGATAGGTGGCGAGGCAGTGGATGTGGTAAGCGAATATATCTACTTTGCCAAGTTGTCACCCCAGATCCCAACCATGAGGCAGAGATAATTAGAAGGATCAGATTGGGGTGGGGTGCATATGGCAGACATTCTCAGATAATGAATAGCAGCCTACCATTGTCGCTGAAGAAGAAAGTGTATGACAGCTGCATCTTACCGGTAATCACCTACGGGGCAGAAACTTGGAGGCTCACTAAGAGGGCTCAACTTAAATTGAGAACGACTCAGCGGGTAATGGAGCGGAAAATGATAGGTGTGACATTAAGGGACAAGAAGAGAGCGGAGTGGGTCAGGGAGCAAACTGGTGTTAAAGTCATATTAGTAGAAATTAAGAAGAAGAAATGGACGTGGGCAGGGCATGTAATTCGAAGGCAAGATAACCGCTGGTCATTAAGGGTAACAGAGTGGATCCCTAGAGAAGGCAAGCGTTGCAGGGGGCGGCAGAAAGTTAGATGGGCAGATGAGATCAAGAAGTTTGCGGGGATAAATTGGTCACAGTTGGCACAGGACCGAGGTAATTGGAGAATAATGGGAGAGGCCTTTGCCCTGCAGTGGGCGTAGATAGGGTGGTGATGATGATGATGATGGTAGGCTGCCATTCATTATCTGAGAATGTCTGCCCTATGCACTCCACCCCATCCTTATCCTTCTAATTGTCTCTGCTTCGTGGTTGGGGTCCGGGGCCCCAACTTGGCCTAAGTAGATATATTCGCTTACCACTTCCACTGCCTCGCCACCTATCTCAAACCGCTGTGCCGACCCGGGGTTATTGATCAATACTTTGGTTTTCTGCCTATTAATTTTCAGGCCCATGGTTCTACTCTGTTTGTCCATTGCAAAAAGCATGCTTTGCAATTAGTCCCCCGAGTTACTTAGCAAGGCAACGTCATCCGCAAATCTGAGGTTGCTGAGGTATTCTCCATTAGCCCTTGCTCCCACCTGTTCCCAATCCCACGTTCTGAATACTTCTTGTAAACATGCTGTGAGTAACATTGGAGAGATTGTGTCTCCTTGTGTGACGCCCTTTCTTATAGGTATTTTACTGCTCTCCTTACGAAGGATGATAGTAGCTGTGAACCCATTGTAGATATCCTCTAGTATTCTTACATAATCCTCATCTACCCCCTGGTTACGTAATGCTTTCTCATAATCTATGAAAACTATATATAGGAGTTCCGTATACTCAGCGCACTTCTCTATCACCTGATTGATCGCGTGAATATGGTCCATTGTTGAATAGCCTTTACGGTACCCTGCTTGTTCTTTAGGTTGACTGAAATCTAAGGTTACAGAAATTCTGTTAGGGATTAACTTGGTAAGTACCTTCTATACGACTGACAGTAAGCTGATCGGCCTGTAATTTTTCAAGTCCTTCATCTCACCTTTCTAATAGATTAGGATGATGTTCGCGTTCTTCCAAGATTCCGGTACACAGGCGGTCATTACGCATTTCGTAAACAGGTTTGCCAGTTTTTCAAGTACAATTTCTCCGCCATCCTTCAAGAGGTCTGCTGTTATCTGATCCTCACCAGGTGCTTTGCCCCCTTTCATTTCTTTCAAAGCCTTCCTTAATTCTTCGGTCGGTACTGGTGGGATGTCTATCTCCTCTGAACTACTGTCTCGTTCGACATTATCCTGTATGTCCCGGCTACTGTACAGATGCCTATAGAACTCCTCGGCTACTGTAACTATTTTATCCCTATTTGTGACGCCATTGCCTTGCCACGCCATGACGCCTCTTTACTGCTTTCAGGCTACCTCCGTTCTTTTGAGCGTATTGGATCATCTCCATACTATACTTCCGTATGTCAGCTGTCTTACGCTTATTGATTAACTTCGAAAGCTGCGCTAGTTGTATTGTTTCAACTGGGGTGGAGATCGTCATGGTTTGCCATTTCCTAATAAGATCTTTCGTCTCCTGGGAAAGTTTTCCAGTATGCTGTCTAGCCATCGTGCCCCTGACTTCTACTGCACACTCCGTGATAATGCATGTAATGTTATCGGTGGCTACCTGTGTCGTAACCTCTGCTTCCTCGGTAAGAGCTGAATATCGGTTCTGCAACGCGATCCTGAACTCTTCTACTTTACGCTCATTAATATGCTTCTTTCGCACTAGCTTGTTACGGACCCTCCTCAAATCTAGCCTAATTCGAGATCTTACCATATGGTGGTCACTACATCTTACCCTTCAGAGCACTTCCAAACCCTTCTCGACGCCAGGGTTATCGCATAATATGAAGCCTATTTCATTTTTATGCTCCTCATTCGGGCTCCTCCACGTCCACTTCCGGCTCTCCCGTTTGCAGAAGGTATTCATTACGCGTAGGTTATTCCGTTCTGCGAACTCGACTAGTAGGTCCCCCCTGCTATTTCTACAGCCCCGTCCATAGTTCCCTACTTCGTTGTCTCCAGCCTTATTCTTGCCTAGTTTAGCATTGAAGTCCCCCATAACTACGGCATACTGTGTTTTTACTTGAGCCATTGCCGATACCAGATCTGCATAGAAGCGTTCCACTACCTGGTCGTCGTGGCTGGATGTTGGTGCGTAGCCGTGTATCACCTCGAGTTTTTTACCTCTTATTGAGCCTAATTACAAGACCTGCTGCCCTTTCGTTAATGCTATAGTATTCTTCTGTTGCCAGCTATGCTTTTATTGACTAGAAATCCCACTCCCAGTTTTCTTCTGTCCGCTAGAACACGGTAACATAGTACGTGTCCATTTTTCAGGACCGTAAAGGCTTCATTTGTCCGTAAGCCCTATGACATCCCATTTAATGCCCTTTAATTGCTCGAACAACACCTCTAGACTTGCTTCACTAGATAAGGTTCTCGTGTTGAACGTTGCCAGGATCAGATTGCAATGGCGGGCTCTCCGGGTCCAGGTATTCTTAGCACCCTCTGCTGCGTCATAGGTGTTACCGCCGCCGTGGTCAGTTGCTTCGCATCCACTGGAGGCTGAGGGCCGTGGGTTAATTGGCGTATTCACGGGAGGTTGTGGCCGTTACTACACCAGGGTGGCGAATCCTGCTCTGGTGATGAGGCCGACCACAGCTAGGAGACCGACATAATAGCAAACAAAGCCACGGCGCCGGGTAAAATGGCACTTATGCCGTGCCATGCCAGCGTAAACCACGCAAGCTGCGCAACAAAATGAGCTTTTTGTATAGATAAAATTAGAAATTCAGCGAAAGTTATATCGCTAGGGTTTTTTCATGTCTGTGAACAAAAGCTCCCGAGGCTGCACGTGCCTTGGAAGCGCGAAACGTCCTATATATAGCGTGAATCGTTGAAAACGAATCTCCACGCGGTCATTAACAACGTCACACACCATCGAATAGCCTATTTGTATCTCCAACTTACGTCTCATCATTTCAATACACATTTTGAGAAGGCTAGTTATTAACAGGCCCCATTTTCAAGTTTTAGGACCTAAACGTGACTTGGTCTTCAAGCATGGACGCCTCACGGCTTGGATGTGCATTTTGAGTAGATTACCTCTCAATAAGCCCCATTTTCAAGGTCTGTGAACGTGTGGGCGTGGATATACAGTCATGGCACATGAAATGTGAACACGGAAATGTGAACGAGGACACGCAATATTGAAAAATACTGTTCGTCGAGGTCCAGTAATGGCACCCTGTTGGCTTATTTATAAAGCCACATTTCTCAACTTCGTTTGTGTAACTAAGCCGCGCGTCATTTTGACTGTTATAGAAAGAAATGGCGCTTTTTGTGTTTTCTGGTCACATATTTTCGGGTTCACATTTCATGTATCCATGCCTGTACGCGTTTTTTTACGTATGACCACTGTCAACGCTTAAGAGAAAATAAGCCCGCTCATACCTTTCTTCCAAATTCTGCGTCATCTCTATGTCGTGAGCTAAAAAGCTTTGCTGGTCATCCACTTTCACAGGATGCAATAGCTTATTATTTTTAATTGATACGTTCGTGATTTTCTCGGTACTTGCTGATCTGTATGTTGGCAATTTGTGTCGTAACTCGAGTAATCAGGCAGCACAATGGGTTCAAGCAAAAATATTTTATTTGACCACGTTCAAAATCACGTCGAAGACTTTCCGTTTCAGTGAGCAACTATCAGGCATGTCACAAAACAATCACAACCTCGGTTCGGGTCAATATGACGCCCTCAAAGGCATCCGTGTATCAAACAATCCCAAGTTCTTGCGTAACAAGTCTGCATCGATTCCTGTACAAGCTGCGGATTTCAAGGTATCCTATAGAGGGGCTGGCACAACGCTTCCTCTTTTTCCTTCAAAACGCTGGGCAACGGCGGAAGCCGTAATTAACCCCAGTGGTGAACTAAACTCGATGTTTTGCTCTCCCGAGTAGACACCATTTTATTATTCCTGTGGTTTTTGTTGCGATTTTCGTAAAAGGAACTGTCGAATGCTTTTCTGCAACTAAAAGAAAGTCGACAAGTCGTGGCGATATTGCTTTTCTGACGTCACGTGAATAAGTCAAGTATTCACGGGCTATCAATAACGCGGGAAAGAGGAAAATTTCCCGAGCGCGCTTACAAGTCTTGAGCGACTTGAGCAAGAATACTATTTGGCAGCGATATGTCGTCACCTTCCGAGGAGAGGACTAGACATGCTTATTAACCATGTTATAAAAACGTTTCAGGTGTCTAAAAAGAAGAAAACAGTTTAAGTAGGCCTTCAGCCCCTGTTCTTAAAGGATACAGGGCGAGAAAATACTTGAAAATGATCTCGACAAATGCCGAAGAAGGATGCTCGAATGAGGAATATTCGCACGAGGACCTGACCCCAATGGGAAACTGGCAGCTAATACTTTTTCATAATACCACGGCACTGCTTAGCGCACTGCTTAGAAAGCCTTCAAAATTCGACGAACCACTACAGAAGACTATCTAGCTTCATTTCATGAGAATTCAAACAACATCCCGAGATCAAACATTCAAACAACATCCCATGAGCACAACTGAAGCGCGATTTGAACGCGCATGTCTAGTAAAAAGGGACCTGTATGCTTTTTAAAACATGAAGTGAATGTACAGGTTTTGCATTGACTGTTTTAGTTGCAGTCATTTCTTTTTTCCTGTCTCTTCTCTTTTCTTTTTATTTTTTATTGTTTGGTAGCATGTAATATTTTAAGTTGCCTTTAAATGAAAATTGTGTTTGAATGTCTGAAATATCTTGTTGTAATCCCCCCCCCCCCCCCTATGTAAAGCACGCAAGGGCCTTAGGGTATCTGAATAAAAAAAATTGTCTTTGCCTGCAAGGATTTTGAGGCCCTTCCCAGGAACGATGGAGACGGCGTCAAGGAGAACCGTGAGCTTTACAGAAACAGGTGTAGTGCACCACGATCCCACTGGGGTGGTTTTGCACGAAAAGGCACAACTTCCGGAAAGCATCGACGGCATCAGCGTGATTAGACCCGCTGTGTCCGTAGAGACTGCACCAAACACTTTTATTTTCCGCTAGAAAGCACGACGCACCGTTTCCCGCACTTGTTTGAATAGCACAGCATCATATGCAAGCGCTTATAAAGTACATCTACATTTTATTGTGTGCTAAACGGCATTTGGCTATCTACGATGTAAAACAAATTACACCCGTAAAGGGAATTATCGCCGTGTATAATCAACACCTTTACAACCTAGCAAATACACAAAAAAGTACCCCTTTAAAGGGTATTTTGTCGGTTATAACACCCTTTCTAACCCGAAATACAATACGTCCTTTGGTGTAGAGAGGGTGTTGTAAAACCTAAACCACCATCTAGAATGGGGTTGTTTTTTTTTTACTAAGTTCCAAATGTGTTATTTTAATCTGTTTAACAGTGTAAAAAGAGTTTGCTTTGCAGTTTTTCGTTTGGGGAAAACTGCAAAGTAAATGGATCTGCTGAGCGCGGATTTTAACAGGGTCTCTCTTTTACTGTTCCAATGTCTGTACCAACAACTGTCGCCAGTACGTCGGCAATGGTTATGCAAAACTATGGTGGCGAACGTTATACACAATTTCTGAATTTAAGTATACACCGCTATGCTCAGGGAATAGTTCTGACGGAAAGCTAGCATCTTTAACATTGGATCCAGGAGTCTCTGCCCATTACGCTTTCAGTTTTTCCCGAAGTATCCAGCGGTCACTTCACGTTCGAAGTATGTAATGTCGACTGTGTTGCAACAATGTAATTTACGGTTGTTTTGAAGTTACCAGCGCCCAACAATGAGTTGTAATGATCTGTATCACAAGCACTTTTTATTCACCGACGGTACTCAATTGACGTATAGCAAACTAGGTCGCTAACTATGAGTTCACCGAAGATTATGTCATGTAACAATAAGTCATGAAAATTAGCGACACACCAGTCAAGAGTGAATACTACACTTACTACGCTAAGCTAGTACTGTTTCAACAGGGATAATGGACGCTAACAGTCCCCGCATTTTACTTGCCTTGTTTTTTGCCAAAGGCGCATGTTAACAACATTCAGCTGCACAAAAATAGGTGACATTCCGCTAAGCGGCCAGCATTCGACGTGGGTGGCAGTGCGAGCTTGTATCACAGTTAAAAGCGACGAGCAACTTATTTAAAAAGTGGACGTTTGTGCTGTTGAAAGTTGTGGTTTGTAGTCCATGTATACGTGCTTTCTGTTTGCATGCTAAGCACACTTATCAGTTGCTAAAGACACATGCTAAAGACACTTATCATGACTCAAAACGCTTGCTTGGGTTTTCAGGAGCAGTTATACATAAACGCACAGAAAACCTGCACTTATCATTTATGGGCGACAAGGAGCTCCTCAATGAGATCGAGTTTCTTGCCATTCCGTGAGCAACCCAGCCGACTTGAACATTTCTTTCTTCGCCGCTGAGACACGAAGCAGATACAGCGATTAGAAATTCTTCGGATTTCTGCTAGTACGGAGTCAATACTTCAAGCGAACAAAACTACGAAACATGGCGCCTCTTCAGTAACTGCTGTTTTAAAAGATACCCCTAAATTGTTACGTAATTTCCTTAAACGAATACAGCTACTACAATTAGTGGGCTGATTACAGGAAAGCATGCCTTCATCTTACAGCCTGAAGTTTTCGTTTCGATTCGCCATTTAAAAATCGAGAAAAGTATTTCTGAGGATACACGTATGAAAGTTTGCATTGAGGGCAAGAATGAATTCGGACGAAGTTTTTCTACGAATAATGTTTTTCTCTTCGCAGTAGTTTGCAATTAAAGAAAGTTTACAACAAACTAGAACTATTGTTGCAAAAAAATATGAAACCCGGTGAAACCGTACCAGGTCACAGCTCGCTAGCAGCAGGGAAAGCTAGCTGAAGAAAAAGTAAATACGGAGTAAGATTGACAAAGCAGTTCATGGACACAAAGCTAATCTATCAAGTGTGGCTTGCGACTCGCCAGGAGCCAGCACCTTCAGAACCCTGACCGGAAATGGTCAAGCCGGAAATGCACGCCTTGCTTCTACGACAAATCTTTGTATGCTTGGATTGTGCCGCAACTTTGATCGATTCTGTGCGGGCATCGGCTGCGAAAAAAGGAAAAAAAAAGGAGGGGGGGGCGAAGGAAGAAGGCGGGAGGTGGAACTTCTTTCATCTGCCGGTGTGAAAAAAATCGGCAGTAGGTTTATGGCACGTATGACAAAAATATGCGCTTTGAACTTGGAATGCCCATTCGCTGTTTAACATACTTTCACAATAACACACAAAATATGCCCCGCGTACAGAATAGCGAGTCCGCAATATCCAGAAATGAGCGGATGTGAGTCTGTGGGTCTGCCGTATGTCTCAAAAGAAAACATCAAGCTGGATTATGCGCACCTCCGCCCAAAATATATTCGCAAACTTTACATTTTCCCCACTAAACCCAATAAACCTGGTGACCCTAATGCACTTCTTAAATATAAAATGTGCCTTTCCAAATAAAAAACGACAAATAAGCGCAAGTGTTCATCTACTTCTCTGCCTGGCCCGTCCTGGCGCGCTCCCGCTTCCTTTCAAAGTTGTGTACCATGCAGCCCAAGTTTTAGATCTTCTAATGGTCTTCCTGCCTCTCTGTTAACAAAGCCACTACGCAAAGAGTTGCCTCTGCTTTAATTCTTTTAATCCCTGAAGCCTCACAATAAGCCTTAACTTCGTCATGATAGCTTTTGAATGCATTATATCTATGCTAGCTAAATAAAGCTTGAAACAGAGGGCCAGGTGCTGGTCAAGCCCACTCACAATGAGTGTTAACCCACAGGAATGGTGGAAAGAGCATGTGGAGAAGCTAAAAGGTGGAATGGCAGCGGTAATCATCATCACCATCATCATCGTCATCAGTCTGCTTCGGCCCACTGCAGGACGAAGGCCTCTCCCACTGACCTCCAACCGTTTCTGCCCTGCGGCACTCGAGCCCACAAATCACCCCCGAAGTTCACTAAATACCATAAATACCTCCCGTTTTTCAAGGGGGGCCGAAGTATCACGAGCTCACAAATGCCCCTCTATTCCAGAGAAGCTGAACCAACTGATTCCGTAGTCCTTATGCAATTTGATTAGCTTCAATCAACCCACACTGAATATTTCAGTGTATACGCCTCACTCGGTTCTTATAGTTGGTTGGAAACGACGAATGAGGGATAAAATATAGTGCTAGAAATGCCTTCGATGTTCGCAACAAATTTTCAATACACAGTATATTCAAATAAATAATGCCCTTGCCCACGGTCATCTCACCAGGTATTTGCATAGTTTCGAGTTTAGACACATACTTTTTGTGTAGAGGCCATGCCGAAACCATTTACTGCGGATTGGCACACCAGCTGCAAAAAGGCATCTCGATTTAAATTTTATCACCACTGATATGAGCCCTAGCGGAAGGAACGGCTCTGAAGTAGAAAAAAATTGAATACCATTCCCAAGCTTAAACGAAAACCTTTTCTCAGAAAACATGCATGCATAAATGCGAACACAAGAATTTCAGAACACAAGAACACTTTGCAATGCCCGCTAAATTCAAAGCACAATGGCGCTTTGCAATGGCACGTAAAATGAAGCACTTCGTAAGAAATATTTGTACTGGGGACTATAATTTATGCCATGGCAATGTCAAAAATGCCCCGAAAACCGATACCCCCTACCATGACTGTCCGGCAGAAACCAATTGCCAGGTATCCCATCGTACTAAATGGCGTTTCACGCCTTTGTATGAGCAATTAGGCAGAGGAAATAAATCAGCAAGAACTTATTACTTGAAGGAGGCGTGAGTCTTGCTTCGCCTCGTAGCTTCTCGCCCTATGGCTTTTCCCAAAAACGTGTAAGTAAATCGGATACCAGCTCTGCCACAGTCAAATTTTTGGGCGAATGGAACTATTGAGTTTTTGATTTGTGGCGTTTGGTACACAGCAAAATATTTGCAGGTCGTTTTCATAGAAGAAAATATTCCGCTAAAGGTTACTTTATCGTATTGGCCAACCGGGAAAATTCGTGCCTTCTAAGCCATGTCATCAAAAATAGCTTCTTCGGACTCGTCAGGGGTGTGCAATCGAAACGGGAAACGGCGACGGCAGCCCGACCCGTTTTCACATTTGCTCTCAAAGAATAAATTCACGCGATGCACAGGAGCAACATACGCTGGTTGCATTTCCAAGTTCTTACAGAACCCCCGAATCTGCAGAGCAGTTTTTTTACACATCAGTATTTTAACATGTAACACATTTTTCTCACAATAAGCGGTAACAAATACATGAAAATTCTTGCAGCTATACATGCAATGCCACGTTCACACATAGTTCGGGGCAAAAAAGATGCGTGGCAGCATTGTTTTGGCAAATTGGTACGGTAATGCTTTGGTATATACAGACAACAGTAACGAATGACATAACTTAGAGACAAACACAACATAGTCTGGTGTGGAGGGTGAACACAATCATTTGCTGGTCAGTCCGGGAAGCGTAGCATAGCACCACCAGTCTTGTATGGCGTTCACGGATTGCGTTAACCACACACGCCGCGAGTATCCATGGTCACAGCACTCCACAAATTCTGCTTGAAGACTCCTGGAACATCGGCTATCCTGCAGAGCTCCTGCAAGAAAAAGAATGTGAGATTCAACAGGTTAGTTAATAAAAGTGAGCCAAGCATGAAAACTTAATATGAGTGAATATTTTTAGTATGCGAAAGTTCGACGGATTTGGTACTTTCTGTGAAGCAAATAAAAACAAGCATCTTTTTTTTTATTTTTGAGCACGAAGCAGCGCTTTAGGAGTCTCCAATTCCATATCACGTTTATGAAAGCAGGAAGAGGGGGGTAAAAACGTTTATCGGAGCAGATATTGCGGACTAGAAACGAAGAGATATTAAAGGCAAAGGTAAAAAAATCCTCCACCCAAATGTCAAAATAAAAACTAAGAAGTGAACAGCTCGAAACGAAATGCACTTACAACTCAGTTTTTTTTCATATGCGAATTAGCTATTACCAAGTTCTTGATTAACACCGGTCGAAACGACACCATATTTCAAGCAAGCCCATTTAGCTCTACATCGACCCCCGTAAAAGAACGCATGAGCTATCAGATCCCCTTATGAAGTTGTTTACAGCTCGCGACCCATGCTCTGAATCAGTGCACAAGATCGAACACTCTACCCACCAGCGAGGCTACGCACCCAGAGATATAGATAAGGAAAACCGATATTATTATGTTTACAGTTCAAAACTATCAATAACCAACATCACATCCTTTGGGAGTGCCCCCAATACATCAAAATTACAAGAGCATACACGAGAGTGTGGGTGATTTTACCTAGAAGGGAAGAGAAGCAACACGACATGATTGACGTCATTGAGGAAGCCGTCAACGGTAGATTGAGCAGAGGTTCTGAACCTCTACACGCTCCTTACGTTCCCTTCCCCCCTCTCATCTCTCAATAAGATATTTTCAGTTGCCCCGTGCACTTTTTTTTCACCCGAGACGCGTGTTGAAAAGGGCGGATTCCTTTAACAATTTTCAGCTCGAGATTTAGTGTCAAAGGCGGGCACAATACGACCAAGCGCAGCATATTTCAATCGGGCATGAACGGTAAAAAAGCCTATAATAGCCACGTAATAAGCCAATAGTAGGAGAGCGAACTTTGCCACCTCGTGTGATTTGATCCCCGGTAGCAGATTAGGCGGCTGAGCAGTTGTGCTTGGCGTTTTCTATTCGCTACTGACAGTCACATACAATTTCACTACGTGGTACAATAAAACTCCTCGTCCTTGCCCTTTTCTTAACCTCCCTCCCTCTCTCCGCCGCTACGTCAAATTTGAAATGGGTTTCCAGAACTAAGACATGCAATGCTTCCCTAAAATGACGAATAAAAAAATTTACGACTCACTGGCCCACCTCGCAACCACAACAAGATTATTTGCTATATATTGGTGGGATGCTTCCTCAGATCTGGCACCCGTTTTCAAGAAAGCGTTTTCCTTCGAAGAAAGTATTATTTGTGTTTCGCAGAAACGCTTAATATAAACCATTAATATAAATATAATATATAAAGCCATTCGCGAACTGGCAGTGTACTTAAATGGTTGTTGACGATCCAAAACTACGTCTTCATTATGAGCGCGCCTTTTTGGGGTGCTACTAATTAATACAGACCATCCGGATATCTATAACCTGTGCCGATTCTGAGCACACCTAATGGTGAAGGCGTCTTACAGCTACGCCTTCCGTCGCTGCTTCGAAGTAGTTTCGTGAGGAGTCATTCAACGCCACAAGTATGTTATCTCCAAAGTCAAAGACATGTTGGTTTTAAATCAAGCTCTGAAACGTATTCAAGCCTACAAGATAAACAAAGTGGGAAAGACAGATGTACGGAAATAGACTATTCATTGAACCATTCGCGAACTGCAGAAATTCTTCTCTCGCAGTTCAGGAAAAACAAGCCTGTAACGTGGATTTCAAAAATTAGCTATTGCATAGTCTTATTGAACGAATCTCTGTACGCCGCAGGCTGAAATCATTGCAAACATTTTGCAGGACCTTTTACTTTGCGGCAGAGTTTTATTTATGATGTACACCTTTTGTCAAAATTTTGTGGGCCAATTTTAAGCCTTCTTGACCACAAAGAATTGAAAGAATGGGCTTTGCCTTTAAATATGTCAAAATTATTTTATGACAGCAAGAAAGAGAAGTCTTTTCTCTAGCTTTCCTGCATAAAAAAATCACGCCATATCCACGGAATGAATGATGATAAGTGGGGCGAAGCTCGAGAGGGGGAGATCATCGGTAACCGTAACTCTCCCGTGAAAGTTCGCCCATTACATCATTAAGAAAGACGTAAGACTGTGTGCGTACATTGTACAAATCAACTTTTATTTTGTTCTTTTATTTTGTTCTCGTTCGTTTTTTGTTTCGTTTCTTCGTTTGTTCTTATCATTTCGTCGTTGTCATGACTGGATTGCGAGGTCCCTTCATTACGACGGCTTTATGATCTGTGAAATGAAGCGAGAGAGGTTCTTGTACTGGCTGCAAGGGAAGTTTGCAAACACTAAGTCTATACACGTTCCTCGGATCGTGGTAGGGTTCAGATGGATACATCTGAGTGCGTATTTGAAGAAATAACTTTTATTTAGGGCGAACTTGTGCCCGAACAAGACGAGAGGAAACGAGCAAAGGTCCTTGCGTCTCGTTCGATCTCCGAGAACGACTGCCTGCGTTCGTGGCGTGATCTCTTGCGTGATCTCCCCCTCGCAGTGCACGTGCGCTCGCGCCTCCGTTGGCGAACACAGACAAGCTCGCGCTCCCGGTGCCGAGTTTGCGCTGCCGGTTGCAGCCGGTTCTTGCGCGTGCAACGCGGCCCACTTTGCGACATCTCCGAAAGCATGCGGCGGCCACGTACCACGAGACACAAGGGATGAACAGACCCATGGCTTTAGGATCTTCGCCCCTAAAAGTTTCAGCCTCGCTCGGGACGTAAGCTTGTACATGGAAAATTTTCGTCGGTCTGTATGTATGTCTGTCTGTCTGCCTGCCACTCGATTCAGCCAGCCGGCCAAAGTGAAATAGAAGCTGCGCAATAGCCTTGTATACCCACAGCCAAATCTAAACGTCCAAGTCCGGCGGCAACGTTCACACTTGTCGACATTGTTGAACAATAACAAGACATTACGCAAATATAAAGCAGCAAATCAAGTGATATTTGCACTGGTCCTTTATGAAAAATTTTTTGAATGCTTGGTTTTTGCGATAGCAACGGAAATACTTCGTCAACTACACGAAGCTGTCGCCTGCTGTTGCCAGCGCTACTGGCGGCATTCAAGAAATCGAACAGCAACAGTAATGAAAGGTTCCACTAGATAGGTTCCACGTCCCACTTTCAAAGCACGTGGAATAGGGCAACGTGGTTCTATAAACGTTGCAGTAGGGTACCTTGATTCACGCGCGTCTCCGCCGTACGGCAGCGCTGCCATCGAGGCACCCTCCTTGGAGCAGTGGAACGTGGTTTATTTAAATTGACTTGAGTGAACATCTAGCGTGTTATCTTAAGGAGAAACGATACAGGAGAGGAACAGCATGAGAGGTGAGCGGGAAACAGAAGGGAGGCATTTACTTGGCTGGGGCGCCAGTCGAGTGTTGTCAATTGTTTCTGTGCCGGTTTGCCGGCCGCGCTTTCTTGAAACAGTTTTCATATCTTCGCGACCCTATCCGGTTGCGAAAAACTGTTAAACTATGCCAGAATAGTTTAAGTGCACTTAACCCCACAACCTTCCGTCATCGATCTCAGCATTATAAAAGCAAAGGAAACCTTTGGCTACTTTTGTGGCGGTGTTTATTTAGTCACGGCGCGTATATAGCGTCTTCCGAGTGAGTAAATTTTCTCTTGAGTGGCGCATGCAGAATCGTTTTGTAATTATCTACATCCAAGCACACGCTTTTACGGATATGTTTGAAGCCCGCTGGTGAGGAATGACGCGAGCCTCCACACATATTGCGGGCCTTATTCCATCACGTATCCCTTTTAAACCAATCTCCGAAACATTTGCGGGAACAGAAAGATAGAAACTGCGACATGCCCTACGCTGTGCGCTGAACCAGCTCGATCGTGTACGCAAACCAGACTACGCTGGCTGACTCCAAAGCCTCCGGCGCTTTCACAAATGGAAGAACATTGTAACAACAAAAAAATGGCTGCGGCTTGGCTCAGCTAACCTTGTATATGCAAAGCAAAAGCTTTACTTAGTCTGGTTGAGTCTTGGTTTCGCTTGGTTAACCTTTGATTTAGCTGTATTGCCGACCAAGTCTCAAAGCCGTTCGGTTCCGCGCAACGCTCACAGGAGGAAGCCGGGCGAACGCGGCTTTCGCCGGGGCGAATGCGGCGAACGCGCCGTTCATTCATGGCGAACGCACCGTTCCTCTTCGCCGAGCGCAAGACGAGTCACGTTGCCCGAAACGACCCAGCACCGCATGCATGAGAGGCTGTGGGGGTGGTTGGCTGCCTCAGCCTTCGCGGCGGCGGCGACCGCTGTTGGCGCCCGCAGGCGCCGATAGGGGGCCCGGCAAATCACGCAATGAGCTTCAAGGGGCGTGTCGCCGGGGGTGTGTCTCCGGTCAAAAGGTCATTTGCGCATCCCCCACGAAGCCACTCGACGAAGGCAGTAAAGCTGTGCTTTAAAAATGAAGAAGCTCACACTAACACGTAAGACTTGAAGGTGACCTGCCACGGTGGCTCAGTGGCTAAGGCGTTGCGCTGCTGATCACGAGGTCGCGGGTTCGATTCCCGGCCACGGCCGCCGCTTTTCCGATGGAGGCGAAAAGCAAAAACGCCCGTGTGTACAGATTTCGGCGCACGTTAAAGGTCCCAAGGTGGTCAAAATTGATCCGTAGCCCTCCACTACGCCGCGCCTCAAGCGCTGGACACATGTACGACACGCGATTCGCATGCGACTGATCGTTACGATTGATCGTTAGGACCCGTTTTGGCGTCGATCGATGGTCGGAGTAGGCTCACGACATGCGACTGGCAAGCCAGATGCAGTCGTGCCATCGTTGAGATCGTCGTGAGGCCACAGCCAATGAGAGCCCGCTGAGCCCGCAACCGGCTTGCGGTTGCTCGGGCGCTCCGGCCGGCTCGGGTGATGGGAACTTTAGGCTTAGCATCCTGGCGTATATTTGATCGCCGCTATCTGTGCAGCTGCGAATGACAATCCGTAACACAACTTTTCACCACACTATTATTCCCTTTCTGGCATGTGGGACTTTATTTAAGCTATAACTGCACACTCACTACCATTCCCTCTGCGAATGCCCCGCAGACCCGTACCCCCCCGTTCCCTCCCCTCACCACTGGGAGCAGATGTTGCGTGACCCGGGGGAGTCAGGCCAAGTCCTGACCACCTCCCGGGCCCTGGCGGTCGCGGCGGCCCTGTGGGCCTCCTCCACCCCCAACACCTGATCCCGATGGACGAAAAAACGTATTCCTTCCTTCCTTCCTTCCTTCCTTCCTTCCTTCCTTCCTTTCGTTTCAGTGATCGGTGACCAAGACAGCTGCGTGGCCTGTTTCGATGCTTCCGCGCAGGTATTGCCATCTCTCGGCCGTTCGGCGCACCGCGCGCCGCACGCCGCGGCGACCGGTCAGCGTAGGCTTGCATCGCGGCAGATATCTGATCGCCGATTTTAAAATAAGCCCTGACAACAATCCCTAGCACAATTTTTCACCACACTAACACCTACTTTCTCGCATGTGGAACTTCTTTTTAGCGATCAGATTGATTCAGAAGAGCAGCGACAAGCGCGGTTGCTACCGTGGTCTGCGGCGGTTCGAGCCGCTGAGTGTGCCGAGCTGGCAGGCGCGGCCGGCGTGTGCGCGGACTGTTTCCGAAGGCAGAAAACGCTTCACGATTGCCTGCTTTATCCATTTCTTGCGAACAAACGCGCGGAATCTACAAATTCAGCTCAGCGATCATCCTAGTTGACCATGGAACAAAAACAGTGGGCGGAGCGACGCCGACGACGCATCTCATGCGCGCATCGGGCCGTCTCAAATTCACGCGTACGACTAGTCGTGGCGGCAGTCGTAACGATCAGTCGCATGTGAATCGCGTGTACCAATCGTACATGTGTCCAGCGCTTCAATCAAAAACTGAAGGTAGCGAAGCTGTACGCAACCTTCACGCAACCAAAAGCTAAAGGATTCTTTAACAAGAAGTTTATATAGCTTAAAGATTCCCGAACCACTAAACCTGGAAGCGTATACTTCTTACCAACATTTTTGAGCAAAAAGAAAACTTTTGGCATATTTGAGGCAGAACGTGAATTCACGAGTGGTACTCGACGTGTTCTCACATTTGAAAATAAATGTGTGCTTCATAGTTGCGACAGCAAATAAAAATATGAGGCTTGAAAACAATATTTCTACCTAAAAATGCAAAAAACAGCTCGCTCGCGCCCAGACCTGGTGGAAGTATTCCCCGCTCAAAAGTAATAAAAGGTGCCAGTAGATGGAGCGAGCATTGGAAACGGGAAAAATTGAATTTCCTTCAGTAAACTCGCTGAGTGTTTATTGCGGGAAAATCAAAAGGGAGTGGAAGAGCATGCGAAGTTGCTAGGGGAGAGCAGAGGGGCATTTACGCCGCAGAGGTGGCAGAACACTCTCGTCCTCCGGAAAGATTTGCAACGAAGCGAACAGATTAGCGGCCAACTTCTTGTTTTAATTGAAAGATCACGTGTTTCGGCGGGAGCCTCTTTTAGAGGGCGAGAGTAGGGAAAATGTACGAGGCTGTTAATTATGATAATGTACCAATAAAAACTACCGATAAGTCTCTTTTTTTTTTTTGTTCGCAAGCTACCCAGTAAGCTTACGTGCCTTCGTTGTCTGCTGTTACTGTGGCAATCAGCCAGTTTGCCATGACCCCCCCCCCCCCCCCCACACCACACACACACACACACACACAACAAAAACAAGACTATCGCAAGGTCGTTTAAGGTCCGCTGATGACATCCCAGTGTTTTTTTTTAATTTGGAAATGATTCCTTCTTTACAGTAAATATTTCACTTGGATGGATGTTGTTTTTAAGTTTTCGCTTTTGGCATTAGGATGGCATCACGCTTTTTTTCATTTTAAAATGATTTCTCTTTATACTGTTTCTTCTAACTTCTTTGTTTCCTTTACTTTGTTCATGCCCTCTCTCTAGGTCTTTGTTTGGGGTGTAGATAAGACTCCCTCAAAAATAATATCCTAGGTGCATCACCGGCATTATATCAAAGGGCGCTCACTTTTCGGATTGATAAGTTTAAGTAAAGGTGCACTTTCAGGGTCAGCTTTGTGCTTGAATCGAGTTAAGGCGCCGAAATGTTAAGAGGTGCTTAAAAAATTGAATGATTTGTCACCCACTCACTCACTCTCTCTCTCTCACTCACTCACTCACTCACTCTCATTCACCCACCCACCCACCCATTAACCAACTCACTCACTCACTCACTCACTCACTCACTCACTCACTCACTCACTCACTCACTCACTCACTCACTCACTCACTCGCTAGCTCGCTCGCTGACTCACTCACTCACTCGCTCACTCACTCACTCACTCACTCACTCACTCACTCACTCACTCACTCACTCACTCACTCACTCACTCACTCTTTTCCTACGTTCGTTCACACTCGACGCATATGTGCACACATGCGCACTGCCACTCCGGGGGACTGCGCCGCGCGCACCGCCCGACCGCAGCCCCGAAATTACCCCATTGCGACCCCGGCCGCCCTCGTAATGGGCGCTCGTAGAGAGGGCATAAACTGGTCGCTAATCGATTCGCGCTGGCGCAACGGAGACAATCACGGACACTCCGTCGTCGTCTATTGCGCATCGCAGCCGGAAGCTGCACCGGAAACGGGGGAGGGGGAACACCACGCGGGGGAAACAAGGAGAAGAAAACAAAGCAGCAGAGGCTCCGAGGCAGGCCGGCGAGATTCACGACTGGTCAGCAACACGGCGGGCGCAAGTACGGAAACATTAGCGCTAGGCAACGCCACCGTGTTGAACAGGCCTGCGAGCTGCGTCCCACGCAGCGGTCGTACACACGCTGCTACATAAGATAGTTTTAGTATAGCGTTTTAGCTGTGGCGTTAACGTTTGCGCGCCGCAATCGCAAACGGATAGCGCCTCGTTACGGGACGCTATGGGCGCGCTAAAGTGGTGTTTTCCGCTATACTAAAACTCTCTACAGGCTCTCTATAAGAGAGCCTAAAACTCTCTATAAGACAGTTCGCGCTGCAGGCGCCCAGTTCGTGAGGTCGGTCGCCGCGCGTTCTAACTTCTAGCGTGTGCTGAGGCGCCCCACTTTGGGAGACATGTGAAAGCTTGAGGACAAAATGATCCGGGGCTATCAGTCATGCTCTAGGAAGACGACGATATCGACATGACGATGACGATGAGTATGCATATGACAATGACTACTACTAGCACAGTGCAAAGCAATGACGGAGCTTGTAAATAAGCAATCTCAGACTTGTACAAATGCGTGGTTATGTGTCCTTTAGTGCTCACGTATGAAGAAATCTATGGTCCAATCCTTGGGCGACTTAGCGCAAGCTTCGCCAGTTTTTTTGCTTCGTCTATCGATCGTCCTGTGTGCACCCTTCTTCGTCCCAGTTTTTTTTTTTTTTTTTCGCCGAAATACTCGCCCACTACAGGAACGAGCGTCGCAAATACCCATTCCCCCACCCGAACCTCTCTCGCGATGAAGCTACTACCTTCCGGCGCCTACAGACAAACTCCTACCCACATAACACCCTGCTACATGCCATGTATCCCACCCAATACCCTGCCACATGCAACTCCTGCCCCCATCCAGGCACCCTGTACCACATTGTATGGGAGTGCCAGCAATCCCCTTCCCTCACCCCTTACCCCAACCCTACTTATGAGAGTGGGTGGAGCTGCTGACCAGCTCCGACCTTCCACACCAGCGACGATTGGTGGAGAGGGCACGGATGGCCAGCATAGCCCAAGGCATCCCGAACTAAGGAAACCTCCCACCGGGCGGGTGCCCTAACATCAGCACCTGGTCTCCAATAAAGTTTATTCATCATCATCATTTCTTTTTCGCTAGTGAGTTGTGTTGCAGTAATCACCAGCTAGTCCCACTTTCATATTTAACAACGAAGTTGCGTTCGCCTGACACCAGCTTCTCGCTGGCGCTTTCTCTGAATGAGTCCTCCCAACGCTGCCCATTCGGGGACGTGCGTGGTCATCGCGCGGGGGGCGTCGGAGGAAGCGTGGGAAACGGGGTTAGCGGACAGCGCCCCAGTGTCGCGCGACCGGTGGCCCGTGAAGATGCGCCCTCGCGACCCGCCGAGCGTGACGGTGGGCGTTGGTGCGCCGCGTGTAATTGCCCCTCCGCGAGATTGTTGCGGCCGCTCCTCACGGCGCTCCCCCGGAGATCGTCTGTCACGGGGCGATCTGCAGTGGACGAAGCTGGAGCTGCGCGCCCGAGTCCCGGAATGCTGTATAAGTCGGAAGCGCTGTGGGAAGGACGGACTGGGGAGGACACGTACACGTGACGTGCGCTTTTACAGTCCACCTTTGCGTTATACCCAGCGCAATCCTACAATCGATGCTGAATTAACTATAGGCCGACAAAAAGTCGGAGGCGGATATTCCAGTTCTGGCATAAGCTGCTGTGCGACAGCAAAGAATAGAATATAGTCCTTGCTTATAGCATTTGCCGAGCTTAATCGATGTGTTTTGACGGACTTGAAAGTCCATCTTTGGGATGGTGGTTGTGGAAACCATTATTGAGCTATTCAGTGAGAGTGGTCCCTCCGTCCAGGGATCCATTAGACCACCGGGCAGTTTCTGCTCTCGACGTCAAAAGAAGCTGGACTCTAATTAGTTATCCGCTGGTCTTTAGGTTGTCGCACAACTCAGAGAGAGGGAGGAGGGGGAGAATAAATAAATAAATAAATAAATAAATAAATAAATAAATAAATAAATAAATAAATAAATAAATAAATGTTAACGTTTTGCGCACCCCATAGGGTGCCTGGTTGACAGCAATATTGGCATTTGGCAGAGTATCGCTCCAAGAGCATAGTTTACCGCCAGGTTGGGTGAGGGAAAGTGTTGGCTTGAAGGAGGCGCGAGGTTGTTTCGTCATCTCTGGGACGGTTTGGATAGGGGCTACGGTAATATTTCCCTGTCAATCTATATTACCCTGCATGTTGTGTAGAATAGAGTTCCCCACACGTGAGACGAGAGTTTTGGAAGAATCGCTGTGAGTGCAGCACTTGCCATCGGCATGACCTTACAGCAGTGTTGTACGGAACGGCGTTCCTGGAAGTAGTTTCTTTTTGGAGGAATGGAGTAACGCCACCGTTCCAGTAAGGGTCGGTGGAACTGTAACGCTAACTCGTTAGGTTTCTGAAGGAACGGCAGGAACGGCGTTCCTTCTGCAAACGTTACATCGCTACGGTTTGCCTGTTTTTTAATGCCGAGGCTCGAGTACAAAAATCCACAAGTCCCTACTGTGTTTCTCTTCCTATAAGCTGGCCAATTTTCCCACCCTTCAGCAGAACGGGCTTCCTCGAAGGTCAAAGACAGAAGAATAACAACGCAGCGGGCCGCAGCTTGTGCTTGCTTTCATGCCGGTTGAGCTTACGCGGCGTTCGACGGGTGAAAAG
Source organism: Haemaphysalis longicornis (assembly GCF_048455015.1). Lineage (NCBI taxonomy): Eukaryota > Metazoa > Arthropoda > Arachnida > Ixodida > Ixodidae > Haemaphysalis > Haemaphysalis longicornis. The sequence goes on along the minus strand of NW_027526407.1, from coordinate 154,420,996 downwards.
CGCAGCGGCGAGGATGATTTTCACCTTTCATCGTTTGTCTGGGAAGGCCAGGATGCGCGTCTGGCCGATAGAGCTGTTCCCTGCCTGGGACAGATTTCCTAAGCCCGAGGGGCGCTGCAGGTGCCTTGGGAAACCTCCGTATCGGTATATTGAACGGGGTAATTACCGCATTAGTGCGCGCGAGGCGTGGGTGCGTTGTTGTCGGGTGAGTTGCACGCGCTCACCAAAGGCTCACCAACTATCAATAGAGTTGAGCGCGCCGCAGTGTCTTGGGATGTTGTACTGCATGAAGTTACAGAGTACGTGCGCACTTCCTCACGCCGAGGTATGTCGCCGATCTGGCGGAAATCGGTCCACGGGAGTGCCAGGTCCTTTTGTATTGAACGCGACGTGTTCACAAAGGACAGGAATTCCGTCATTGTTGGGCCTGATTTCGTCGCGCGCCGTATGGAAAATAGGTGAGAGAGGCCGCCCGAAGGTCGACGGCCAGCGTTCAAATGTGCTCATCGAAGAGCGTTTCTGACAATCCTCGCCACACGTTCTTGCAGATTCTTTTTTCTCGCGCGTGCGTAATGATATGCCCGTCTGTATTTATGTGTGTTTCTGGCTTGAATTATAGTTAGTTGCAAGTGTGCACCGGTCCTTGTGTACTTCTCTCTGTGTGTCTTCGTTAGCGCAGCTTACACCTTTTGATAATGTGCACCAATTCGCCGAACAACAAGGCCGTCTAAAGTACTTACTTGCCTGGTCTTTTGATGTGAATGTCCCCTAAAATAGAGATACACGTTTTCTTTAAAGGGTAATTTGGTTTTATTTAAAACAGTCGAAGGTTAAAGATCTTCTGGGCGCATTTACGTGGCTATCTTGCAATCCTGCGAGTTTTTTAATTGCTACCGCTATCATTATCGAAAGGCATTTTTTCGCCATGTGGCCCCGCATGGCCATAGCGAATGTCACTTATAGCTAATCTCATTCGGGTTGAATGATATTTAAGACCTGTGTATTGTTCCTTTCGACGTGGGTTCTTATGCCAGATATTATGTCCTGCGCTAACTTTCTATTTGCTCATCTGAAGCGCTGTAACCGTACTGCGTATTTGTACGACCGAAGTGGAAAGTGCCATACGTGTTGCACCTATAATAGACGTACACCAAAGTCGCAATTAGTCCTGTCTGTAGTTTTTCCAGTGCTCCCTGAAAAAAGATCGTCTTGGAGCGTTTCCTTGGATTTTGTTTGCCTCCAGATAATCTTCTGCCGGTGGTGTTAATATTCGTATGATATACGTAGTTAGATGTGAGTTTTAAATTTCTCACTTTATTTCGCCTCACGATTATCCGACACCATATTTTAATTTTATAAAGTACCGTTAATGTAACGACACGTTCCCATGCTCGAAGTGTAACGGGAACTCATTTCAAAATTGGGAAGGAACGAGGAACGAGCTTTCGTTCCTGTTTTAAAGGAACGTACACAGCACTGCCTTACAGACCTACTAGTTGCTTCTCCTGCTTTCCCTCCTTTCGCATCTTAATATTTCTAGTTTTTTTTTTTCTGGCTTTTCTTATGTACGTGTAGCCCCTCATTTACAATAAATTAGCTTCCAGTGCGAAGTATTCACGTTAAGTGTGCGTTTTCTTCTGTCAAATTCGTCTCTATGTCTACACCCGATCGCAATTCTTCAATCTATATATATAGTTCCAACGAGGGCGCCGCCATCTTGCGGGCGCGGCGCCCTTTGTTAGCTGGTCGTTTTGCTGGCTTGGGCGTTTGCTCCGCAACGTATGGGCGCCAGCGGCATCTCGGCGCATTTTAGATGCGACTGCATCTGATTCACTCGATTGTCCCTCCATACGGCGTTGTTGTTGTCCGTCCACACCCCTCCCCCATTCTCCTCACCATTCTCCTCACCTCACCGCGACAGGTACTCAAAATTCTTTTTTTTTACAGCGAAGCTATGTATGACTGCGGTCCCGCGGTCTCGCCCCGGCGGCAGCAATTTAACCAGCGGTGTCTGCTAGCAGTACGAAAAGAAAAGAAAACCCTAAAAAACAACAGGGCATCCGCACCTCAATATTGTGATGTAAAATGGCTTATAGCGCCCCTAGAAAAGTGTCTTCCCAGCAAGGTGTTTAGGCGAGAAGCCCACTGCAGTCAAAGCTTTGTTTCTGTAAGCTGGTTTTCCCACATATCGTGTTGCGCAGTGAAGCACGGCCACCTGCAGAGGGAGAGTAGTGACAGCCCCACTTCGCCGTCCTCTCCAACATCGCTGCCTCTTTCTGGAGTCGTGTGAATACCTCGTCACGCGCGTCGGCGTCTCTCTCTCCATGCCGCGCGCTCTCCGGCGCCTGCCTGTGCGGCGCACTCGAGGCGTCTTCGTCTATACCCGCAAATAGTGTGCGTCCTTAGTCTGTGACGTAAAGATGCGCCACTGTCCTCATAATTCAACATAGCAAATCCACAATATTGCTAAACCACAACATAGCCATCCCACCAGAGCGCCAACCTTGCTGGACGTCCCTCTTCACAACCCGCCGCGGTGGCTCAGTGGCTAAGGCGTTGTGCTGCTGAGCACGAGGTCCGGGTTCGATTCCCGGCCGCGGCGGCCATTTTTCTGGTGGAGGCGAAAAGCAAAAACGCCCACGTGTTCGAGATTTCGGCGCACGTTAAAGATCCCCAGGAGGTCAAAATTAATCCGGAGCCCTCCACTACGGCGCGCCTCATCGCCTGCGTTGCATCGGCGCGTTAAACCCCACAATCAATCAATTCCCTCTCCACAGGGTGGAAGGACTCTGACCCCCCTTTTTCGCTGTACTTTTTGGAGCGAAAATAAAACTGATTGATTGATTGATTGATTGATTGATTGATTGATTGATTGATTGATTGATTGATTGATTGATTGATTGATTGATTGATTGATTGGTTGACTGACTGACTGACTGATTTATTTATTTATTTATTGACTGATGTTTTTTCCATGATCAGTAGGCAGGCAGTAACCGGATGATTGCTGTTGAGCTATGTTTACCGTGAGCAATATTATGTCGGTAGAAATCGTATTTCTTTGCCCTCAGGGACATCAGTTTATTTTTCCTATGCGAGACAGCCAGATAACCCTGCATGTGGCTGAGATGTCCCTCTTCTCAATTTTATTATCTCAAATTTATTCCCTTTCTCTCTCCTCGCCTCAATGCACAGCGTATCCGTGGTTAATGCGCTGTCTTTCATCTGAGTGTGAGCCCGCCAGTTAGATTCTCAGCCACGCCCGGCATTTTCTGTATGCAGGCAAAAAAAAAAAAAAAAAGCACGAGCGCGTGTGAGCTTTCAGTGCCTGGTGAAAATATCCAGGTACCTCTATTGATTTTAAGCCCTTGTGCGTCACGGCTCAGGTGCTGATTCTGAGCTTCATTTCGCAAGTGAACTTAAGACACTTCCTGAAGCTTTCTTCTCAAATGCCTCGTCGCGCTAGCTTTCTCTCAGGAAACCCTTGCGCGAATAGCCTCATTCACAGCCGGAACGCGGGTGCACGCGTACCACTATCGCCACACGCTGACGGGGCCCTGACCCATTCTGCCTTCTGAAAAAGTGTTAGAAATAACGCAGCAAGTAGGAATTTTATATTTTTTGTCCGCATTAACAGGCTATTGCACACCGGATGTTAAATCCTTGTGACGAGAGCGAAGACTGAATCCCGTGTCACAAACAAAGCTGAACGTTTTCCAGTTTACGTGACTTAGATAATCTAACCCCGGATAAATGGCTCAACGTCCGGTAGCATATTCAATAAATTTGCAAGCTGCTGCCTTAGCGGGTTTGAACAGCGAGAGATCTCACAAGTTTGGCCTATGTGGCTCGTATCTGCTTTGCTCAGTCATCTGTACCTTCGCGCCTGACCAATTACGGGGACAATTACGGGCGGGGGGGGGGGGGGGGGGGGAAACGCTGTCAGAAAATATACCTATTATACCTGGTCGGGCATCTCTAGAGGCAGTGCGTCCTATATGGCTAAAGTTAAGCCATTCATAAGCGAATTGATTGCATTAGAGACGACACAGCACGGCGAATGGGTGGGTGATGATTGCAGCTGGTTGTTTGGCGCATTTCGTTTTTTTTCCTTTTTTGTAGTGACGGAGACAACGTATTCTCGGAAGCCAGCAAATTAACTTCTCACTGAGGCGTCAATTGGCTGAGGCGTCAATTGAGACGTCACGCAGTTCAATTGGCTGAGATGTGAAATGACCCCATTTTTTAAAGTTATTACGACAGTTGGGGCAACAGTCTAAACCCGGCCTTATTTTGTTTTTGGTAGTCACAGAAAGCGAAAAATCCCTAAGGTCTGAATAACTTGCCAGTGCAGTCTGTGATGCAATGGTGACAAATGGTTTCTTGCGACAAAAATTACCGGCCGTAAGGCCCTCGCCGGCCAAGAGAGATTGAAAAAATAACTCTCGTAAACATAAAACTGGAGCATACGGCTTGGGTCAAGGACACGGCCTTCACTCAAGCATGTATACGTGCACACGCCAGTTCGCTCCGGAACAGTTGTTGCCCACACAAGCAGAAACGGAATCCCATTGAACAGTCGTTGCCAGAATCATTTTCCCGCCTTTTTACAACCTGATGGGAGGGGTCTCAATGCCACACATATGGCCATTTCCACAGCACCCATTGACCCCTTTCTTGAAACGGAAGCACGCGAGTACGCAGAAAAGTTATAAAAAGTGGCTTCGTTCTAACGGGATGACAGACAACAAAGTGAGATTTGTTTGATGAAAATAACCGGAAACTACCGCTAGCCGCAAAAGTTAGGGTTAGGCGACGCGCGCTAGCTCCCCTGCCATGCCGTAGCTAAGCCTAAAATTTCGGTTGGGGACCCGGGACGCATAAGCGCGCGCCAACCGCAGGCCGAACAAAGCTCTCCTTTCATTCTACCTGCGAAATACGCTCGTTGCCGTTTGTTCATCCGCTCGATTCGAATGCTCAGATATCTCCCGCTCTCTGCCCGTCGCAAGAAAGAAAAAGTGCACAAGGGGTGCAGGGGGGGGGTTGCAGTTCGATGTCGAAACATACAATGTACGTATACGCCAATATACTGAAGCCGGGGTTTGGTGGAGAGACAGCGCGTATTCAAAACGGAAGAACCGCATTCGAAACGGTGAAGTGAGCAACAAGGGCTGTTTGTGATTTCTTCTCAACTCTAAAAAGAAGAAAAAGAGAATAGTGTACATAAAATACAAGGCCGTAAGGCGTGGTTCAGGGGGTATGATATACCAAATCTCTCGCAAGGACGCCCAGACGGCGAGTGCGGTGGGTGCGAGGAGATTCTACTCTAGGGAGGACGCCTTCACGATCCCAACTCCTTCCCGGTGAGTTTCCCTGTCTGAAAATCTAAGAAAGTACACGAAGCAAACTCGAGTTGGTGCTCTTCTGGCGACGAGAGTTGTACTATCGCCGAAGTGAACGTAGGCCTCCCTCTCTCCTCACTCTCTCTCTCTCTACATGGCTGCTCTTCGCTTTTTCACAAAGGCTCTTCAAATACATACAACCCGCACGCCGCACAATCAACGCCGCAATCGGCACGGCATCTCAGACAAACGCAAGCCGCAAGTCTTGGATACCCACACCCGCTCCCCGCGGTACTCGCTTCAGTCTTTTACCGCGTCTTTTGCTTCTTCTTCCTTGGGCAAGCTACAAGGTTCCTCACCGCTCGAGGTCCGACACAATGGATGTCGCGCCGGAATCCATGAATGAAAACCAATCCGAAACCGAACCGAACAGTCGGTCGGGAGGAGCGCCATTATTCGAACCTCGATTCCCGATCGCACCCGACTCCGAGACGCTTTTTTTTTTTCTATCACTGCTGGCATTCTCCCTGCTCTCGCTAAGCCCCTAAGTCGTGGAGCTCAATCGCTCCCGGCGTGAGCAGAGGCGGAGCGCAGAGGTATCGGAAAGGAATCGTACAAGGTTGCGCTTTTTCTCTTCTGCTGTTCCCCCTCGCTGGAAAAGCGGTCACAAGCGCACACCGGAACACAGGGCCGACCCTCGCGGATTGGCTGTGGAGTTGGCTACGGATTCGGAGAGAGGAGTCCGCTCAGATACGCTCACTGCGTCTACTTCGTGTAGAGAAAAAAAGGAAAGAAATACCCGGCTTCAACAGACTTCCGCAGCTTCGTTGGTGTTGATTAAGCGCATCGAACGAAGTCTGTGGCGGTTGGGCAGCGAGTGCAAAAAAGTTACAAGGGGATTCGCAGCGGCTTAGAATCGAGAGAAAAAAGAAAGCAAGACAAAGCGCGAATGCAACTAAAAAGAAAGACGGAAGGGAGGCAAGAGGAGCCAGTAGCAGAGGTGGGATGTTTAAAAAACGGGAGAGTGGGCTCCTTAAAATGGAAAACCAGGCAATGGAAGCCACTTCGGTTTGCTGAGAAAAGGCGGGAACTGATGGAGCGGCCGATAGTCTGCGGCGTGAAGGCGAAACAGACGAACAGGCCGCGAGAAACAGAGCGAGCGCGTGCTGCTGTTGTGTGGGGGCCGCGGACAGAACAAGACGAAGCCTGAGCTACAACCGGGCGCAAAGGTCAAATGGGGCGTAAAGAAAGCCGTGTGAATGAGCCTCGCGATAGCATCGGCAGAAAAAAGGGGCAGCGGCTCCCCGATCCCGCCTCACGCAGGAGGAAAGAATAGAGTGGTCACAACGGGCCCTTCTCGAAAACGGCCGCGGCAAAACGTTGGCGCTCGGTCATTGGTTGTTTTTGGTTCTCTCTTTTTTTCCCGCGCTGATCACTGACGTTCGATTGCGCGTGGACAATGCGCTGTGGGGCGGGTTCCAAGCGCGCGCTTGTTGCAGTAGAGTTTTGCGAAGATTCTTGCGACTTAAGATGTCTACTTTAGCCTGACGAACGCGGGAACAAAAAAACAACAAACATACGTGATGGACCTGCGGTGGTTGCTTTGTAGGCTGTGGTTGTTTGGGTGGTTGTTTAACGCTCAAAGGAAAGATTGCTACGAGAGGCCCCTGGTCGTCATCGTCGTCATCATCATCATCATCAGCCTATCTACGCCCACTGCAGGCCAAATGCTTCTCCCACGGATCTCCAATTATCCCGGTCATGTGCTGACGCATTGACGCGGAAGCGTAGCTGAACTTCGAAATAAGACGATTTTTTTAGCACTCTTGGTGGCGACGTTTTGGAGAAGACGAAGTTCACTAAAACAACCGCAAAAGGCGAAACATCGTGTTACCCGTCGTGTTAAATTTTTCGGATTTGGCTACCGCTGGCAGGCGACGGCAGCCGCTGAAGCCACTTTTCGAATGGCTGAGACCATTTTTAAGAAAACACTATTTCTCACAACGTCACAAAAGAACATTTTAAACCCTTGTAAGACGTTTTCCTGAACGTTAAAGACTCTAAAACGAGTTGATTTCTTTTTTTGGTCATTATCACCATCTTGCCTAACACATTTAATGCCTTTGCATTTTGGCGTGTAGCACGGCCCGCCCAATTAATGTCGTTCGGTATCTTAAGGCCTTCAACACTAAATGTTATTTTTCGTGCACGTGTGGCACAGGTATAAGTGCGAAAAGTCCCGCAGACGGCACGTGTCACGTTTAAAATAGTCGCAGTAACGCACTCTTTACGTCTCGCGGAAGGAAACAACCGGTTGCTGTGAAGAGGCGCAGGGCCAGCAAAACTTCACCATCCCTTCCCAAAGAGTGTTGAGAGAAGCGCCAAAGCGTTCTAACATCAAAACTGCGTCGAAATCGCTCAGTACCTTCGCTCAAAGTGCGTCCGATCGATCCTCAAACTTTCAAAGAGTCAAATCGCAAAAGATGAGCGAACCCATGCGACGATTTTTCGCGCGCTAAGTGAACGCATCTAAATCTAAATGTATACCGATGCGTGGATTAGGAGATAAAAGGATACCATTCCACGCCTTCCTTATGATTGATGCGTGTAATCTACAGAGCCGCTCCTTCTTCGCGATTTTCAAATAACCGCTTTGACACAATAGAAGCGCGGTTTCCCGCACGCGCTGTGGGTCCAGAGATCTTGTAAGACCTTTTAGGTCGACCAACCAGTCTACGGGGAAATGCATTCCTTTTTTGGCAGGAAGCCATCGGTCCCAGCGAGAACGCTTTCGGTTCAAAATGCAAATGAGGAGTGGAGAGAAAGACTGGGACGCGCCGCCTCTTGGCAGTTGATGATGATGATGGCTTGGTGGCTGCCCCTTTGTATCGGGGGGACACTCCTGAGGGCATATAATCCCCCGGCGCCCTAGCCTCAAGAGTTTTGTTCGTCGCCTCCTTTCCTCATGCTAACGGGCGCAACGGGCTCGTCTTCGCCATTCCTCCAGTCGGCGCCTCGTAGTGCTGACCGGATTCGGCACCACGTCACCAGTCACGAGCCCCGGTGGCGCTGCACTCGCATCCGTGGTGTCGCCCGTGCCCAGTGTGTCTCGTGGCGGGGGATGCGCAACGAAGCCAAGCGCCTTATGCGCGCAATGTTGCCAACTTTGGCGTTTGTACAGGTTCGCTTTATGGGCGAATCCCCTCAGGAGGTGGGGCTATCGGCGTCTCATGTCGTCGTCGTAAGCGTAGTCTCATGTAGTCACGGCACTAAAACACCTGGAAACTCGTTTAGGCCCAGCGCTATAACGTAACGCGTATTTAAAAAAAAAAACACCGTGATACTCGTTTACGCCTCGCACTAGACAGCTTCGTGCTTCAACGACAAGAGACTTTTACCGCAAAGCTGTACACCTCTACCCCCGAACGGTTTCATCTCCGCTGGCAAAAACGCCAAGGCGCCAAGGATACAATTACGCACTGCATGCTTCGCTCCTCCAGAGGTTTCAGGTTAATGGAGACGGCCCGGGATTTTATCAGTGGAGGTTTCCCTTCCTCCAGAAGCGTTGGGCGCTAAATAGACTATGCTGCTAGCCAGCACAGAAGCTTCGTGACCGACGAATAAAGACTTTATGACGCGTTGCTCCTCTGACGTAACTGTAGTGTACGTGACAGCGTACGGTTTGGTTTTTCCTAATTCCTGAATTTACAGCGCGACATACACGGACAGGTCCCGTGTTCCCTCTCGTCATTGTTTGTAGCGCTGTGAATTCGGGAATATGATTTGTTAATTTATTCGAAGTGAAAATCATGTAACAGCTGTTACGTTTCGAGGGAAACCTGTCATTCATTTTGAGTTGACTTTGACGAGGGGGTGGGACGTGAAGAAGGGCGCACGGCAGGAGGCGTCAAAGAAATCAGGCTGGAATGGTCGGTACGTTTAAGAATAGAGCGGTTGACGCTAGAAAGCGGTAGTTGGAGGTCGCAGGAGTGGGCGGCTGTGAACATCAGGTGGCTGATTCAACTGAACCATCCAGAAAAGTCCAATGAACAAAAAAAAGGGTGATTCTTACGTTATACGCGAGATGGATCATGATTTCGAACGTTAGTAAATGACTGGAACGGCGACATTATATAGTTATGCACTAGAGGTGGTAGTCCTGAAAGTAAGGAAAAAAGGAATGTTTGGTGAAAAAAAAATGGCCGCGTATCTGCTCCTTTAGTTGCAAATGTCGACAAAAGACGACAGTCTTTGTCAACATTTGCCATGTAAATGCGTCCCTTCTGTTTACCGCTCACCTCTCATGCTGTTCCTATTCCGTCGCGCTCCTCCCAAGGTAAACACACTAAAGGTTTGTTCAAGTCAATTTAAGTCTACCGCGTTCCACTGCTACAGGCCGGGTTCCTCAATGCCAGCGCCGCAGTAAGGCAAAGGCGCGCGCTCGTGAATCGGGGCGCCCTACATCAACTTTTATAGAATCACGTTGCCTTACTGAGAACCTGGAACCTATCTAGTGGAACCTTTTGCTGCTGTTGCCATATGGTTTCTCAAATGCCGCCAGGAGCGCGGGCAACAGCAGCCGACGGTTTTCTGCAGCAGATGTAGTATACCAGTTGCTACCGGAAAAACCAAGCATCGATCATTTTTTTTAATAAAGGAACACTGCAGATATCACTTATGTATTGATGTTCTACCTTATGTTTGCGCAATGTCTTGCTCTTGTTGACGAGTATGAACATGGACACCGGACGTAGACGTTTAGATTTTGGCTGTGAGTATTTCAGACTATTGCAAAGATTCAGTTACCCTTTGGCCAGGTGGCCGAAACTTGTCACACACACACACAGACAGAAAGACATACAGGCAGACCAATTTCTGGGTTTAAGTAGCCCAAGAAAGACTATCGTCTTTAAAAAAGCGAGTGCGAGCACGTTCGAGGAGTAACTTGCAGCAAAAAGTCGCATATCGTGTTTCCCTATGTGCGCGTTCCCGACTCGGGCTGTTTAGGCGCAGCCCTTCTATCATACCAGTTTGCTGCTCACATGTCACGTGGCTTCGCGCATTTACATCGAGCTCTGTTGACCGTCGAGAACCACTCGAGGTTGTGTTTGCAAATCAATGTAGCGCTCGTACGATAGCGGGGCAGATTCGCATTGCTAACGAGAAAAAAATGAGCTTTGTCAATCTCCTCGTAATTCAAAACTAATATTAAATGTAACTTTACCCCTGTATCTCAGACATTGAGCGAACGGGATTGCGCTTCGTTTCGGGCTCACGTGTTTGTTTCGTTAAGTAACTATAGTTGCCCTTACAGCCGATTACTTTGCCAAAATGCTCAGGCTTTTTTTTTTTTTTTGCTGACTTCTTTTTAAAAATCAGTCCCAACTAATGAGTGTACGGAGAGGGGGCTCTTTATTGTGAACTGGTGAAGTCAGCCCTGCTATAGTGACAGGGGTGCTACGCCACATGCGGGAAGAAAACAGAGAGAGAGAGAGAGAGAGAGAGAGAGAGAGAGAGAGAGAGAGAGAGAGAGAGAGAGAGAGAGAGAGAGAGAGAGAGAGAGAGAGAGAGAGAGAGAGAGGGGCGGGGGAGAGAGAGCTCTTTATTAGAAGAAAGCAGAGAAGTCTGCAGGCATGTATTCGCCTACATGCTACTCTGCGGGGATCATGAAAACAGTGATGTGGGATGAATGTTAGATATTGCGGGAAAAACAGCGAAAGGCAGACAAGATACGTCGAAAACGAGGTACAAGGAAGTGATGCTAGCTAAGTTGGGAGAGAAATTAAGTTTGAAAAGCAACTCGTTATGGCAAACTCTGAACCAAAATACAAAGTAAGCGGTGTAAAGAAAGCTACGTTTCTATCCTCAAGTATTGTTTTATGAAAGCATTGAAATCGCTCGTTTGAGAGTATCCTAAAGCAGCTGTCGGTGTCCAGGTAGCGCCTAAAGTATTCCGTGCAAAACTAGTCAGCCTTTTGTGAAGGCGAGGCGACGGCCAGAGCAGATTACTTTTATTGGTTGGGCTTGGCCTTCCCGGTGCGGGGGGGACAATTTTAATCTCAATACACAATGACGCGATAGAGGAATTCCTAAACAAACACATCAGCTTGTAGCTCAAGCTGCTCTCTCTAGAATAACCTTTTTTCCATCTCTCTCTGACCACTTCTGCGTTTTTACCACCGCTTTAGATGCCCCAGATAACCAAAAACACTACAAAAAAAAAAAGGACAGACTCCACCATTCCACATTCTTCAAATGTCGTTTCATCGTGAATTTACGTCAAGACTGTTGTTGTTGTCTTAGTATACGGAGTGCCGGCAACTTCTCCATCCGATCAGTACTTCTTTAACACGATGCACAGGAAACCACTAAGAATCAAAGAAGCGAGAACGTGTTTGTTTCTTGGCAACTACAGAGCAAAGACGAGTTATTCCGCTCAGAAACCGGAAAACTTATCCTCCTACGCGACCTTCCTCTTACGTACACGCTCCCTCAATCACTTTTAGGCAAGTTTACGCCCTGTACCCGCGACCACGTATACTGTATCCCACCGCCAGGCTTCTTCCTCTGAGACTGCTAACGCCGCGAGTCTACCTTGATGATCATTGGCGTCGACTTCCTGCCACAAAAAGCGCATTTCGGCGCGTGGGCCGCAAAGCTTGGATGCAGAACCCGCGTCCTCCGCCCATCGTCCACCGACAACTTGCGACGGGGCCGTTAATGAGACAAGGTCAGCGCGTTCAAGGCCAACACGCCGACGTTATGTCGCTGCTGCTAGTTGCGCGCGCGGAACACAGCCGCAAACTGTGCCATTATGTTTTTCGCGGTCGCCGCCATCCGAGAACCCTGCCTAACGACATTTGCCGCCAACGCCTGGACAACGCCACACCACGTACACTCGAAGGCCTGGAAGGTATACGTGGTCATCAGAAACGCGACCCCACAAAGCTCGCGCTTTTGTGCGAGCTGTGACGATCGAGACGTAAGCGTTTGAATGCTGGTCGAGCCAGTGTCTTCGCGAGGAAGACAGGAAGAAGACAGAAGCGATCTCAGGCTTTCTAATCAAGATTGTGTCAGGGCGGCGCCCGCTCTCCGACAATGGAATAACCAAACGGAGAGTGCGCGAAGAAGAATAAATACTGCCGAGATTTACGGCGCTTCGTGCGGGCAGTAATGGCAGCGACTTGCGAAGGAACTCATCATAATTGGCTCCGCGGCGGGCATTGAGAGTGTTGGCGCGGCCAAATTCACGTGACCAGTTCAAAACAAAGGGGTTGTCTTTAAGGCACCAGCGACGTCAAAATGGGTGCCAGCTTTTGTCCGCCGTGAAAAACAAGTTTGGTCAGCATTAAAACAACCTTAATGATTTGAAAGGACATCTTTCTCCGAAGAATAGGTAACAGAGGTGGCTGGTGGGTTATCGCCGGCGGCCGCTTGTATCCAAAGCTCCTCAGGTAATTACGTATGCTTGACGACACCCAACCAGAGCTACAAGGCACTTGCTATACATTTTTAAACAATTTTAAAACAAAACAAATAAATAGCGGCACTGACTCGACTGTCCGGATTCGCAGAAACATTTTAGCGATCTCCCACCGAGGTATGTCGTCCTTTGATCTTGAGCTGTTCGCAAACACCAACGGCGAAATTACCCGAGTGCTCGTCCAGACTCAGTGCGTATACGCGCCCTGTCTTCACCCCTTTCATTACACGCACCCGACGAGCGCACCTCTTAAAATGCTCTTCGCCTCGCTGACGCTCTTAATGGGTGCATCCGGCTTCACTCGGAGTTAGCGTACGAGGAGACTGAAATTTCTTCAGAGGCCGTATTACGCCGCAGTTTACCTAAACATTCGCCGTGTTTATGTTCGTGCTCTTCCTTGTAAACTATTACCAGCGGCTTTAACGGCCTCCGAGAAGTCACCAGGACTAAGCCTCGCGTATATAAAACTCGCACTATCGGCGAATGCTCATTTTTCGCAGGCCATATTTCTTGAAATATGCATCCCTTTGGAGGTCTCCTTTTTGTAGCTGAGCAGAATGTAGGGAGGCAGACGAATGTGTGGTTCGGCATGTTAGGACTCTACTGTGGAGCCCATTACAGCGCGCAGGTAGGCGAAGAGAGAGCGCGGGACAATCGCCCTCTATGAACTGTTTCCCCACCCGAAAAGTTTTTGGATGCCGGCGGTTATACCAGATGGTCGGTGTGCAGTTTTGCTCGGTTTACCTTTAGCATGACATGACGATGCGAAATGGCCATCCCTAGACGTATGCATAGATGGGTAAACACTTAGGAGCAGAGATATTTCTCTCTAAACGATGTACTGCTAAACAGAACTATCTGCGGAAAAAAAAAAAAAAAGCCGCTCACTAGTAGGAAAGACAAGCTCAAAACGTGCGTTCTAGTGTGCGTATCTATATTACCTTGCTTGTGTAGCGCGTGGATTTTTCGTAGGGAGAATAGGTCAGCGCTGACGTCACTCCGCAGCGCGGTTCAATGGTTTCGAGAATAGAGAGTCACAGCCGCGCGCAGAAACAGTCCCAGTACGGTACCCGGTAGGCGACCGCCGCTACTGCGCGCGTGCAGGTGGAGCGGGTAGCGTATATGCGCTTCCTAGTACTACACTACGAGAGCAAGCGGTTCTGAGCGGTTAAATTGAGGGCCACAAGCACATGGACATAGTCTCAAACATGCCCGTAGATGGCGCCACGCGTCGCTTGGCTGTGCTGACTAGGAAACGCCTATACGCTACCGGGTACCTTACAGGGACCTTTTCTCCGCTACGCTGTGACGGTAATATGCATAAAACAGGTTTCAAGAATACGCATAACACTTAGGATTTGTCGCATCTCACAGTGTTCAAGTGCACGCCTGTTATAATCCAAGGCGAGTATGCTCTGTTCTAGAAGAGTAGCGTTAGAATCCCCTTTGCACAGCAGGCCTCAGTGCGTAAACCACGCCAGGCTCCGCCAGTCCCCTTCAAACTATCATTTAAGTAGACCATGAAGACAAAATACAATAATGTCCAACTTGAAAGAACTAGCCTTGGCAAACTTGGCTTCGTTCCAGCCACGATAGCTGCTTTAGGACGGCGCGCCTTGCACGTTAGTACCTCGCTTTGCCCGGGGCTTGGCGTCCGTGTACACAGTGTTGCGCATGCGCGAGGAGCATTGGATTGGGTTGGAGTTTGATTGGATTGAAATGGATTGAATTGAATTGGATTGGATTGGAATTGTATATACAGTACACACGCGTTGTCACTGAGTTACATGCGCAAGTGGGCAATGCCACGGGTGGTTTACGGGACGAACGATCCCCAGTGCTTCGCCCATACGTCATGATTCACTTCGTGGAGATGCGTGAATTTTTTTACTGCGAAGAAAAGCAGGAAACAGTGGAACACTTGAACTCTCGCTCTACAGCGACGAAATACTACAGGTGTGACGTAAAGCACGTTAGCAGTAACGTGATACGATCGAAGCGAACTATACAGGCTCGCCCAGACATGTTTCCCGGCGGTGGACCAGGTAGGCGGCCTACCGCACAAACAAGATTCTATGACGTCATAGAGAGACCGCCGGAAAGTGGCTGGCCAGTCTCTTCATCGGCCTTCTTTAATATATCGCCCATTTGCTTGAAGCTTGGGATAATATTGGTATCATTGTTATGTGGAAAGAGGAATTCTTTTAACGAACCAAACTCGCGTTTTGTCATGGCCTGCAACGGTTTGTCCTGTCTTTTCTTACATTATAGTCCTCGTCGATGTGATCAGTTAAGCACTTCAAGATGCCCCTTTAAGGAGGTTAGAAACGAGTGCGCTATCTCTTTCAAGGCTTTCAGGCTCAATACAAGGCGTTCCCTCTGGAGACGGCCAAATTTCAGCCGCGTCCTTCCAAGCCAATCAAGCCGAAAACTCGTCAGACGGATTTTATTCCTCCACGTTCAGATTCTCTCGTGAGCCTGTGACCTGATCTCAAGCGCGGCTTTTGCTATGGGAGCAGAGAGGCGACAACACACTATCACGGGGCAACACGAAGCTGCAGCATGTTTAGGCTTTCTCCACAGCGCGCCGAGCTTATGGTGCAAAACGTTCCGCAATTCAGCCGTGGCTGTCGGAGCTTTAAGTGAGAATCAAGCAATCGGATCGAGAGTTGGACTTTATGGAAGGATGGCTTCTTGCATTTTTTTCCCGCAATTTTGCTTTTCATGTCAAACTAGAAATAAGTCTCGTGACTATTATGATGATGGTGAAATGGCTCTGAACATGGTCAACGTACAGCCGCGGAACTCGGCCTAATCTCACTGTAATCAGGGGTGGTCCCATCGTGATGGTCAAAACCACGTGCACCTGCAGACAAACCGAATGGGGCGGAATGCCGTGAAAGAATTTCAATATCAAGATACAGAAGGTGCGCACTGTTTCAGGTGTTACAAAACACGACGCCTCCACCAGACACATTTATCCAAAAGACTGGTTGAACGAGACTTCACGATTAGAACACAAACCCTGAGAAACTTGCCTGCATTTATTCAACAAGGTCAAACTACCTTGGGCAAAAAAAAATTTCCTCAGTCCCACTTTTTTGTTTGAGAGCCTTCTTCTAAACGTTTATGGGATCGTCTCAATAAATTTACTGGAGGTCATTCCTGTTGACGCGATAGAGACTGCGGGATTGGCTGGGCGACATACCTTTGCTGGCGAACTAAATATACTTTGCCAACTCCCGTCGGGCCCGCAGCCACCTGGGAACTGTGTCCCCCCGTACACTTCCGTTTTGGCTTCCCACAACACGCATACGTATAGCATTAACGGGGCTAATCTTGCAACTGTGTGTGAACATAAATACCTTGGTGTGTACTTGACCTCTCAACTAAGCTGGAACCGTCATGTCGACTATAATTGGTAAGGCGTGTAGAGTCCTTGGGATGTTACGTAGAAATGCGAAGTGTTTTTCTATAGAAACAAGACTACAAGACTAACAAGACTAACATAAGACTAACATAAGACTAACATAAGACTAACAAGACTAACATAAGGCCAATACTAGAATATGCTTGTACCATATGGGCCCCTGGACTGTGACAGACATAACAAAACTAGAGAGAGTACACAGCTTAGCAGCCCGTTTTGTAGTTCAAAATTATACACGGTATTTTACGCATTACAAAGGAAAACTTGGGCTGGAATACCCTACAAAATCATAGAAAGACACTCAGACTAAAATTTTTACACAAAATATACCATAGCTAAAACTGGCCTCATCGTGATACCTACATAAAAGCACCCCACTACACTCTGCAAGGAGTACTTAAGCACTTAAGATTGAAGAGTATAGATGTAAAACTGAGTTTTTTTAACATGTCCTTTTATCCTAAGACGGTCAGTGAGTGGAACAAATTGCCCCGTGATGTCATATTGTTATCTTCAAGTGATACCTTTGCTTCGGCCGTTTGATATTTGTTTTTGCTCTCGAGAACCGCTCTGTGTTCCTTGACGCATGTTTTTGTCATGCTCTTCGGTTGTGTCAGATCTTTGCCCTGAACTGTAATTGTCGTCTACACGTGTGCTGTACTCACTGCTTTCATTTATCAATGAAATATGCACTTTTCGCCCCCCCCCCCCCCGTAATGTCAAACTGGCGCTGTGGGTACTGTGATAAATAAATAGATAAATAAAAAAATACAACTACGTCCGGTTTTTGAGAAATGACAATACGGCTGCCGCCGCAGTAAAACACTATCGCAGTTTCTTGCCCTCCGACACCACCGTCAACAAGCCGTAAATATGGAGGCCCTTGGGCCTGCCGCAACAAAGCATGCGGACACCTCCGGAGGTGATAATGTAACTCGACCTCTTTGAAGTTGTCGCCACTTCGGGTGAAGATTGTCGCCACTTCGTTTTGGAAAACGCTGCAAGCTAAGTAAGTAGTCAGTAATTTCGCTTTAGAATGGGTGTCCAAATAAAGCAAATCACTATGTTTAGCAGACGACTCCCTGGCCGCGGACACACAAATAAGAAAGCTAAGCCGTATATCGAAGAGAACAGATTTGCTTTCTATTGTTGCGCACTCGTCCGATTTAAATGTCTAATGAGCGAAATGAATGAAACAATATTCTCGGTGTGTTTTACACTCCGCAACGGCTTTCCTGACTTTCACGGCACAAAATGAAAGCGGAATTATGGCGAGAACCTTACCTCTCATTGGTCACTCCGTAGCCTGGCATCTCCTAGCAGGAACACAGTCTAACAAAGCGGCAGAGAAAAGTCGTTGCTGCCCAAACGATGAACACAACCTCTTTGGAAACGACAAAACAGAACGGCGTATCGGTGCCCCAACAGCACTCGAAGCGTCCGCTTCTCCGCAAGGCTTCGGCGCTAAGAGGCGTAGCCGAACCAGTGAGCCAGCTCGAGGAAGTGGTTGTTCTCGTCTCCACCGGCGTCGCTCGAACGTTCCAGTTCATCCGCGAGGCTGATGGGTGACACCGATCTGCCGCCTCCGTTGGGGCCGTCACCGCCGGCACAGCCAGCACAGTGACCCGTGACACTCGAGTCCGGACTCGGGCTCGGGCCCGGGTCAGAAGGCGCCGGGGACATGTCGGTCAGCGACGACGGAGGCCTGAGGTTCTCTCTCGCCGCCTCGCCGAGCAGCTGCTGCAACTTGGTGATATACTCCACGGCCGACCGCAACGTCTCCACCTTGCTAAGTTTCTTGGAGGCCACGGGCCAATCGGGCAGGTGAGAGCGGAGAGACGCGAAGCCCATGTTGACCAGGTGGACGCGCTTGCGCTCGCGTTCGTTGCGCCTGGCCACGGCAGCCGAGTACGGCGGCTGCGGAGACGGGGAGTGGAGCGCGAGCTTGCGCGCCGCCGCAGCCTTGCAACGGTGGTGGTGAGTGGCCACCGAGTTCTGCGACCGGTGGTGCTGGAACACTGCGGCGTCCATCGGAGGCGACGCCATCCTGGAGTCGCGTCTTCCAAGGCGTCTTCAGTCTCTCGCTGTGGGGATGCGGAGCCAAAAATGCCGATCAGTTCGGGGATGTCCCTAAGAACGCAACGTGCTCCGCCGATCCTGACGTCTCCAGCGCGTCACTCCTCCCTTCTCGGCGTCCGCTACCAACGGTCGGTCGGCCCCACGGCGAACGCGCGCGCCCAACCGCTCCGGTTCGGTTCCGATACGCGAATGCCCCCGCTGTGCCGTGCCCTGCGTTCTCGTCAAAGACCAGGTGAGGGGGCTGACGACGTGGAAAGGACGGCTCTGAAAGAGAGAGCGACAACGGCCCCACTCTCCCGTTCTACTCAGCCCAGCGTAGTCGTGCCCTTACTCGGCGCCCGTTGTGGGCGCCACTCTCTCGCTCTCCCCGACGCCTCTTCCTTCCGTTGTGCTCTGCTTTTCTGCTTCCCCCCGTGCGTAGAGGGCGAGATTTCCTTACTACACGAATCGGTGAATGGGACGGCGCTGGCGTCGAACTTTGGCGACGGTCTCGAGGGCGGCGCTCCCGTTCCAGAGCCGGCCCGGCAGCCGACCGGGAGGCTTATGCCCGGAGCAGTGGACGGCATCTGCTCATCTACTCGTTCGTGTGTTATCCCCATCAGGGGCTGCTCCCTTTAACCTCAGTGTGAAACCAACCCGCCCTCACTGATGCGCTTTTTCAGGTCATGTCACGCTCTGTGGTTCCTTCATTTTATCCTTCTTTTAACTGTCCTTCTCCATGTACTACCTTGCTCACCGGTGCAAGCTGCCGAGTCCGTTTTCTGTTTTGATCGACCAATGCCATC
The DNA here is from genome assembly GCF_048455015.1 of Haemaphysalis longicornis. Classification (NCBI taxonomy): domain Eukaryota; kingdom Metazoa; phylum Arthropoda; class Arachnida; order Ixodida; family Ixodidae; genus Haemaphysalis; species Haemaphysalis longicornis. Next base: position 154,401,877 of record NW_027526407.1, on the reverse strand, counting down.
TTCACTCATGTTAAGGGACACTGAAGTTATTTGTAAACATTGCCGGATTACAAGCGCATATTGTAGACCGGAGTCCATAGGCCATGTTTCGACCACTCTGAGTGCGTATACGCAAATTTATTTAGTAGAAAAATCAATTCGAAAACGCTGTCCTCCTCTTTGCATACTCGCCCATTTTCTGTGGCGTTTTCGTGTGACGTCAGGACGAGATGACTTGGCTTGACTGCGCTACTGCACGACTCGCCGACCTTCGGACAGTCGGCCCAGCGTTTATGGTACAGCGTTTAGTCCGCCGGCCGCCGACGGGCCTAGCATTCGTTCGCTCAGTTAAAACTAAGTCACGGCACGTTCGTGAATGGAAGATTGTGCGTTTCTTTAGTTTGTTAGTTTGTACACTGCATCAAGCTCCCAGTCCAGGTCGGTCCACACAAACGCTGCGCAAGCGCACATGCGACGCTTCGCTGACTGGTACGCTAGTACGAAAATCTAAGGCCACTTGAATGCGGGAGAATCAGCGAAGCCAATATAGATACTAAGGAAATAAAATCATCTGAAACTTGTACCGTACAGCGTAAAACTAGGGAGTAGGAAGCACTTTTTTGCACTGGGTGAACAAGCACATCGGTCAGCAGCACGACTACGCATTTGCGAACGCTTTTCCGTCTAAGAAATTCAATTGCTAGACGTGAGATATTGCGGAAATTTGGGGGACGCTTACTGCACGAGCGCCATACAAAAATAGTCACCTAAGCTGCTTGAAACGCTAAAACTAAATAAAAGTGTTAACTGGTTATATATTATATACCTCATATTTCCCTCCCGACCGCGATGTAATGATAGGCAGCATTATTAGGAGACTTTAATTACGTATTAGCCGCACGAGACAAGGTAATCAGCAGGCCTTTTAAGGATGCGAGCACTGAGTTGTTGTGTAGGCAGATCACGGAATTCGGGTTACAGGATGTAGCGGAATGCATGGAAGGCGGAAGAAGTGTGCAATACACTCACTTTCCAGGCACAAGCCATGCCCGACTGGACAGAATATACTTATCGTTAGACATGATGCCAAAATGCCGCAACTACATGGTTTTGCCACTGTCCTTTACTGATCATTTTCTTGTAGCATGTAGAATAGGGTACAAAAACGGCGTAACACATTTACATGGGAGTTGTGGAAGCTAAACGCAACCATTGCTAATGACGAAAATTTCAGCGATGGAATAAAGAACCAGCTTAGCAAAATAGAAAAAGGGTGCCACAATGACGTTTTCAGAAATATGGGAGCTCGGTAAGCAAGCAATCAAAATTAAAGCGAGCCAGTTGCATAAAGTACGAGCAATGCATGAATGAAACGACGTTACGAGCAACATTGTACAAGCTGACGGAGCGAGAAAGCTCAGCACCAGGTGTGTTCAAAGCGACATTAGGCAAATTAAACAAAAATTGGAGGTTACTGACGAGGACCACTATCACGGAGCACTGGTGCGGGCAAGAGTTGATCGAACGACAGTCGATGAAAGGCCTACTAAGAGGGCCTTGGGGCTCGAAAAAGCACATGCTAGGCGAAATCATACACCCGAAATAGAATGAAACGGCATAACATCTGGCGAAAACAAGCACATCGAACGGGCTTTCTTCGAGTATTATCAAACGCTCTTTTCTTTTTGGCCTGTGAACATTGAAACATTTAAGAATGAATTTCTAGACAACAAGCCGAGGCTCGACAATGAGACGAAGGAATGATTGGAGCATGCAATAACATCAAAAGAAGTAGAAGAAGCAATCGACAATCTAAAGCCAGGGAAGTCTCCCGGCCCAGATGGTTTCAGTGCGGCATTCTACAAGGCCTTTAAAAGTGAAATAGCGCCGTTGTTAGCGGCGGTTTTCAACGAGGCTTATGATATGAACTCACTGTCAATGTCCTGTGGATCAGCTCACAGAGTTTTAATTCCAGAAATAGAAGATACAGGAAAACTTAAGCAAGTCACAGCATATACACCTATCTCGCTTACCAATGTCGAGAATAAAATATTTATGAAAATTCTCGCCAAAAGGCTTCAAGGTGTGATTCATGAAATAGTAGGCCCTCAACAAACATGCGGCATACGAAGACGGTCCATACGCACTAACATTCATAAGGCTAGCTGCGTGCTTGAGTGTAGCGACGCCACGCGGTGCCTATCGCTATGCTTCAGCTCGACCTTGAAAAGGCATTTGACTGCGTGTCACATGAATTGTTGTTCAATATTCTGGATCATATTAATGTCGGTTCTGTTATCAGGGAGGGGGTGGCACTCGCGTACCGGAATTGCAGTACGCGGTTCATTGTGAACAAGACATTTGGAGCGCCCATTAACGTGCAACGCTCTGTGCGCCAGGGCTGCCGCTCAGTCCACTATTGTTCTGCATTTACATTAATACGTTATGTTTGCTTGTTTTAAGAAGATGTTGATATACGTCGGTTCCGCCTTCACGAGTCAGAAGTCAAGCTTTTGGCGCATGCAGACGACATTGCTGTTCTCTGCGAAGACAAGTTCAGTATTATGTGAGTAGTGGACATAATAAAGCTATTTAGTGTAGTTACCGGGAGCTCGGTTCTGGCATGGCGAATGGCAGTCAACCCCCGGCACTTTTTCCAACGTCAGCTGGGTAACGACAGCAGTGAAGTACCTCGGTGCCCCTTTGCAGCTCTATAGGGACAGTGAGCCGTATTGCCGTGAACAAACATGCACTTATACGCTTTTTTAAGTTCGTCTACCTCATCCGTTCAGATATTTGCGGCCAGCCAGCTGCAACGTCCTGGTTCTGGTAGGGTATTGGTGTCGACTTAGAGCGCCCGTTCTACCGTCACTGTAATGTAGAAGCTGAATAGAACGAGCTGAATGTAGAACGAGCTGAACAATATTTTCAATTTCTCTCGGCTATTTGGTGACTGTCGAAATCTTCGCGTGGTCAGTAACGAAGCGATGCTCCCTTTGTTCGAGGCAACGCATAGCCCAAGTGCATCTTCAGAGCACGGAATACCAAATAAAATCCCCCCCCCCCCAAAAAAAAAAGAGTTCAAATGTTCACTGCCTGCTTCAAACAGCTGCTGGCCCTCCATACACTGTTTCTTATTTCTTTTGCAGGGTATTTTTTCGACATTGCGTTTTAATGCTATCTTCTCCTAAAAAGTTTATGCGATAATGTTTGCCCTGTAACTTGAATAACGTTTCAGACCTGATACACTTCCGAATTGACAGCCGATTCGATTATCAAGCTTGCCTTTCCCGCTATTAAATTTTCTCTGTAGTAATATGCTTTCCTGACCCGAGATTTAAAGGGGCCGCGAAGAAAAAATACAACTTTGGTTCCTTAAGAAGAATACTTTGCCCAGATAACAATGCTATAATTTGACGCAAACTTCGAAGAAGCAATGTAAATATTAAAGAAAGCATGTGAATCAGTGGCGACTCCGTAGACACTTTCCGGCAATTTTATAATGACGTCACATAATCTTGACTGAACGATTCACGTTCGTCGACCTAAACCACGGCTGACAGACATGACTGGGCGACTGTAGCGAGGTCTATAGTTTCGTCTGATCGCATCACTTGATTCTTAACGGGCAGTTAAATTAACACACTGGTAAAAATGTTTCCGGTGCTGGCCCATATGACGCCACCTCTGCGCACGCACTGAATTAACGCATTCTAACAGACTAACCCAAACGCTACGGACGGGAAGTTTCAGAACTCCGTCAACTGAGCCGACAGAACGCTGCCCAGAAGGCACCTTTTCACGGCCCATATAAACTTTTGCAACAATTATTGGCTTTGTTTAAAAGTTTGAGAGCGCAAAACTGAAACATCTACTAAGTTATGTCCTAGTACATACATACATACATACATACATACATACATACATACATACATACATACATACATACATACATACATACATACATACATACACACAGAGTAAGGGTTGGCAGTCAAGAAAACCTCGCAAAGCAAAGTCATAGAAACAGATGAAGAATTTTTTGAGTCAGAAAGAAAGTGGTGAAAAAATGCCCACCCGGTGGGATCCGAACCCACGACCTACAGAAACCGGTCTGGTGCGATGACCACTACGCTACCGGCGGGACTGTTTCCCTACCATTTTCTCGGGTTTTTATGTTGAAGTATTTTAAATGCGGAGCATTTCTTAGGCTCGCCTGATCCTCGGTCGTTGATGGCGGCCTCACCGTAACACAACAGCACTTGCGTGCCTTTGCCACCGGTGTGGACCCGGACGCGGAATTCCCTCTGGCGCTAGTAAAAACCAGATCACTCAACATAACGGCAACACAATGGAACCACACGGAACGGCCACGATGCTTCGCATCCTCATCAGGGTTCCCCACGGGAAGATGGTGTAATTTTTTTTTGTTTCCTGCACTTGGGGGTGGTAGCCAGCGCCACCCGGACATGCATACATAAATACATACATACACACATACATACATACATACATACATACACACATACATACATACATACATACATACATACATGCATGCATGCATGCATACACACATACATACATACATACATACATACATACATACATACATGCGTACGTACATACATACATACATACACATACATACATACATACATACATACATACATACATACATACATACATACATACATACATACATACATACATTAGATGCATACATTCATATGTAGGAAGCAGACTCGGCTGGTGTGCAGTGGCCTCCTACATTTTATTGGAAATCGTAGGCCCGGCCCGGAATGGGAGCGGTGCGGACATGCGGCCGCCCCAGGCGCTCGGTCGTGTTCCATCTGTCGTCCTCTCGCGTGGCGCGTGGCTCTGCTGACGCAGCCGGGCAAGCACCGCTGCTGATGATGATTGTGGGATGCAATGGTGATGATGATAGTGGCGCTGTTAGCGGGTGAAGCTGCCGCCACTACACATACATGCATACATACATACATACATACATACATACATACATACATACATACATACATACATACATACATACATACATACATACATACACACATACATACATTTTATGTGATCTTCAAGACAAACAGATACAACGGCAAGCCCACATAAGCAAACTCTGCTGTTATGCGGGACAGGGCAGTCGGTTCGAGGAAAAAAGAAGATAATAAAGGCACAATACATTCCGCTATCGAATCGAATTAATGCCAAACCCGTATAGTAGCTGTTCAAATGCCGACTAATAAGCGCTGTGTACATCCGCAGTTATATGGAGCATCTCCACCACTGCGTTCATTAAGTTAAACATGCCTAAAAATACGGGCATGTAGCGCCATCTGGGACCCACTGTAAGAACTGCGGGCGAAACATACCTATTGCTATGCAGACCATGTTCCAGCATAAATTTGCGTCCGTTTTGGAATAGTATTTTTGCATCCGGTGGTTCGCTTACTTTTTCCTTCTTTTCTTTTCCACCTTTTCTACTCCCCAGAAGCTGCCCCCTCGGCTTCAAGGCTTTTCTGTATAGCGCATTTTCGGGAGCGCGGAGGGAGAATCTTGAGGCTTCCCGACGCTTTTTTTTTTTTTTTGTAACGTCAAACAAGACTGGTCGCCCTCCCTACTCTTCAAAAGGCACCAGTTTGAAAAGGAAACAAGAAGTTCGGGCGGGTGAAAAAAAAAGTACTAAGCTGGCTGCGGTTCAGAGGGAATTCGTTGAGAAAACAAAATACTATACCCTCAGCACTCGCATACAAACCGTTCTTTCACGATGTGGCACTTCTGTTCTCTTTTTACTCCCTTTAAACCGGCTTGAGTGAAAGTGGCGCAGTGTAGTAAGCAAGAAAAAAGGACCTTCGCGCATTGGAGCTTAACTGCGTAGCAGCCACCCGGCTCGTGTGGGCCTAAAAAAGAATTCGGCACTGGCAGAAAAAAAGAAAAGACGCTGGAGCGACAGGAGAGCACACAATGGCGTCACAACCTTGCAATACTGAATGGCGTCGCTTTTAGGAAGGCAAACACACGTTAAAGACTTATTTTCCGGAACTAAGGAAACCCTGGCTGACTGGGCGTTGCTTTATTATTTTCTTTTTGCTTTCTCCTGTATCTGCTTTTATTGTTCCGCATTGAAAGCACCTTCGCCGTAATGCAAAGAAGGAAGCAAGCTTTTCTATGGGTCCATGTCGCTGCCCCCCGGGTGGCCACGCAAACTTTCAGTGAGAGGTTGTGACCCCCGGCCCTCGCGGGGTCAGAGTTCACGACTTCTCACTTTCACTTCCAGGGGCGCTTGATCTTTGGTGCTCATTCCGAATGAAAAGAAAGAAAGAAAGAAAGAAAGAAAGAAAGAAAGAAAGAAAGAAAGAAAGAAAGAAACAAGGAAAGAAGGAAAGTAAGAAAGAGAGAAAGAAAGAAAGAAAGAGAGAAAGTAAGAAAGACAGAAAGAAAGAAAGAAAGAAAGAAAGAACGAAAGAAAGAAAGAAAGAAAGAAAGAAAGAAAGAAAGAAAGAAAGAAAGAAATAAAGAAAGAAGTGAGCCAGGTGGAACAGCGCTAAGAAGGACACAGTAATTCAGTAAAAGCTCGTTAATTCGTACTTGAAGGGAACCATAAAATTGTTCGAACTAAGCGGATTTCGAATTAGCGGGCGGGCGCTGTAATTAAGGGGAATCGCGTCACACTGCGCGGGCAGAACACAAAGAAGTCAACACTGGACTCGTTATCGTGAATTTGGCGATACACGTTTGTGGCTGGTGATTTCGTAAATAATGTTTCTTAAATAATAATGGCATCCGCCGGAGCATTGGTGCCGGTTGCGGGGCGCCGTTTGTAGAAGTAAAATAAGCTGTAGCAGAAGCGTACAGTGCGCACCACGCTGTTATTTTTCTGTTTCGTTGTTTTGTATCTCTAGGAAATTTCGTTTTTTTTTTTTTGCTCTGCAAAACATTGTAATCACTCTGGGCCGACTTCTGCGAGGAGCGATGGAAACCAGGGGATCCCATTTTGAATTAACCGTTATGGATACCGACATGTTCGAATTATTTGGAGTTTGCTCTCATCGAAATATACAGGGCTGTGCCGGGACAAGGACGTGATTTCAAATTAACAGGAAGTTCGAATTAACCGGATATGAATTAGCGAGCTTTTACTGTGTAAGAGACACGGTCACTGTCTGTCTTTTCTACAGACAAAAGAAAAGACAGCGTCCACGTCTGTCTTTTCTTACTGTGTCCTGTTTTAGCGCTGTTCCACCGCGACATGTACCAGCTCGCCCAAGTTCAAACTCTTCTGCAAAGGAAAAATATCTCTCAGAGGGTTTCCCCAAAGATAACAAATATATATTAGCTCAATAGCGTGCAACGTCTGGCCGTGATTGGCGGGTAATCTCACCACAAACATACCTCGCTCTGCGTAGATCGCGTTCACGGGCTCGAATTCCTGCCACGGATGCTGCGAATGGAAAGCATTAACGAGAGCCACCCCACATGGGGCATTTCCTGGCCCGCCAGAACCCCTTTGGGGGGGGGGGGGGGGGGGGAGAGGAAGGGGGAGGGGGTTTATATTACTCCTTATCTCTCCATGAGTGAGCGCACATAATTCACGTGCAGCGGCGGCGGGCAAAACATCATTGTTGAGCTCTAACTTTTGGGGTCACAACCGTATGAGTATGGGGCGCATACAGGCATCAGCCCTAGGGACATGCACTCTGCTCCATGCGAGTATGTGTGAGCGAACTTTGACTGCTGTTGTTTCATACTGGGAGAAAAATTCCCACTTCTACGTTCAGAAATTCCCTATTTTTAGCATTCCCCCATATGTCTGCACAATTCCCTGCAAATTTCCCTGCATCCTCTGTCTGCAGCTGATAGATGTTTGCGTATTTTCCTTTTAGGTTTTGGGCGTACCCCGAAACCACCTGTGACCACTTTACGTAGCCTTCTGCATGCAGACGCCGTTCAGAGAATCAGAGTTTCAGCGTGAACTAACTTCCCCGATATCTGTAACTCCGCAGTACTTGACAATGTATTTCACGTTTTGTACCAAACAGCATGTTTATTTGTACGCTAAAGGCCAAAGCTAAAACTGCTCGTATAAAGAAGAACAAGTCATTGTTGGGTAAGAAGAACTGCGAGTTTGGCTTATTGGTTGGGGTTGGGCACGATGGGGACAGCGCAAAACACGACTTGGACAAAAAATACCACGGGACAAAGCGCTACTAGCAACTGAAACGCTTAATTGTAAGAACACATACACATATATACACGGAATCGAAGCCACCGTCATCCCACCTTGTACAAGGTGTAATTGACGGTGGCTTCGATTGTGTGTATATATGTGTATGTGTTTTTACGATGTGTTTTATTCCAATATAGGCACTATTCAAGGCAATATTGAGTCATGTCGCGCCGAAATGCAGTCAACCATCCCCGAACTATTCGCTGCAGTAAACGCTCTTGTTCCCGCCCGCACACCTCTCCCGGATTCCGATGCACTTACTGACGAAGTGTAAAACGGATACTCTACGGGTCTGGCAGTGGAACTGTAGGGGGTATCGTAACAAGCGACGCGTCTTACAGACCTTCGTACAGGGCCAAGAAACTCCCCCTATTGTAATTAATCTTCAGGAAGCAGGTACAAAAGTCTTGCTTGCCGGCTACAAGGCCTATGAAGGAACGCGCGACTTTACCACTGCCGTTTTGGTGCACCGTAACGTGTCGGCAGAGCGTATACAATTTGGCAGCATCGCGATCCCTCATGATTTAGTGGTGGGATAGCCTCCGTAACGTGGTGACATCAAACTGTACGTACTAAACCTTTATAGCTCTCCCAGATCAGTCAACTACTCATTCGACCAATTACTCTCCTTAGCAAAACGTCAGGCCGGTCCCCACGCACTCCTTGTCACGGGGGATTTCAATGCGCAACATACCGCTTGGAGTATCACCACAGCACCCGCTGAGGTCAGCGCCTCTGGGATCATATACAGGCACTCCGCTTTGTGATTGAATCGGATCCGCTGACCCCAATGCGAGTTGGTAACAGCGTTCAGGACTCCTCCCCGGACCTCAGGCTCACCTTAAACGCCCCTCAGACAGCCTGGGCCAACCAGACCGACACACTAGGCAGCGATCCTTTCATCATTCAAACCACGCTGTCCTTAAGCAAACACTCTCATACTCGTCTCCGAAGGCCCTACTTACCCAACTGGGACAAATTCCGAGGATTGCGCCGTGGTCATGACGCCCCAGAAATCTCACCGCTAGGTCTCAAGCGCTGGGTCCAGCAAATGGTACCTGATGTCCGACAAACCAGTACTCCCCTTGATCCATGCATACCGGCGCAAACTCTCGACCCACACCTCCAGCATCTTTGGGCAGCGTACTGCGGCATACAGCGCCGACGGCGGAAGCAAAATCATAACAGGAAACTTCGGCTTAGGGTAGCTTATCTCGAAGAGGAAATTCTCAGATACTCTGCTGGGGTTACCGGTAACCGATGGTTTGAGATCTGTGACGGCATTAAAGGCACCCTATGAAACGCAATTGGTCCATTTTAAGGCACCTTCAAGATCTGACTGGCTCTAAGACGGAGCAACGCAACCGCCTCACAGTTATATTACAGAAATTCTCGGAGGATAACAAACAACGAAATGAGCACGCATTACATCCCCACTGGTCCTTCGATTCCACTCGCGTCATACCGCGGCTCGCCTAACAAAACACTGGACGCACCTATCACGGAAGGAGAAGTGAGAAGCACCCCCTACTGATTCGGCCAGGATCCGCACCCGGTGCAGATGGCGTGACCAACAATCTTCTTCACAACCAACATAGACGATCCTTCTATTGCGGCCCTAACTGCTTACTTCATTATTGTTGGACTCAAGGCACCCTTCCCCCAGCGTAAAAATAATCATCCATAACATTAATTCCTAAGCCAGACAAACCTCTCACCATGGAACACCTTCGCCCCATATCTCTCACTTCGTGTATGAGCAAGGTACTAGAACATGTAATCCTTCACAGACTAACAACTCACATCACCAGCCCAGATGCCTTTCCCCCCACATTTCTAGGGTTTAGACCTAAACTGTTCACCCAGGATGACCTCCTGCAGCTACACCAAGAGATAATTTCCCACCACCTAAACGCGACGCAACGGCGATCCTTGCGCTAGATTTGACAAAAGCATTCGACAGAGTCTCCCATAGTGCCATCCTCAGAGGCCTAGAGTCTATCCACCCAGGAGAGCACACTTACAACTACGTACGTGATTTTCTCACCACACGTACTGCCGCACTCCAGGTAGGCGAGCTCCGTTCTGATCGCATCCGACTTTCTTCCAAAGGTATACCACAGGGTTCAGTATTGTCTCCTCTTTTGTTCAATTTGATAATCCTGAACATCCCCAAAAAGTTAGATTCGGTACGTGGCCTCCGATAGTCTATATGCTGACGACATTACGATGTGGGTACCTGGAGGTAGCGATGCTCAGATAGAAACCATACTTCAACAGGATGCCCACGGAGACAGAGACAGAGGCGAAACTCGCTGGGTTATCCTGTTCTCCAGAAAAATCTGTGCTATGAATTCTCCCTGCCCGGTCTTGCCGTGATTCGCCGAACATGCAGGTTTCCATCGGCAACCGAATCATCCCAGAAGTGCAAACCCTTAAGGTGCTAGGCCTAATTATACAGCGCAATCGAGGTAACGCGAAATTCCTTTCCCTACTTAACTCTCAAGTCAATCAAACAATTGACCTAATTCGACGAATCGCTAGCCGTCACCACGGGCTCAAGCAGAAAGAATGAATCCGTCTAGTTCAGGCTTTCATCATCATTCGGATCACGTACTCTCTCCCCTACCTTAAGCTTACCACCTCCGACATACACAAAATTGACTGCCTCATCCGACAGGCATAGAAGGCAGCATTACAAATCCCCCTCCACTCGTCCACTGCCAGACTCGCCTCGTTGAGAGTATACAATACTGCCCACGAGCTACTAGAGGCCCATCGAATTAATCAGTTGCGCCGCCTCTCTAGCACATACACAGGGCGGCATTTTCTTCACCGCTTACGAATTGGCATCCAGGCAATGGTAGAGAACGAAGCTTTGTTGCGTCGAGACATCCGAGAGTGCCTCCGCATAGTCCTCTCCCGCGCAACATGCACCCACTACATCACGCGGAGCGCATGTGCCAGCGCGTCCGTGCGCTTATATAAATACCCCATCTCACCCAACACCATGTATGTAGGCGCCGCGGGGTACCGACACGCGAAAGGATTTGCTCTCGCAGTGGTCACTCCCCCCAACTCTCCACCCGTCACTTCTCTCACCGTACGGACATCTTACCCCACAACGGCGGAAGAGGCGGCAATAGCCCTGGCCCTTATCACACATTATAATCACTGATTCGAAGACGGCCGTTCAAAACTCCATTCGTGGTACCATTTCGGCTACGGCACTCGAAATTACCCTCCAAAATCCCCCTACTCAACCAGTCGACATCGTCTGGGTGGGAGGCAACGAGGCGGCCCACAAAGCAGCACGAGAACTCATTAGCCGTGCTGGGCTCGCTAATGTTCCCTACCACGGTGCTCGCCCGCGATCGACTGCTCTCGTACCAAGAAGTCACGGAGCATTACCGCCTCTACCGCCACCACTATACCCTGCCCACACATCTTTCACCAACGGTCAGGAGCGCCTATGGCGACTCCTTCAGGCTAACTCCCTCGCCAGTCGTTCCCTCCTCCACAAGATCTATCCCTGTGAGTTCCGTTCACCCAGCTGTACCCTCTGTGACTCCCTGGACACACTAACCCACGCCATGTGGGCTTGTCCCCTTAACCCATCCCCCCCCCCCCCTCCAGAGTCGAGCAGTGAGAGGACGCGCTAGGCAGTTCGCAACCGGGGGTGCAGCCACTTCTGGTTGACCGAGCCGCCACCGTCGCCGCCAGCCTAGGGCCGGCAGCCACCACGCGTGCCTAGCCAACTTGCTTGGAAAATAAACTGATCTCTCTCTCTCTCTCTCCTCTGACCTAACCACTGAAAGAGCACAAAATAAAAAAAGTGAAAAAACCTCGCACTAACGCGTAAGACTTGAAGGTAGCGAAGCTGTACGAAACCTTCACGACCATCATGAACGTTTAAGTCCACGATTTCAGCCGATTCGCTTCTTCTTCGCTGCCGCAACGACCTTTACTCCATCATTGTTCTTATAGGTGTGAGCTTGTTTTGTTTTTCCGGAAGGGATAATAATTCGCGTTCGTCGTAATCCTCGCAACACTTGCTCGGATTGCGGCGGACGCTGCAGTTTTTTTCTCAAACTTGGCCAATCTCACTAAGTGGGTATGCTTGGCTTCACAAACGTCCGTACTGGACGCTGGGCGGTCGTCGCGAGACGCGCACACACCAGCGCTAAGCATTTTCTTGGTTTTTTCAACTACCGGGCGGTCGCCTCTAGGCCCGCGCTCACGCGCGCGCTGTCACGTGCGCGCGCCGGGCAACTTCTAGGTATTTTCATCTGCGGACCCAAAAAATTACGATTTTCTAAACAGCTTCGCTGTTGAAACATCTTAAGGTCTTGAAACATCTTTTCTGCGACGAATTCATTTATCGAGATACCCATATGACACAGGCTGTGCTGTCGTGGGGTCACACCTAATCGATCGATTGATTGATTGATTGATTGATTGATTGATTGATTGATTGATTGATTGATTGATTGATTGATTGATTGATTGATTGAAGGCATGGCTTGCGGCAATATCTCAAATAATTTTTGGTAGTTCGCGATAAAAATGGTATTGTTATCGAGAAACAGCAGTCTTTTTAATTGACCAAACTTGTTTTTTTCCCCATGGCCCCGTTAAGGTTTATTGGTTTTATTGCTGCCCTCTGCTTTACTTGTCTTGCTTTGCAGCCCCTCCCACACTTCGTATTCTCGGCCATGTATCAAATAAACTCCTCTCTTTTTCGTGATTTAAAGCTCGGAGCCTCTTAAGGGCCCGGAAGGACGTCCATTCAATGTCGTTGGGCGTCACGCAAGTCAAATGTCGCATACCCCCTAGGCCGTTCATCACGATCAACATCATCAACAGCAAACTTGTGCCCACTGCAGGGCGAGGGTCTCTCCCGTTGAGCTTCAACCACTCCTGTCCATCCCAGCACGAGTCCGCTCTTCCCCCCGAATTTTCTTATTTCGTCTCTCCACGGAGTAACTGCCTCCTTCGAAGCCCTTCTTCTGCACCCACCTCTTGGTACCCACTCTGTTGCCCCAATGGTCCACCGGTTTTCTGTTCGTCTCACTACATGGCCAGACCAAGTCCACTTCTTTTTCTTTATTTGAACTACTCTACTCCAGTCTGTTCTCTGTTCCAGGTAGCTCGTGTCCAGACCCTGCGTGTTATGCCTAATATTATTCGTTCCATAGGCCGTTGAGCCGACCTAAGTTCGCTTTTAAGTTGTTGAGTTAAGCTCCAGGTTTCCACTGCGTACGTCATTACCGGAAGAATGCACTGGTTGTAGATTTATCTTTTGAGTGACAGAGGTGGCTCACTTAATGTGGGAGTGCTTGCCGAGTGCTTCTTCTGCGCCGCCATATTTCTCTCTCGTGGTTGGGGTCAGCACCGACAACCTTTCAGAGTTGGTTATATTCTTCCAGCGTTTCGCTGCCTATGCTGAAGAGGGCCCATTTCGGCATGTTTATGTATTATTAGTATACATTTATTCGTACACATTTTTAGCCCGTCGACCATGCTTTCTCACTGTAGTTCCTCAAACATTTTTCGCAGGTGGTGTGAAGGTGTTTTGGAGGTGTTCCAGACAATGTCGTCTGCAAACGTCAGGTGGCTCAAGTATTTTTCGTTTATTCGTAGTCCCGTGTTTTCCCCGCCAAGCTCCCTGAATACCCTTATAGACATGCTGTGAACAGAGGGATTAGCCAAGAAGCATTTGTTATAGTAGTAAGAACAAATTAAGAAAAACAAACTACGGGAGCAGAAGAAATGATTTAGTTGGTAACGTCGAGAGCGAGAAAAAAAGAAAGAGGAATGGCAAAACAAAATAAAGGTCAACCTGATCGGAACAGTTCTAGCACGGCAGTCGAGCCGTCTCTGCAACGAATAAGGGGACGGCGTGACGCATCCCTATGGCAGTGTCCCAGCTTCTTTGTGCTCCCGAAAGACAAAAGCGCTGCAAGAGACAAGGACAGTGGTACTAAGCGTCGCAGGCGAGTCTCCAGCAGCCTTCTCCGATAGTTGCTCCTCGCCTCGCGGCGCATACCCGTGCGCGAGTCTGGCCAGAAATCGGGCAGTTTAAAAAGGGATGAAAAAGAAAACACGAAAAGAGCAAATAAAAACACAGAAAAACAAAAACAACACACCAGTAAACACAAGATAAACACAAAGTACTCACAATAATATCACAAGGAAAACACAGGCGCATCTCTTCTCCGCACTTCTGAATGTTTTCACGTTCACTGGAACTTATTTTTTCAGTTCTGGAGGCGGTCGTTCGTATTTTCTATAATGGCCGGCCGCTGTTCCGAGTTTCCGAGCCGTAGTGTTGCGCTTGAAGAACATACTTTCAAAATTCCCGGTATAGTTTATGCGAAAGAAAATCACGGTATGTCGGCGTAAATTCAAGCAAAAGCATGCAATCATGAAAGTATCACGCAAATCATGCAAAATAACCGACATCTGGGCAATTTGGTGTCAGTTTAACATAGTCAATGGCAGCGTAGTACACGAACACAGGAGAAAAATTGTGGCTCCAATCCACGCTGCCAAGCTGGTTGGAAAGCAAAGGTGCAAACGACACCCACAACGATTACCCATGCCACGTCACTTGAACTCTCACACGTGGCTCCACAGAGAGTGAAACCAGAGAAGGTGAAATGTACTTAAACACACTTTCTATGAATGCACAACGACATTCACGACTGCTTTATGTTATTCTTCTTCTTCTTCTGGCTCTTCTCCTGGCGTCTTTACTTTCTGTGGTCTACCCAAGGTTGTCTGGAATGAACTGAAGGAAATGTTACAACGGTGTCTCTTTTTATATATGAAAGCGTGGTGACGTCACTGCGTGATTTCTATGCTGTTGGGTACTTTTTCACTCGGAGTAGCTTTCGTAACCGCAGTCTTTACCTGTATGGCCAGTCCCCCTGGGTAGGTATGGGCCTGGCTTCTTAATGACGGTGTTTTTCTGCTGACATCGCCACGGAAATTTGCTTGGACGGTAGAGGTATACTGCTTCGCATTAAAAAAAGATGACAGGATGGCGCTCTCATGTGAGTGACGCGAAAGTCATTTCATGTAATGCGTCTCAGCTTTGCATTCGGGATCTCCTAAAGAAACCTGTAGTCGCCACTCCAGAGGAAACACACTCAGAACGGTGAGCGCCACCGAATCCACTTTCACTGCGTTTCGGAAACGACCTTGGCTCCGCCAAAATCGCTATGCTCCAGCGCATAATAAGAAGGGCCTGACCGCAAAGCAAGAACTAGAAGACCCACTACGGGGCTATCGATCGTGCATCGTTATACCGCTCCTGACAAATTTCTCCGTGTCGTGCGCGCTTGCGTGCGCGAACCATGCGCAGCCGGCTTCTTCGCGCAACTTTATCTCTCAGCCAGTCGCGCACAACAGAGTCGGCGGTGCGCGCACTCGGGCGAAAGTTGCGATGGTGGCCCCGATGGGCATCCGGCACACCTCCGCGGCTTCGCCGCAGTCGATCAGCGGCGGACGTGAGTGAATACACAAACCAGCAGCTGAGACAGGAGAAGAAGGCGGCCGGGCAATCAGGGCGGCGGACGCCAAGTCGTGATTTGTGGCCTCGCAGCTGAAGTCAGCGGCAGCCGCGGTCTCTTATCTGATGGATTCGTGGTCGCCACTGACGAGCAGCCAGATTGGGCGCAAGCGCACGCCGCCGGTGAGCGAGAAGCTCGTGTCGGGGAAACGCGCGTGCCCGCTGGATCCACTCTACCCTGGGGCCCAACTCTCGACTCCGTGAATTCTACAACAAGGTTTCTACGGTGAAGTTGAAAGTTGAAAGTTTATTGCGACAACATGTACAGGAGTGACTACAGAGTTGTCGAGGGGAACGGTCAAAAAAGGCTAAAAAAAGCCTGGCAAGGTAACGTCCCCCTTCCCCCTCCCATTTTGGCACGATTCTGCGGGAAATGCAACATTTTTTTGTGACTTTACAAAATAACAAAAAAATGCACGCAATTATACACGCAGAAAATCAGCTCTCAGTTTTCAGAAAGAAACAATAATTGCAATAAAAACTTCACGAGAAACAAAAATACATCAGCTCTCTGATTTAAGGAAACAAAAAGTAAAATGTAAGATTTCAGAGTAAGAAAGAAAAATCGGTTCTCAGTTTTTAGAAAGGAACAAATTACAACACAAGATTTCAAAAAGCAAAAAATAAAATTACCGCTAACTTTTCAGAAAGAAACAAACACTTACAATACACATTTTTTTACGGTTCTAAAAAGTACATGTCTAATTTCTTTTTGAATGCCTCTTCCGAATTAGCATATTTTGTCATGGTTAAAATTTCGGGGTGATTGTTTAAAAATTCGGGAATCTGGCAGTTCAATTTCTGGTGACCGTAATTTGGGCGAGTTTTTGGTTTTGTGTATATTATCTGCCCAGACTCGTATTCATGTTTTCTTGACGGGTATTTTCCGTAAAAGTCATTAGGGTCAGTCCTTATTTGGTGATAAATAGCTAAGGAGAGTTTTTTATTTAGAATATTTATAATTGTCAATACCTGAAGTTTCTTAAATAATGGAGAACTGCGACTGATGTAGGGTGAGTTAAGCTGGGCAAGTTGGCAAGGGTGCATGGTGAAACGAAGCGCGAAACAACGACTCTGCAGAGAAATAATTCCGGTGTCCTGGGGCGGTATTCCCGTGTTTGTCCGTTTGGAAAACGTCCGTTTTGCGTCCGCTTTATTGTGACGTACTTCTAGTTGTAGGTAGACTTTGGGTGGACTTTTGCGCAACTGTTCTTGTAAACACCATTTTACACGACTAAACTATTTTAAGCCATCCTTTATGTGTATCTTGTTCCGACAGTGAACCAACAACAAGGCGACGAAAAAGCGCCGCTCCAAATCATCTGCTCCGAAAAGCCGCGGCTCAACGCAGTAGCCTTGCCGCGCTTGCATGGCGCAACATTCAGGTGTTCGCTTTTAGCCAATCAGGGATTGCTCAAAAGGGACACTTTTGAAACGGACACAAAACGGACAAACCAGGAGAATACCGCCCCTGTTGTAATTGTTCCTCTCCGTTGTCATTGTTTCTTTCGCGCTTTGTTTCCCTGCGCGAAGTTCCGATTGTCAGCTTCGTAAATTTTCGCGACATCGCAATCGAGGACCCTGTCCTCGACATGGTGATTTTGGAACTGATAATACTACGCTCCAGCTGTAACGATCTACCCCCGCCAAGCGCGTTTGTCGGACGCGCCTTCTAGCGGATTAGCCCCTTCTACGTGAATGTGGTGTGTTAAAAAAGACCAGACTTGGCAGTGATTAAATTACACTAATTATATTACAGCAATAAATCATTTTTTGCTGTAATGAGTAATGTAATGAAGTACATTTGAATGTTGGTAATTTAGTAATGTAATCAATTACTTCAGGCATGTAATTTTATGGAAATTACTCATTACTTTCCAAATTACTTTTGACTACGATATAGCCTTTCCGCTTCTCTTACGGCATAAAAAGTTGAGCAAGAAAAGTTTACCAAGCAGAGTTCTCTGGGCCTCGGAACTCTACGAACGCGAAGGAAGCAACGCTTCGATGAGAGCTCTGCCTGCTTTCTCGTGCCTCTTCGTCCCCTTTTCATGCGTTCCGGAAAAGCCCCGGCGACAGTCAGCCGTGTTAAACAAAAACGTGCAGAATGTGTTCAAGGCATCATTACACTGGTCACTGGTGTAAGCCCGCTGTTAGGAAGGCGCGTTTTTTCATCTGGCGGGGATAAGCACGGAAGCACGTGAACCGTTTGTCGAGTGATGAATTTTTGCTAAAGTAATTGCAAAGTAATTTCCTTACTTTCGAAGGGTAATAGTAATGTTGTGTGAATACTTTCGGCCACATGTAATTTCTAATGTAATTTAATTACATTTTAGAAAATTCTTGGAAAGTAACGAGTAATGTAATTTAATTACTTTTTAGAAGTAATTTTGCCGTCTCTGTAAAAGAACACATAAAAGGCCTTAACAGTGACACTATTTCAAGGTTCTGGTATTGTGTGTAGGCAGATTTACACTTTAGTTGGCTATAACACGTTTCGACTACCTCTACCAAAGGCCATTTCATTTATGGCCATTGAAAGTTCAGCTTAAAGGTATGCTGCTATGTGTTCTGTCGTTACCACTTCAGTGCAGTCCTCCCAGCTGTTGCCCTCTGTTGTCAGCTGTCAGCTGTCAGCTGTTGCCCCAGCTGATGCCTCACTGTTCGTGAAGTGCATCTCCCCTGGCACCTGCTGGAACAAAAGGGGTTCATTTATCTCTAGATGCAGAAAAGCGGTCTCGAAGAAGTTTCGTCGTACACTCTAAGCTGGGTAACCCTTAATAGAGATGCAGATTTTCGAATTTTTGTAAGCGATAATTTATAAGTTACGAAAGTAGTCTATATCACGGTAACGTTTATATACGTATACATGTAAGGCTTACTTAGTTATAGGTTACTTTGCTGCTTTCAACATGTATACCTTTATATAGGTGACATCTACCACCATCCAAGGCCACACACCTGGATGTCATGTTGCGTGCCACGCGCGCTTTTGACGGCGCCGCTGTGGGAGCCCCGATGGCGCGTTTCTGGCGGGTTAAAGAAACAGTGCGTCAGTGGAAGACGATGTGTGCGACCACGCTCTCTGTTGCACTGCCTGAACTGGGAAAGAGTCCGGTATCTTTTGTTCATCTCCTGAATAAACTGTAGGCCACACGGCTGCCTCCAAAACAGAAAGACATGATAATTTCTAAAATTGCGGTGCCACAAATCTTGAAAATGTTCTCTTAATATGTATACATTGCCTGACAAGTTCAAAAATCGGTACCCAGGTTATTACTGTGCCACCCACAGTTCAAGGTCGTCAGCATACAGAGCATGATGGACCGTGGGGATTGCGCTAAGTAATGGTGGCAACTCTCGCATCGCTAGGTTGAATAGTAGCGGAGACACCACTGATCCTTGCGGTGTGTCCCCCCCCGGAGCGGAGAGTGAAAGTCGTGGATCGGAGATGCCCGAGGCGGACGGTGGCCGTGCGGTTTTGGAGAAATGCAGTGAAATAGGCGTGCATTCGCGGACCGCAGTTTGTGGTTGCTAGTCCCTTGAGGGTGGCCTCGTGTGTGACGTTATCGAATGCACCTTTAATGTCAAGGGCAAGGATAGATTTCTTGCTCGAGGTGGTGAGGTGATCGATGATGCCTGCTTTGATTTGTAAGAGTATGTCCTGAGTATAAAGGTGCGGGCGGTATCCAAACATGGTAGTGTGGGGGTAACCGTTGTCCTCGATGTAAGGAGTGAGGCGGTTAAGCACCATGTGTTCTAAAAGCTTGCCAACACAGGACGTGAGGGAGATGGGACGAAGGTTTGCGGTGGTAATGGGTTTGTTTGGTTTAGGGACCAGCGTAATGTCCGCATGCCGCCACTGCTGGGGGAGAGTGCCAGCAGCCCAATGGTGGTCATAGTAATCTAAGAGATGGTCAATTTCCGCGTGATCAAGGTTCCGGAGAAGCTTGTTGGGAATTTGGTCATTGCCTGGGGTGGTGTTTCGTGTGAGCTTCAGGAGTGCAGCTTCCAGCTCCTGCAGCGTGAATGGGGAGTCGAGAGAGGGATTAGGGGGTCCCTTGTAGGGCGGGTAGCGGGCTGGGGGTTGCGTCGGGTCTTCCTGGAGGGACTGCTTGAGACTACTCAGCAGCTGGTCTTCCGTACCGGGGTAGGAGTGGATGAGGCGCCTGATGTGATGGTGTGTGGTAGCCTTCGTTTCCGTCTTGCCCATAAGGGAGCGGAGCAGGTGCCAGGTACGGCGGGTGCCCAAGGTACCCTGAAGTCTCACACAGAATTCTGCCCAGTTCAGCCGGCTGAGCTTGCGAGCGTAGTTCTCTGCCTCTTCCGTCAGCTTTGCAATGCGGATCCTAAGCTTACGGTTAGTGCGATTGCGCTTCCACCGTTTGGTGAGGCTGCGGCGAGCTTCCCATATGTGGAGGAGGTGAGAGCCTGCCACAGGGGTTTCTTGCGTTAGGTTGACAGTGGTAGTGTGTTGCCGACAGAGGTCCAGTAATTTAGTTGTCCATGTGTCGATGCAATCAATTTTCCGAGCCGGTGTTTGTTTACGGAACTCTTTCCAATTGGTGATGCGGGCCGTGCCATGAGGGTGCTTTGGGGCGGTAGTGCGATATCGTGAGTTGAATGATGTGATGGTCACTGCCCAGGGTTTCGTCGTGGCGGGACCATACTACATGCGGGACGTTGTGGGTGAGCGTGAGGTCCGGAGTAGTGTCCCTGGTAACGCTTGGGCCAATACGGGTGGGGAGACCTTATATATTGCACAGGTGAAAATGCTGTTGTTGGAGGGCATGGAAAAGACGTTGGCCCTTAGGAGTGTCGTAGCGGTATCCCCACGCCGTGTGGGGGGCATTAAAATCACCAAGAAGAATAAGTCGGTGGCCACGGGTCTGTTGCCGTAGTGTTTGTAGTAGGGCTTGGATGCCATGAAGAGGTTGTCGGGGGGGTGCTGTAGATATTTAGTATGTATAAGCTGGGTTGCGTTTTCTTCGGAGCTAAAAGTTCCACAACGCAAGTAACTCACTTCTCATGCGAAGCGGATATATCCAGATCTCCTCGAGACTCTTCGAAGCACCCATAGCCTAACGTGCGAGTACCGATTTCCCAGAAGTCGCCTAACTTTTGCCCTCACTGTGACGCAAATATTTCAGCAAGCCAGTATTGAGGAGTAGTGACAGGTGGCCGAACGACACGCTCGCGGCTGAAGCGCTTTCTAAGACGCAAGCAACTCACTTCTCATGCGAAGCGGATATATCCAGTTCTCCTCGAGACTCTTTTGAAGCACCCATAGCCTAACGTGCGAGTACCGATTTCCCAGAAGTCGCCTAACTTTTGCCCTCACTGTGACGCAAATATTTCAGCAAGCCAGTATTGAGGAGTAGTGACAGGTGGCCGAACGACACGCTCGCGGCTGAAGCGCTTTCTAAGACGCAAGCAACTCACTTCTCATGCGAAGCGGATATATCCAGTTCTCCTCGAGACTCTTTTGAAGCACCCATAGCCTAACGTACGAGTACCGATTTTCCCAGAAGTCGCCTAACTTTTGCCCTCACTGTGACGCAAATATTTCAGCAAGCCAGTATCAGAGTCTTTCAATGCTTTACATTGAAAGACTCTGCCAGTATTGAGGAGTAGCGACAGGTGGCCGAACGACACGCTCGCGGCTGAAGCGCTTTCTAAGACACAAGTAACTCCACTTCTCTACTATCTCTCATTATTACACTTACTGGAGTAATCATGGCGATTTTTCGCAAAATATGACACTCAAAGGGACCGTGCAACACTTACCATAATGGGGTAAAGTTTGTTGCCCCAGCAATCTCCTCCCGGAAGAATAATAAAACTCCGTTCAGTATCATCGGAACTACGCGAGATCAAAAATCGCGCATAATCGTTCCCTCTCAACTCGACACTTGAGCACGCAAAGAAGGATGCACGCTCTCTCCCGGCGAAAGGGTTTCCCCTCGTGGGTTTCTCCTTTTCTCCCCACCGTGGACTCGTCTATTTCCGGCAGGTGCGCCTTCATTCCGAGGGGAAAGTCGCCCACGCCTCGCCGAACCCGCACATTCGTTCTGATTCGTTCCGGTGAGGCGCGGCGTCGTCGCCCGCCAAGCGCGCGCATGCGCAGTCGGGACTCGTAACCCAACGCCGTAATCTCAGCGCACGCTAGACGCTATGCTAAAACTCTCTTGGTGCCTGCTCGAAAGCGCCCGCTCAGGCTGGCAGGGCGCTTTAAGGCAAAGCTTTCTACCTCTACAAGCTAACGGTTCCTTCGCGGCATGCGGGACAAAAAACACCTAACACGGCTGAAGAGGGGGAGGTCGTTTTGACTTACGGAGCACAGTGTAGATGGCGCGGCGAACGCGTGCTATTATCCAGCGTTGCCGGCGCGACGGCGGGGACCATTCCGTCGGCTTGGTTGCCTGCTTTAGTGACGGTTGTTTTGCGCCTGTTTCGGCGCAGCATCGCGTCCATTGCGCGCTTCCTTCGCACGGCTTGATTAGCTTGTTCGACAGCACCTCGTGGGTAACCCGGACCCGACGGAATTAAGTGGTTGTACGGCAAAGATACGATGTGGGTTGGTTTGCAGGGCGGGAAAACAAAATGTAGAGACCACGTACAAACATCCGACCTCTAGAGAAACGCTAACAATTCGGTTGTGTTTTAAGAGGTATTACAAAAGGCGAAATGAGCAACTTGTTCTTATAAATAGCGATTATAAGAGTTCCCTCAGCTTTCTCGCAATTCTCAAACTTGCTAAAATAACTAGTTTAAATACGAATAAATGGGAATCACTAAGCTCGCATGGCCGAATTGCTTCGGTGTCTGCGCTTGTGTCGCGCGGTGGTGTTGTCGGGGCTACACCACCGCGCGACACAAGCGCCGACACCGGAACCTAGCACATCAGGATGGCTAGGTTCCGCTGTCTCACCGTACGGGGGGGGAAAATCCGACTGCCACCTGCTAGTGGTCCCCCCTGCCAGCTGGCTGGGCGAAGGCGGTTTCGGCTGCCTAGCTTTGGTCGGTTGCCAACGGCAGCGGTGGGTGGGTGCCAGGTCTCACCCGGGGATGCAAAACCCCAAGGGAGTGGCAGCGACTCCGTGGAACTGTATGGGCCAGTTCCTTGCCCCAGAGCCGATGCTGGACGCGGAGGCAGGCCCGTACAGCCTGGGTGGCTACCGAGGTTGGCTCTGGGAACTTGGCTTAAAAGCGGTGAAAAAGGATCCCTTATTAAGGAACCGCCGCAGTCACCCCACGCGGGCACGACTGCTCGCTGCCGACACGAAGGTTCCTGGACAACAGGATCCATGGCCTTCGATAGGTGCTCATGATGGCCAAGGTCTCTGGCCTTTAGTAGCGACCAGTCTAGGGGGCACGCACTTGCTAGGACCGAGGAAAGAGGGATTGGCTCACTTCTTAGGGAAGCTTCTCGTCCTCAGTATCGGGAGTAGGGCTGGTCGTACTCTATTCGGATTACTCCTTCCACCTGATGACTACTGCCCGTATGGGGAGGTTCCCTGGTGGGTGAGCGGTTGGCATAGGAGCACATTAGAGGTCCACCGAAACCCTAAAAGTCACATAGGCTTTCCTATGGAGATAGGTGATTCAGGTGCACATAGGGATCGACAGATGCGTACAGGGTACAGTTACCCCGTCTGTCGGACAGTTAGCTTTACCAGTATCCGAAACCGTCGAGGCGAGGGGGATTAGTACCTATGTAGGCTGGGCAGGTGTCTCTTGAGTACTCGGGGGACCTGGTGGGTGTTAGCCGGGGGGCTGGTTGTGAAAGGGGTCCGGAGACTAGGTGTCGTCACTCCGTCGCAGGTTCTCCTTGTTCTTCGATGTCGGAGCTCAGATGGTCGGAACCTATAGTGGGGTCCGCTGAATTCCAATTGGAACCCTCTGACGCCCATCCTGAGTTATCAGGCCTATTTTAGGAGTCAGACATCTAAGGATTAGAACAAAACCTCGCTGTCCCCATTCCCACCCATCTTCCCATAACCCATTCCTTATTACCACCATCCACATCCCTCATCCCAACCTTTCCTGCTACCGTCCCAGGGGAGATCAGGGGAGTCTCCCCGGGCCCGCTATCCTGGCTGTGGTGTCGCTGTGTAGCATTTTTCCCGTTTATTTTCCACCTTTGGTGGGTATTTCCTTCTCTTCAAAACTCTAGTTGACTTCGGTCCAGTTTGTTTATTTTTAATTGGCGTCACCCGTGATACGTATGTGGTACGGGTTGGGCTTTTATTTTATATTATAGCCCTTTAGCTTTATGTCTCACCGTTCGAAAGACGCTCCTCTCCCTGTTCTTTCTGCCGACCCACGGCTTGGCTACAGCGGCGGCGTCCGCCGCTCTAGCCCGGCCGTGCCTGACGCTTCTGCGTTCTGGACGCATCCCCCGTGAATTCCTGGCAACGGCTGACCGAATCTCCGGTTTCGCTCTTTGTAGAGCCAGGTGTATGAATTCAAGTGATGTCGTATGGGCAACTGTTGTGGGTGTCGCTTAAAGCTTTTGCTTTCCAACCACCTTCCCAGCGTGGATTGGAGCCAATTTTCTTGAAGCAATAAACACTTATGTTCAGTGATCTGGTTGAAAGTGATGTCTTGAGTTCGTAACTCCTACTCCGCTAACACGCAAAATACACACAAAAAACACAGCATTTTATGAGCATTAAAAAAATACCAAAACACAAAAAACCTCCCCAAAACTTAACGTACAGGTTCTGACAGAAGGGGTATAGACGAGGCGACGACGGCGGATCGTCATCGGAAATACGAGAAAGAAACATTGACGTCGGCCAGCAACAGCCAATAGTACAGCCACCGCGGTAATGACGCAGTTAAAGGGTCACGTAACGGGGGACTTTGAAGTTATCTCGCATTTTTTCGCGGTGATTTGCAAGCTTATTGCTTCACGTGCCCATGTAATGTTTGGAGGTCTAACCTAAACGTCGCACAGGTTTATTTGCACTGCTCGAAGCGTTTTGCGGGGTCTCTTTAAAGGCCAGAATACATGGAGCGAACTTTCACGGCGAAGTTCGCCTGGCGGAAAATCCGCTGCGGCAGGACACTGTATGTTCTTTTCTTCGGTAACTACATGGAACGAAGACACGGCGTCCGCCGCCGCGCTGCCGCTAAGTTGATCTCAGTGTGGCTAACGTAACCTCTCTGCCCAGAATCAACGACGGCGTTCAGTAACAGACCCAGTGAAAGAGCTTCCCGCTTCGGTTGTACGTCGTTTGACTATTCTGCGTGACTCGGGGCCGTTTGTTCTACTGAAATATGCGTTTTCAGTACTCACAAGCATTAAAGGCAGTTAATAAAAAAAAAACGATGTCCCCGGGGAGATTCGAACTAGCGACTCCAGAACATTGAACCGGCGTACTCTCCACCTGGACGTTTTTTTTCTTTATTGCCTCGATACGACAATACACAACACACCATAGCAAATGATAAATCACTCCATCTTGGCAGATGGCACTATGGGGCAAAATTCAGCTTGTCAAGCCCGGCGCTGATTACATACCGCTGGCTGGCTTCTTGCAGTATTTTTCCGTATTTTAGATACCCTCGCAGTGATATCGCCTGTTCCTCACACGCCAATCTTCCAAGCAGGCCCCATGTTGCTGTTA
Organism: Haemaphysalis longicornis; assembly: GCF_048455015.1. Taxonomy (NCBI): domain Eukaryota; kingdom Metazoa; phylum Arthropoda; class Arachnida; order Ixodida; family Ixodidae; genus Haemaphysalis; species Haemaphysalis longicornis. The sequence continues at coordinate 154,376,439 of NW_027526407.1, read as the reverse complement.
ATACAAGTTATGTTGCCGGATCGCCTTTATTTGCCTAATAAAAACGACCGTACGCGCCTATCTCGGCGACACAAGCCACGGTAGTTGGGTCGGGACCGTGTTGCGAATGCGGCTTCAGCTATCAGAAAGCACGGCCTTCACTTCTTCCAACACCATTTTCATCAATCAATCTCAGATGTACAACCCGCTTCACATTCACAGATGTACATTCCAAAGTGGCCGTCTGCAGCGGCTTATACACGCCATACGCATAGAGGGGAAATCGGAAGACCTGACTGGTTCCTTCGGTTTGCCGCTCGCCGCCGCTCCGTCGCGGACGAACATTTCTGACCCTGCTAGATCGGCGGCGGACGACGTCGTCCGCCGGGCGTTGTTTGTCGTCTTTTCGTCATATGTTCGCTCCATTTATTCTGGCCTTAAGGCTTAAACAAACGCATACACACACACGAAGGCCTCGCTCTTCCGAACGCCTGGCGCTTCAAAGACATGTGGATATAAAGTTGGCTTTGCCGCAACGCGCTTTGCTTAGAGGGCATCGAAAAGCCTATTCAAGCGCTCCAGTGAGAAAGGAAGGAACTTCGCTCGTGCCCTTACTTCCTTCCGCCGCTCTACACATGAGGGCCAGCGTGTCAGTCAGCCAGCGCGACACGGGTGCGCGTTCTACGGAGCGCGACGCTATGCAGCCGAGCGCGTGCCCGTACACGTGTGATCGTGGACCGGCGAGCTGCGCGAACGTTATCCGGACAGCTGGCGGCGGACCCTTGCCGGGCAGTGCGGCGCTTACGAGTGCGTGACGTCACGCTACTCGCAGGAACTGCGTCACGTGGGTCGCAAGGCTCTCAGCTCGCACAGGTACCACGATTGACGTGGCGAGCCATTGTCATAGGTGCAACACGCGGCACGTATCCGGCGGCTTCCATAGATTTCCGCATTGAAAATCCCCAACACCGGACGCATATGCAAAGCATATCTTGCGGGACAATCTTTGGTTTCGTGTCGGGAAAAAAAAAACATGAACGTTTCTGACGTAGGTGTCAATTATATCAGTTTAAAAAAATTAGTTGCTAGTTAGCCCTGTGGTTTCTCTTAACCTCCTTGTGTTTTTGTTCAGTGTACGCTACCTTAAGATGTTAAAGAACGACTTTGGCTTTTGGCCGTCGGTTTTATTTGTCAACCTTTTATTGGCTAACCCGTCATGTTTTGTGGCGCCCGTTTTCTGCGGTGGCGGTGTACATACGCACTTTTGTCGCTTTCTTGGCACCGCTTCCTTGGTTCCTTTTATGAGCGAAGCTTATACGTCTATTATAAAATGGCTAAAGCGCGAGAAGAAAGGAGGACACGGGAAAAACGAAGGGGAAGGGCAATTAACGGCTAAGTCCGTTTTCTTGTGACCTTTTCTTTTCGCGCTCTTGCTGTTTTATAATAAAGTGCCAATTCGCCCCTTCTTAAGCTTATGTGTGTGTCTACGGTTTGATGCACGTTTCGCGCCTTCGAATGAAAACTCCCGAGGTTGCATCCGTTTTCGAAGCGAAAGGCGTTGACAAGCGAACGTCCTTGCGCGTGTCTTCTTTTGTTACAAACAGCCTAGGGTTTCGATAGTGACCACGCACTTATAGAATACATCGGAGCGTTCATACTCCTTGCAGAAGGCGTTCGGTACTTGGGCTCAAGAGCAGCACACGCCCCGAACTTTTCGAGAGAGCCTTGTTTAATTGCTCCTACTTACCTTAGATAGTGAAGTGTTCCGAGTACGGTCAGACATTGGCTACGGTTCCCTGTATTTAAGGGCGAAGCCCTTCGGCGGCCGTCTCTGGGCTGAGCCGCGTCGTCGTCGTAAGCGAGTGAACGATGGAAATAGACAGAGAGACCGAATAGTGAAAGAAAGCAAAGGAGGAGAGTGTCGCAAAATTGTGAGGGTAGGGCGGTTCGGTGACGGTGCGAGCAAGCGCTCTCTGAAAGTGTGCGGTGGGGGAGGGGGCAGTATGCTGTGCCCGCACGAGGCGCTCAACAGCGCGACGCTTGGCGAAAACGTGAGGGGGGCGTGCGCGTGACTATGATGTGCGTTCGCTTAGTACACAGTTCGCGGTCCTTTCCTGAGACGCACTTCGCGCCGCCGACGCAGAGGCTCATCGTCGCTACTGTCGAGAGAACCCACGAGTTAGTGCTGCCTCAGCGCACGGCTGCTGCGCCCAAATATCGCATTAGGGGGTATCGTAATCTCTAGCCTTTTTTTTTGTTGTTGTTGTTCTGCGTGTGCAAATACGCATTGCGGCAAAGCAACCTTCATCGCGAACGCTGAGGAGAAAGCAGGTATACGTGTCTTCCTTCCCTGGTGATCCGCCTTCACAGACTCAAGTGGCCAATGATTTTGCTCTTTTCTTCTTCTGCGTGGAACCAGAGTCCGTCAATGCTTTTCATTGAAGCACTCTGGTGGAACGGGCAACGCAATTTTGCACGCCATTGTTAACGTTCAGGGGCTACCCAGAGATTTTTTTAACTGAGCAATCGTGAAAGGAACAAAAAAAGCGGTTAGGCCAATCATACCTCATTTGAAGCCTTCAAGGTTTGATGGATTATTGGAAAATAGTTCAGCCATTGAAATACCTACATCAATTGGCAGAAAAAAAAGGTCCCAAAAGCAATTTTTTTTGGCGGTAGCACGTGTAACAATGCTTGATGGCACAAAAAATTCACAGAGGGTTGGCCGTCGCCTTTTTGCGTAAGACAGAGACAAGCAAGAACAAAAAAAAAAACAAAAAACAAAAGAAAAGAAAAGAACACAGATGAAAAAAAAACAGAAAAGTTTATTGGCTGAAATAATGTTACGAATTAAAAGTTAGGTTGAAAAACGGCTAACCGGGCTTTTACCATTAAATTCATGACACGACAGCACAAAAACGCGGTTGAACAGAAAATTGACGGTACAGGGTAAAACGTGCGGGCTATTTGCTGTCATCGAAGGCTTACGTAAATATGCGTTGTAATGCGGAAAGTGTTGCATTCAGGATTACTCTGAAAGAAAGCATTTTTGAATCATTAAATGCAGAGAACACAGTGAACGAGATAATTTAATTTTAGTCGGAGGTGACCCGTTGATGCCCAAAACGTTATTATTTTGCTTAAGCGTGTGAGAAATTTTCTTACGATCTAAAAGGATTTTTGATCATTACAACGGACACTAGGACACACTGCGCACTGGCTGCCCATACATCACTTGAACGAGAGAGCTACCTTGATCACCATGATTTATGGTTCAAGTGAAGAGAATAGCGTAAAGTTTGTATTGCTATCATTTGTTAAAACAATGACAAATGATAATTTCGGTTACCTGTCTCTAGCCCACTGAGCCACCAGGGCGCGATGCGAGTTGACGCGCGTGAACAATATTTTTTCAGAACATAGAAGTACGTGCTGCCCTCTCTTTTTTAATTTTTGAAGGTCCCAGATCCTTTGTCTGGCGATACATGTTGTTAAATGTCGAAAAATTCATAAAGTGCGAAAGAAAAGGATATTGTTTGAGTTGTTGCTCCTGGGCAACACTGGGCGTCAAAGGGTTAACTCAAATGTAAGATATTACAGTTCAACGTAAGAAAAATAAATCGGTTCGAACTGACCATGTAGGGAGACTACACGACAACCGGCGGACCATTGGGCTAACAGAGTGGATGCCGACCGAGGGGTGAAGTGGAGTCTATTGACTAGATTGAGTAACGAAATAAGAAAATTCCGAGAACCCGGGCTGCGCTAGAAAGGAGCGAGTAAAGGTAAGTAGAAGACGCCTTCGTCCTGCAGTGGACCTGAACGGGCTGGTGGGGATGATTGGTGGTTATTATAATAACCACCAATCATCCCCACCAGCGATCATTATAATGATCGCTGACAGGGTTACAACCAACTGTTTTTGCCCAAGGTGTGATGAGTTATTCGAGGCCGCTTTTCAAATTGCAACAGCAGCGCGAAAGCCACCCGGTAAGTGTCATTCTGTTCGGTGCGTGGTGCGTTCGGTGCATGCCCTATAGCGTGCAAAATGAACATACCGATCGCGCAAGTTACAACCGTAATCGTACAGCCCACCTCAGCTGTCGTGGGGCCTTAAAACACGCCGTCATTGGACTGCGCACAAATGCAGCTTCTTCGTGCCAACATGCTGTGCCGACTTCCACTGGCAGGAATTCCTTCGCGGTTCAGGGCACCTCAGCAGGTGCACGTGCGTCGCGAGCGGGACCAGGCGTCGCCGGAAGTCCGTCGAGTGCGCTTCCGGCGTTACGCCACCGGTGCTGGCGACGGGGCGCTAGGGTGACACGAACTCGTATCGGTAGGAGCCGATAGGGGGCGCTTTATCGCTTACGCTACCATGCATGAAAAGTTAAAGGGCACTGAGATGCGGTGAGGAGGGCAGCTCGGAAATGTTTGCCCTCGACACACAAGAACGGGCGAGCCGCGCGCGTTGAAATGTTGCGCGAGCCGGACAATCTCTACAACGAGCAGCTTGAGCTTCCCTGAAAGTCGGGCCGATTCTGCTGCGTCCGTCGCGGAGGAAGCGGTTCCTTTGTTTGCCCGCGTGAATTGGAAAGCACACAGTTTTGGCGTGTTGTGAACAAGCGGCTTCCGTTGCCACTCGAGTGGGCTGCCCTGTCCTGGCCATTCTACTAACTTGGAACATACCAGCGGCACTTCGGGGGCGGGTGTTCATGACTGTTCCGTGTATTAGTTTCCGTAATGAAAACAATGATAATTAAAATAAGATTAATAATTATATAACGATAACGGTATTAATATTATTTCCTCGGGGAAATTGTTTGCTTACGTTGCTCGACTGTGAAAGCATTGCGGCTTCCGCTGACATTGTACGTCTCCTGTGCGGCTGTGCTTCTACTTTGCTGGCGTATACTTGCGCAGTCGATCCCTCGCAGGAACTGCCGCTACACCTCGAGCCATGCGCCTCAGAGAACAGGGCAGACAAAGACGCCAAGGGCTGGTTGGAGTAAGAAGCTTCCTGATTGGTTGAAGCCGAACTCGTTGATTTGAAAGCAAAGGCCAACGACGGAATCATACAATACCACAAGCCCCGCTCGTGCCTCAATCATCTTACTCTGCTGGGCCTACTGCTGGCCCAGCAGTCTTGCTGGGGAAGCTGACCGAACACCCATCCGGCCAGAGTATGGAGCTCACCGATACACAAATCCTGCTAACACCAAGACGCATAATACCTACAGCTAATGTTTTAAATATCACCAGCAGCCTTCACCTCGCAGAAACAGGAAGAGCACAGTTAAAACGAGCAGTAACTTCCACATATGCTGCTTAGCCAGCAAGAACGCCAAGACAAGCATTTCGAGCTCACTCTCCTACAGAACTTTCAGCTAATCGACACATACCGAACGGAACAAACTTCTCAGCTTGGAGTTGATAACTGTGCAAGGCGAAAAAAAATCTAACTCCCCTTTCGAGAAGAAACATGGTGGAAACACGACGCTTTCTCCGATACACAATGCAGTCCACAGTTCAATCAGCCAAAGTACAAATACACGACAACGATGAGCTAATCGAATGCGATGTTGCGACTTTCTATCTGTTAGTTCGCGATTGGGTCATCTGAATGCGCTGATTCGGTTAGCTCCCAGCGTTTTCGTTGATTAGGACTTTGGCTGACTGGATTGTGGACTGAATTTGCAGCGGAGAAATCCTCGCGTTTCATCGTCGACATCATCCTGTGCCCTTTGTGAAAACCCATTGTGTAATGTTCGCTTTTCTGCAGTGGCTGATCGGATTGCAGACTTTACATTTGTATAAAAAAAAGCCTCGCGTTTCATCATCATCGTTCGCCCTTCTGTGGAAACCCGTTGCGTAAAGTTGAGTTTCCTGTACTGCGTTTTTTTTTCGACACTGCCACACGTAAGAAAGTTGAAAGTCGAATGTTTTTTGTGAAACCTTGTACAGGAATGCCTATACACTTGTCGAGGTGGATGTTCAAAAAGCCCACAAAACCAACAAAAAAAAAAGCCTGACAAGGTGGCTACCCCCTTCTTCTCCCCCCACAGTTTGGCACGACTCTGCGGGAAATGGCACGTCCTTTGTGACTATACAAAATAACAGAAGAATGCACGCAATTATGCACATAGAAAATCAGATTTCAGAAAGAAACAATAATTATAATAAAAACTTTACAAGAAAAAAGCACACATCGGCTCTCCGATTCCAGAAAACAATAGGTCGAATTCTAGATTTTGCAGTAAGAAGGAAAAATAGTTCTCAGCTTTCATAAAAAAAACAATCAATAAAGTACAAGATTTCATACGGCGAAGACAATTATCTCCAAGTTTTGAGAAGGAAACAGACAATTACAACACATGTTTTTTAGTGTAGTTCTAAGAAGTACATGTCTCATTTCTTTTTGAATGCTTGTTCGGATTTAGCATCTTGTATAGTGGTTAGAATTGCGGAAGACGGGGAAAAAACCATAGACTGGGAAAAAAAACATAGAAAGATTCGCTTTAAAAAAACATAGAAAGCATCGCTAACAACAGCGGTAACTCATAAGGTGTCACACAAAAACGTCTTCCTGGGAAGAAGCGGCGACACCCGGACTCCTAGCGCCTAGGGATCTCCCAACCGTCACGATTACCGTCGAGGTACCCGCATTACCGAGATTTTCCATCTACGATTCAGGGATGTATAGAATATATTCCCAGTAGCTTGAATGCACGCAAAACACAAACTGTTTCAACTGGTTACAACACCGGAAGGTGCCCAAAAAGCTATACATTAGGAGGTGCCCCATAGGCCTAAAACAATTTGAACCAAAGCAAGCTCCAGGACTAAAGTGAAGGCCTACAGGACGAACGCTCACTTTCAAGTGGACGTTTATCACCGAAACATGTCATATTTATAAAAACGACGAAATCAGTGAGCCAACCCCAGTGAGCCAACCCCACAAGGGAAGCTGATGGGGCTGCGGATAGGCGAAGCGTGCGTCAGCATGCCTTCTATAGGCTTTCCCACCAAGGAACTAGATTGTTTAAAAGGGCCAATCAACACTGACGTAACAGAGCTATCTCAAAGAACAGGATACGTGTGTTCATAACAACTCCTTCACCGCTACGTCATATTTACGCCTATTCCTTCGTTTTCGTCTTCGAGTCTTCAGCACAAATTACTTTCTTTGTTGTACTGACGTTGCGCCACGGTCAGGTGTCACTCGGCACGCGTGACACGTGATCGTGCGTTCCCAGTTCATAGCATTGTGAATTTTATGAAGCGGTCGCCCCTGAAAGTTCCCGATTCCTGCCCAATCCTCCGAAGTGTCTATGATACCAAGAAGTAAAGAAAAACAACAAAATTGATGGGTGGTAAGGTTTAACGCGCCGACGAAACTCAGGCGCTGAGCCGTAGTGGAGGGCTCCGGATTAATTTTGACCACCTGGGGATCTTTAACGTGCGCCGAAATATCGTACACACGGGCGTTTTTGCTTTTCGCCTCCATCAGAAAAGCGTCCGCCGCGGCCCGGTATCGAGCCCGCGACCTCGTGCAACAACAACGACATCAGTTTTTATTTAGTATCGCTGCTTATCCGGTTGACTCATTTAGACGTATGTCTGTGTATGAGCGTTTATAAGTACGACGTGTGTCTCTAATAAAAGTTACGCTGGATGTCAGTGTGCATCCTGTGTGCCTCCACTTTTGTCCCTGTATTTTTTGCTGCGCGGTAGTAGTCAAGATGGATTACAAACTCGTCCAATCGTGCAATCTGCGAGCTGCAGACTTGTCACTCACAACCGCGTGGTATATGGTGCAGCAACTGTGGCCAGAACATTCACAGCCTCCACATGACAGCACAGCTAATGGCACGCGTACATTGGGTACAGGGGCACGGTAACAATTTTTTCAACCAATTAGCGGACAATCTTTCGCACTCTCCGGCCCCACCTGAATCTGAATCCGCCCCTAGCACTCTTCCTAGTGATCCACGCTCCCGCCTTTTAACCATGAAATCTCTTCTGAGAAGGGACACACGTGCCCTAATTCCCCCGTGTGTCTGCTCCCTCCCCCCTAATCTTTCCCGGGTGGAGGAAGTTTCTCTGAGGAGGCTTCGGGCTGGGGTGGCTCTCACACCTTCAGTCACCTGGACTTGGAGACCCGCACCAGAAGACCCAGGAACATGTCCCAAGTGTCCGGCTTCGGCGGCTGCAGCTGATGTTAATCATCTCTTGTGGACGTGCACAGGAACCAGAACAGCTCGGGACAGTGCGCTAAGAGTGGTTGGTCTTCGGTGGGATAAACCGGGGGACTTCAACCGGTGGGTGAACGAAGACCGCTACTGCAGGTCGCTGCTGAACTTTTTACATGAGACCGGACTCCATGCCTACCTTTAGACTTGTACAGGGTCATCAATTTCCTGACTACCTGTGCTTTTGTACGCGGTATTTTTATTCTACCTAATGTCTTATCTTTTCTTTATATGCCGAATGGCAAAAATGCGAATTAAAAAAAAAAACTGTGGCAAGGACCACCTATCGACGGATGAGGCTTGGCCGAAGAAAGGAGTAGCAGCAGCAAAGGCAATTACTGAGAATACGCCTCAGCTAAACTCTTGCGGCAAGTCACAGCGACAACAGAGAACGCCGAAATCAGCACGAATATAAAGAAACGAATTTGAACTCGATGTGACGACTCGGATAGGTCACTCGATGATTAGAAAGTAGGCGGCAAAAAAGCAAGAAATCTTCTTGGGATTTATATTCGTGGGAAAAGTGGCACAAGGGGGAGGTTGCCAAGTCTGCCCGATAGGTACCGATTAAGGGGAGGCACACCACAGCGAAAAGAAGTCAGCGATACTTCGTACAAGCGAGTTTGGCAGAGCTTTTTTCCAGCGTAACCTGAGATGTTCAAGTTCAGGAGAATAGTACAGCCCGTGATCAGAGGCATCTTGAGTCAACAGGTATCGGCGATAACGTGCCAGCAACACGCAAGCAAACGTGGAAAGTAGCTCTACAATCGGTAAAGCCAAAGCTATTTTAGCTAGCATATCAGCGGTTTCATTGGAGGTTAACCCACAGTGGCCGGGCAGCCACACGAGCCGAATATCCAGCCCGGGAATGGGGAAGCAGGAATATAAAGTTTCAATAATAGGATTTAAAGTTTCTGAGGAGAGAGCCATGCCCACGGACAGGGAGTCGGTGATTAATATCACGGAAAAATGCGCCAAATCAAGTTTCTGGATTGCAAGAAGAAGGTCAAGAAATTCTGCATAAAAAATGAGGATGAAATTTGGTATTCGCAGTGAAAAAGAGCAATTCAATCGTAATTTTTTTTACATTCATGGGTACAAATGCCAAGAGCACAGACAAAAAGCCATTCAGACAGGCTTGAAGAGGTCTGTGCCCCCTAATTTGAGAGTACATCATCCAGAAAACATTTTTCTAAGCTTTTTCTAATTCAATGCCGGAGAGAAGATACCGACACCAACCTGGTGGTGTTTTTGCGAAGCGACACTTGCAATAACCACGTGGGGTGGGTATTGGGACTACTGAGCCAGGAGAATGTTATTAGTCATGTTATTCGGGAGAAACAGCATTTTTGGGGGAAAATATTATCGAACGGGCTAGACAGATTCGCCGTCATCGTCTTAGGCGCGGCGTACCCGCGGGGCGCTGGTCGCCTCACTACACAGACGACGGCGAAGGCGGGAGCTTCTTGTGTAGCGTACACCCTTGCGCAAGCCTAGACGACGCCGTGCGGTCGCCGCGAGGCACGCGCTCCCGTGCGCTGAATATATTTTTTAGCGGGCGAGCTTTTTTTTAGCGTTTGAAATTTGAAGCGTTTGATTGCGTCTTCCAAATGTTTTTTTTCGTTTCCAGAGATTTAGTAGCCGCTTATCGAAAACTTCAATCTCCTCTTTGTCCAGGATCTCTTCAGTTGCGTCTCCTACGTCTTGTAAGAGCTCCTTGGGCCAGACACATATGTCTGAGATCTTATCATATCTAAAGCTAACAAAGGACGAGAAGGACAAGCTAAACGTGCTCATCAGAAAAACCACCAAAACTGCCGTAGGACTTTCCATATGTGCCTCCACGGACAAGCTCATGAAGCTAGGCGTCTCCAACACCATAAACGAGCTGATCGAGGCGGCAAGAATTGTACAGCACCAAAGACTGCAGTCAACCAAGGCAGGCAGGCATATCTTGAGTAGACTCGGTATCCCTCATGAAACCAGAGCCGACCCGCAAGAAAAGAGGATATTCCCCCAGACATCAGAAACAATATCCGAATCCCTCCCCTTGCAAAGAACATGAACGGTGAGGATAGGAGACAGAGCAGGGCTGAAGCGCTACAGAGGAAGTACGGAGGACGGTGCGATGTATTATACACTGATGCTGCGGAATACCATCGCAGAAGAGTCAAGAGTGCGGTTGAGTCCAATGAGAGCATGGTCATACGCGCATGCTGCACAATCAGAAAAAGGTCTGTCACAACTGCGGAAGAAGTGGCGATAGCGCTGGCAGCTACGTTCAAAAATACCAAAGTAATTATCTGCAACTCCAAAAGCGCCACAAACAATTATAACAGAGGCTGAGGCGGTCAGAATCCTTGCAAAAAACCCTATGGACCATTAGGTTTTACTAATCTGGATCCCGGCCCATCATCTCAGAGGCTCGCCCGAGGACTCACTTTCCAGGCAGGCTCAGGCGCCCCTTCCACAGAACTCATATTGGCTGAAAGAAAACAGGATTTTCACCTACCGAGAAATAACTCAATACTACAGGTTACCAAGAAAAGAATACGCGGACGCAGACGACAAACTCAGCCAGAAGGAAAAAGCAATCTCGCGAAAATTACAGGTTGGAACCCACCCAAATCCGCTACTGCTTAGTAAACTCTACCCAGGTCAATTTGAACACAAATGCAAACATTGCGAAAGCCTGGCAGGCATGGTCCACATGATATGGATGTGCCCACAGATATCCGACGGCACACACACCATAGACACATGGAAGGCTCTGATGCTCAGCTCAGACCTAGAAGCCCTACAAAAAATCACCAATCAAGCGCCGGCAGCGGCCAGGTCCCAAGGGATACTGGCCGAGCAAGGGTTTTAAAGAACCCATTGATTGATACTAAATAAAAGTTTTTCATCATCATCATCGTCGTCCTAACGCACACCGGAGGTGGACTCTTTGCGTCCCACTTCTTTGGTCGAAATAGCTTACACGAGTGTCCCTTCAAAGGTTCATTTTAAGTAGATGGGTTTCCCATTGAGGGCAACCGGACCGAGCCACTGGAAGTTCCGGTTAAAGTGTCACTGATACGGCACACGGAGGTATTGTCGCTTTCCAGGTAGTCGGGGCATTCTTCAGCGTGGCGCACTTCCTGCTTCAAATCTCGCGCTGTCCGAGGACCCGTCCATCACGAGGGCATTCGTCCGGAGGGAGACGTCGATGATCCGTAAAATGGTTTCCTCTCAGCTCTTCAAAGGGTTAGAGAGTTCTCGGCCAACGAACAGGCGCACACAGAAGCGCATTAGCCGGGACATGGCAGCCCTCGTGTCGGGGGCGGGGAGGCAGGGTGATCGCTCCCACTGTCGCGGCCGCCGCGTGGGTGGGGCGGGAACGAAAGAGCTTGGGCAGCGGTGATCGCTTATGTGGGTCGTACAAGTGTGCGTGGTCGAAGGGGCCTGCGAAGGAATGAGATGCGAAGCCAATTTTTTTGCAAAACACAATGTTACTGCGTCTTGAGCAATCCGATATCTTCAATTCGTTCAGAAATTTGAATAAGTTTATCATGAACATTTATCACAGAACCTTCCAGAGTATCAAGTCGGAGGTTAGCATCGTGTATGGCCTCTACCTTTTTTCGCTTTAGGAGTGTTCGGCTGTAATTTTGGCCAAAACGGAAAAATGAAATCTTTAATTGATGCAGGGGATTCTGGGAGTCGTGGAGTAAAAGGAGAAAGTATTGTCAGTGAACCGGATCGCGCATCATTTATTACTTTGTTTTCTTTTAAAAAGATCTCTCAACACTTTAGCGGATTTACGTTCAAATATCTGCAGTCGTGCTCGCGCAATCCACAAGCGTCCAAGACAGCTTTCAATCAAGTTCATAAAACAGGAGCTAGTATAGAGGAAAATTAAAGCAACCCCACTCAATCTGAAAGCTGTTGGAAGTTCAGAGCAGTGATTCGCCGTAATGGGCTGTAGCGCTGATATCCGTTCACTGCTATGCAATTCAAATTTTCCGCCTGCCCAGTGCTCGGGCGCCCCTTTCCTGAAACTGCGCCAGCAGGAGTTCTGTTCTTTTAAAGACTATAGTCTTTCTTGGGCTACTTAAAGCCAGAAATTTTGGTATGTCTGTATGTCTGTTTGTCTCTGTCTGTGACTCGATTCAGCCACCCGGCCAAAGTAAAATGGATACTGCGCAAAATGGATACTGAGTCTTACATACTCACAGCCAAATGTAAAGGTCTAAGCCCGGTTTATATATTCATACTGGTGAACTTCGTTGAACAAGAACAAGACATTACGCAAATATAAGACAGGAAATTAGTACACAAGGGATATTTACAGTGTTCCTTTATTAAAGGAGCCATGAAGAGAAAACAAAAGCTTGCTTTATTCGAAAGATTAGGTGTTTCATAGTACCCCAAGCGCTTTCCCGGAAGCAAATGATGCTTTATTCACTGAGAAATAAGGCAATTTAAGCCAAAATTTTAAATCTCCCGCTAAAATTGAACATTCCGTGACGTGTACAATGGCGTCATAGAGCCGGTCCATGAAACAGATACTTAGTATGTCGACTCCATATAGCACCCACACGCGGGAGTCGATCGAGACGGCGGCCATTTTAAAAATACTAGTAAAACCTAGTGCACCCGCAGCCCTAGTCATGGAATCGCCTGATCCGGAGAACAAAACTCTCGCCGAGGAGCTCGGGCTTGCATTTAACAACCTCACACCACAAAAACGCTCAATGCTTCTAAGTGCACGAGCGGCAAGAGTTGTGAGATAAGCGGTGGACGGGAAAGCGACCATTCCGCGATAGCCACAACAGACGAACGCCCAGCCGTCGGCACCGCTGCCTCGTCAGCCCCGTCGCGACGGACGAATATAGACTGGTACGTAGAGAGAGGGAGAGAGAGAGAGCTCTTTAATGTGGGCTGGAGAGGTCAGCTCTGCTAGCGGCAGTGCTTGCTGCGCCAGATGGGGATGATTACAATGCAGTGAAGTGAATATGAGAAATCGGGAAAGCAGCAATAGAGAGAAAACAAAAGTTAAATAAAAATGGCACGCAATGTAGTGCAAGGAAAAAACTCGAAATAAAGGTAAACAAAAGACAAGAAAAATTGAACGAATGGAGCCCAGGAACGCAGAGCGCCTAACAAGGAAAAGGAATCAAAGCGTACACAACGACGCAAACGCGTACAGACGTAGCCATGCACACAATGGAAAAATTATTACAAAGTTTTGTCCAGTCCTGAATCTCGCAGAAAACGCAGAAGAATCTTAGTCCCTAAATATGAGTCATTGTTGTTGTCCCAGGGTCCAAGAAAGTGACACAACTGAAGGCTTGCTCCGCGTCGAACACGAGACAGGCAGCTCGCCGCTGTAACTCGCGCAGCGGAAAATCGCGGGCATATACACAACAAGTGCTCGGTAGTCTCGCGCACAGCGCACGTGGGGCATAGTGGTGAATCCTCCCACCCTATTCTGAACTTGAAGCTTCGGGTGTAAGCCACGTTGAGACGCAAACGATGCAGTACACCTTCAGACGCTTTGCTTAGGTCGGGTGGAACACGGAATTTACAGAAAGGGTCAATTCCATGTAGAGGTGGATATCCGCTGCGAGGGTGCTGCCACTTCAACATTTGCTCTCTCCAACCGGTTCGATAGATAAGGGCACAACCATCCTCTCGAGAGAAAGGAAGCTGTGTCGTGTTACGCAGAGAGTGGCCAGCGCTGGCGGCTGCATCAGATATTATATTTCCTTCTATTCCCGAATGACCAGGAAGCCATTGAAGCACAATGTAGTGGCCCGCGCGCACTACCGCTGTGTGGATTTCACTAATTTCACACACAAGCTGACTGCAATGGTTGGACAGCCTTTTTAGAGCTTGCAAAGCACCGCGTGAGTCTAAGAAGATCACCCATCGTCGAGCTTGATGTGCACCAATGAAATGAAGGGCAGCCCTTACAGCCGCTAGCTCAGTAGCGGTGGATGATGTTTTATGGCTCAGTTTTTTCCTGATTGTGCACTGGACCGACGGAATCCACACGCCAATGGCAGATGATTCTTCGGTCACTGAGCCATCCGCATAAACGTGGGTGTGGCTTGCGTATGCGGTAAATAAGTACTCAAGTGTGAAAAACTTCAGTGCAGGTGCGGGCATGGACGTCTTTTTGCTTATTCCGGGAATTGTCGTTATTATATTCCATGGTGCAAGTATCCACAGTGGCAATGCTGGCTTCACAGGCCGCTGGAAATTTGCTAGAAGCAATTCTTTTACATGGGATGTAGTGGTGGCTGCCAGATGATGCGCATGGCACCGAGTGACGTGACGTAGTGACGTTCGAAGGCACTCTTGATGTTGAAGCACTGACGCAGAGAGGCACCGAGCTTCCCGCAGTGTTCCAATTGTCGACGTGCATTTGGGAAGACCCAGGCACACGCGTAGAGCTCTCGCCAGCACTGAATCGATGACCTTCAAATTTGTAGAAGACATTTGATCCAGGGCCGGGAGGCTATAGCGTAAAAGGCCGAGAAAGAGTGCTTGATAGACTCCAAGAAGAGAGGACACGGAGCATCCCCAAGATTGTCCACTCAGCATGCGCAAGATGCGCACAAAAGACAAAAGCCTCTCTTTCAACTGGTACGTATGTGCCGTATTTTGATTACGGTTAATAATAGTTCAATTTCAGTAGCAGTATCACTTATGCCAGTTGGCCGGTGTCGTGTATGGAAAGCCGTTCGCGTGAGCTCTCTGCTTCGACCAGAAAGATACGAGCGTCAATGCGCGGTGTTTACGGCATTTTTTTCCCCAAGGTCAGAGCGATTTGACGAAGTCGGCGACGAGCGCCAGCATGTCCCAGGAGTGAGCTAACGTAAGGGTCCCTGCCGTAATCACTTCCTCGGAAATGAAGCGAGCACACTCGTACTTCCTTTAGCTCTCTTTCTCCTCCGTTTGCAAAGTTCACAAAACGTAGCCACTTGCTTCGCCTAGGTTCGTCGTTGGGCAGCACATGAAAGGAGATCTCCTCACCGGCGGGGATGTCGCACTCCCTCGACGATTTGCCCGTACTACATGGGCATTTCAAAACGCAGCAACGAAATTTCATTGTAAAGTACTCGAACAAACTGAAGTTTTCAGTGGTTGTAAACTGGAAACGAGCTCGTAACGACAGCAGCAAGCCAACACCATTCGAAACTTACGCGACGACTGGCACTATCTCGTCGCTTCTTGCTGTTCCTTACTCCCCTCGTTTCTATTTTTACCTTTGCTGGTTGGCGATATGACGGCCAACCTCCTGTGAAGGGATTACGATACGAAGCAAGGTCGCGGCTGTGCGTGCTGTGCTGGAATGGTTCGTTGGCCCCGAAGAGCCTCGAACCCGAAAATTCGTCTGCGCGATGGCGAGATGTCGAGCTCGGCCGGTCGCTAGTTTCGTACGCATTGGCGCACACGCTTGCGAGTTCGTTCGGACCTTCAACCGTTTACTCCACCGTTCTTTGTCATAAAAAGAATGTGCAGTATGTTTCACGGGCATTTAGCTCGCTATGCAAACTGTAAGCCCTGCCTAACATGCGTTTGCTTTTGCCGGCCTCCGCCAATCGCAGAGCATGCCCAAGTGACATCACAGGTTCTGTTGCGGAAAATGAGCTGGTGGGTCGCATGGTCATTTCCTTTTTTCCTAATTATGTAGCTTATTTGAGCGAAGTTTGCGTTATAAGTGGTGTCGTTATGGTTCTAACGAGGCAATCTTTCGAATGAACCAAACTTGTGTTTTCTCTTCATGGCTCCTTTAAAGAATTCATAAATGCTTCGTTTTTTGATAGCAAATGGTATTCTACATCTACTGCAGAAAACCGCCGCCTGCTGTTGCCGGCACCAGCTCCTGGCGGCATATGAGAAATCACGCGGCAACTGCAACGAAAGGTTCCACTCGCTAAGTTCCACGTTCTGCTTGGAACGCACGTGGAGCACGGCAACGCGGTTCTATAAACCTTCAATCACGCGCGTCTCCGCCGTGCTGCAGCACTGGCATCGAGGAACCCGGCCTGTAGCAGTGGAACGTGGTAAATTCAAATCGCCTTGAGAAACCTTTAGTGTGTTTACCTTGGAATGAGCGCGACGGAACAGGAACAACATGAGAGGTGAGCGGGAAAGCAAAGCAGGGCATTTTCTTGGCAAATGTCTACAAAGACTATCGTCTTTTGACGACATTTGCACCGAAAACAGCAGATACGCGGCCAATTTTTTGTGCTTGCTTTTCCTCCCGCAAGTTCCGGCGTTGCGCTGCCACTTTTTTTCGCTTACTACCGTAAATACCAACCCAAGGAGCGTTCTTAACTTAATGAACGCGGCCGCTGCTGGTTAATTACGTATGTTTTGCCTCAAATGTGCCTACCGTTTCCTTTGCGCTAAATAACGGGGAGATGTATGACAAGGGAGAGGGTGTATGAATGTATGAGGGAGAGGGTGGTCTTCATTTGGAAGGTGATCTGCGTAAAGCACCTTCCAAATGAACACCACCATCTCCCTGCGATAGTTTACTGGCGCATGACAAGGTGCCATTCGGAGCCACGTCAAGCCCATTCCTACTCGCCGCAACACTTCGTCACCACTTAAAAGAATCTAAAGAGGAGTTTCCAGGCACGGTCGCCAAGCTAGTCGACGCGGCTTACGTGGACGACCTTGTCGTCGGGGTCGATAACGCTGAGCAAGCCAAACGGGCCTACGCTGAATCGAAGCCCATTTTGGTGGGTGCCGGTATGGAACTGAGAAAATGGGCTTTCAACCTTTCGTGCCTGCGAGACCAGTTCCTTGAAGACAACGTGGCTTTCGAAAGGGAAGGAGGGGACCCTTGCTGTATGAAGGTGCTCGGTATGCAGTGGGACCGCTCAGACGACATCGCCGTGCTAAGTGAGGACAATGTCGCCACCTCTGTGTCCACAAAGCCTGTGGAAATAAGGACAATGCTCCAGTCATTCGCACGGCTCTACGAATCTCTAGGATGTCTGGCCGCTTTCACCATTCGAGCGAAGATCATCCTCCAAGACTTATGGAAACTGCAGCATCCGTGGGATTCACCACTGCCGACGGCTCAACTCAATTCGTGGAACAGCTGGTGCGGCCAGCTCAGCAACCTAAGACGCATTTGCTTGCCACGGCATGTTTTTACGATGAAGGACACGGAACACGACACTCGAGAGCTTCACGTGTTCGCTGACGCAAGCCCGAGAGCTTATCGGGCTGCAGTCTACGTCCGGTCGTAATCATGGGAAACCGGAAGATGGGAAGTGAACCTGCTGCTCAGTAAAGGCCGAATTGCACCGATCAGAACCACCTCTCTCCACGCCTTGAGCTCCTCGCCTGTTTGATAGCTGCCCGCCTATTTGATTTCCTTAAGCGGGTACAGTGCCTATCAGGAGTTCAGTCTTTCTTCTGTACCGGTTCAAAAATCGCCCTGCATTGGATTGCGGGGGAACCGAGCCAATGGCCACCATTCGTGAGAAATCGCGTGGGCGAGATACAACGTCTGACACAAGGCCAAGGGACGTGGGCACATTGTCGCAGCAAGAATAACCCAGCCGATTTGATTTCGTATGACCTTGCCTCATCCGCTGTCGCAGCCACACAAATGTGGTGGCATGGCCCACTTTGGCTCGCACTGCGCTCTCAGGACGGGCCAACGGACAGAGGAGTTGCGGATGTCGGTGAACCGCCATTTCCACAGACAGTTTCATGCGCACTAGTAACAACACCACTTGAGCGGTTGCTGAGTATCAGTACGTACAGTCGGGTTTCAAGGCTTCTTCGGGTGACTGCCTGGATACATCGCTTCTTCGAAAATACGCGAAAGTTAACGCATTCAGCAAGAGGACCACTGACGAGCGATGAAGTTCTCAAAGCGGAACGCTACTGGCTGCGGTTCGTACAGAACGAGGCTTTTCCCGCGGATACACAAGCGTTGTCACATGGCCAGCGTGCCGGAACTGCAACTCGCCTCATATTACTACGGTCGTTCTTGGACGACGATGGAATCCTGCACATCGGTGGACGCCTACAGCAGTTAGAATCCCATGTCGACACCCATCATCCCGCCATCCTACCGTGCCGTCACGACTTTTCCTGGTTACTAATCATCGCAACCCACCAGCGCCTGTTGCACGCTGGTGTTGACAGCACTTGACAACAAAACTGAGATACTGATCACTGAATCTAGTCCGTTCGACGTTGTCGGTGCGCTTCTGTGGACCGCTGTTCTGTCGCACGAAGAATCCCACGCAAACAAAGGCCCACGTCGCCGTTCTCTCCTGTGGTGTGACACGAGCCGTCCACCTTGAGCTTACATCTCAGATGACGTCATCGAGCTTCTTGTCTGCCTTCAGGCGGTTTAGCGCTAGACGTGCATTCCATCGACAATTTACTCGGATAACGCCTTGGCCTTCCACCACTGCGCACGCTCTCTCCGTTCGGCTCCGGAAGACCCCGTTCTTGATTGTTGCAGCGGCCGCAACATTTCCTGGAAATTTAACGTCGAAAGATACCCGTGGTGGGGTGGTTGGTGGGAACGTTTAATCCGGCTCACCGAGGAGACACTACGGCGAATCCTCAGCCGCAGTTGCCTGACTGCTGAAGACACTTTGCGAAGTCGAGGCAGTAATTAACAGCCGGCCCCTCACGTATCTGTCGGTAGACGCGGCTGAGCCATGCCCGCTGGCCCCAGCGCACTTCTGGCTAGGCAAAAGCAACACGTGCCTGCCTCAGCAACTCTGCCTTCCAGAACCGCTGTCCACGGGCAGCGAGCTGCGCAGACGAGCTCGACACCGTCAGATCGTAACGGGGAATCTTTGGCGTCGATGGAAACGAGAGTACCTCCTGTTGCTTCCCTCCAGGCTCCAAGGAGGGGACGTAATACTCGTAGAGGACAATTCGCCCCCGGACTTCTGGCAACTTGGGCTCATTCTACCGCTATTTTCCGGACGCGACGGAGTTGTGCGCTCGTGTTCCCTGCGCCTGTCATTGGGACGGGAAATGCGTCGCCCAGTGCAGCAGCCGTGCTTTTTTGAAGCAAGCCCCTGATCAACTTGGGGCCGCAACGATTCACGAGTTTCGAACGCTGATGATTATATGAGCTCCTTGGCCTTCGAAGCCTCCGGTTTACCCCGCGACGACAGCCGCTACGAGGAACGCCGTGCGGCTCTGCTTGGGTGCAGCGAGCGAGCTGCGATGACAAGGAGAGCCCCTAAAGTGCTCTGCATCTAAAAGAATACTTCTAGAGAAAGAGCGAGTAAAGTATGAAGCGACGGCAGATGAAGGGTTCAAGCCTGTTCACATGCATTCCTGCGCAATATACAAAAAAATTATTAGGGCGTGCATTGTACGCGGTCTGTCAACAAGATATGGCGTCGAAAGTCCTGGCAATGAGACAAAATTATTCCAGTTACTCAACAATATTGTTGAGTAACTGGTATAAAACTGTCCACATGAAAAAGAACAAGGCACATGCCTTGTTCTTTTTCATGTGGACAGTTTTAACTTTGAGCTTTAGCATGCAAAGTAAGCGTGCCTTTTGGTATTATGCTGCTGAGCGGGTGGTCATATAGGATTTTGTTCACGCTGAAACTCATCCTCTGTACGTCGCTGCATCCAGAAGGCTACGAAAAGTAGACATATGTGGCGCTGGCTAATGTACAAAACCGAACAGGAATCCACGTAAACCTATACCAGCTACAAAACGAGAATGTAAGGAAATTTGCATTGAATTCTGGAGAAACCTGCCGCAAAATATGCTAATAACATCAAATTTTTGAACCTAGAAATTGTAATGTTTCTGCCCAGTACTGAAATTCACTGCGTCGAAGTTTCTTTACATGTAATCATACAAAACTTCGCTTTAAAACAGCATGCACCAGAAGCGGAGTTTTTGGCGGCATAGGCAAACATGTTGGGGACGCATATATATATGCTATATATTTAGGCAAGTCTCCAACTCTTGTGTCCTCTTGCTGC
This sequence comes from Haemaphysalis longicornis, assembly GCF_048455015.1. Lineage (NCBI taxonomy): Eukaryota > Metazoa > Arthropoda > Arachnida > Ixodida > Ixodidae > Haemaphysalis > Haemaphysalis longicornis. The sequence goes on along the minus strand of NW_027526407.1, from coordinate 154,356,214 downwards.
CGTCGCAATAGCAGTACGATTTCGTCGAAACGAGACGTCGGCGTCATGGTCTCGGAGGAGGCTAGAGGAAGGGAGGGACGGGAAAGGGGTGGGATGACCGCCAGTAAATTTTTGTTTGATATTTTAATTGTCCGTGGGCAGGCTGTCGGTAAAAAAACTGTGGTTGATTCCTCTGTCACAGGAATCGGCAAAACACGAAAGTGAAATGTGCAGCGAAATCTGGCGCTGAGCTTGATTTGTGGCTGTCTTGTGGGTGTGCTTGGTGAGTGAGGTCCTGCTGGCGAGTAGCTGCGGCAAAGGTGTACTGGCGTCATTTCCGTGAAGGTTATGACGTCAGTGAAATCTTGGTGCTAGCCGGCACAAAACACTTTCGTGTTGAAATATAAAACCCGAAAACGAACAACCCTAAGTATAACGTACTCTCTAGTACTAAAGGTTGCTTCCCCGCAAGAAGTCCCTGTTTTCAGGAGTGCCCCTTTTACAGGCCGCTTGCTTCGTTGAAATGGCGTCATTGCCGTGATGGATATGAGGTCATTGAAATCTTTTTGTATTTCGTGTTAATAAAACCAAGCTAGGAGCCCTCGCACGCACGTCTGATGCAGTCAGTGAAAGGAATGCTGGTTGTGCGCAGATTCAATCAAACCGAATTACAATGGAAAACAAAATGAGGTCATTGCGATGGGCATCACAGGTTTGACAAAAGCTGTTTGCAAATAAAAGTGGTGATCCCATCCGCCTAACGACGACGATGGTTGATCGCGAAGCTTTCTCGGGACAGATACTTTGGTTGGTCACAGTACTCTGGAGGCACGCACCGCTCTTATAGAGTACCCCCCTGCAACTGCCGGGTGTGCACTTAGTAGGCCTAACGATTGGGCTTGGGGTGTACGAGGCCAGTCGGCAGCGGCTACATGGCATTCGCTTCGACCATGTCGAAGTAGAGCAATCGAATAGGCGCGAACTTCATAACGCGAGGGACCGAGGTTCGTTCACGGCCACTTAAGGAACGAAATTCTTTCACTTAACGAACGATCGTTCACAATCATCGTGAGGGAAAGTTCGTGCATGGCATATTGGCGTAAAATGGCATCTGTGAGGACGCTAAGGCTTCGCTTAATAACCCCTGACGAATTTCTCTGTTTTCGCAAAGGAAACGAGCCAAAAATTACTGCTCTATGCCCATCAGATAACTTGTAACATAACTCAAATTATTTTTCTCTCTTTCCCGGTCTTGACGTTCTTCGATGGCTCGAATTATGTCACTAAGGCCATGTAGCGGCTGTTGGCCGGTTTTCCTTCTGCTGCAGCTGTGGACGCTTTTCGATAGCAACTTAAAAAAAGCCACGAAAACAAAGCAGAAATGGAAGGCGTATCTGATGCGACGAGCAAATCGCGCAGTGCCGCTCCGTGCTGGTGGTAACTGTTGCTTTCGCAGTGGTTCCAAGAGTGAAAGCGCTTATCGAAAGTGTTGCAGGGTTCCCTTAAAGGATTCTGTGCTCACCTTCGTCGGTCTTCGGCCCCAGCATCCGCTGGTATAGTTTCTTCGCTGCGCGGCACTGGTGCCACTGGGACAGTGAGATGAGCAAGTTCCCGTAACCTCACTGACTGTTGACTGCCCGTAGAGTCAGTTAAGAGGCGCTTCTTTCAGATCTGTCTTTCAGGCGTTTCATCAGAATCGCACCTTCCGCCCCCTTAAAAGAAACTTTTCGACATTGCAGTGGCCTTGATACAATCTCTCAGGCAACCTCAAAAGTCACGTGATGGACAGACCCACGGTAGTTATGAATTTGTAAAAGGGGTAGGCTGTCTTTTTTGATCACACGACATGTCTGCTCTGTTTTAAACCTGTTATTGCAAAGTTGGCTTTGCCAAAATGCCTTTCCTGCATGCGCCACGCGCAGAGTAAAATCGAACGAGGCTTCCAAAACAGCTTTCGGTTTCTACCGAAAGCAACTCCTTGGAAGCCATTTCTTTGGGCGTTCAACGGGAGACAAAATTTACCATCCATCCCTAATGAAAGTTGAGAGAATCGCGAAAGCTAAAAGTGCGTCCAGCCTTCGCTGAGAGTGCATCCAATCGACCGTCAAACATTCAAAGACCCAAATCGGAAACGAAGAACGAACCCATGCGACGATATCTTGCGCACTAAGTAAACGCATCTATAGTACACGAAAAATCTACATGTATATCGATACGTGGCTTATGAGATAAGGTTACACCGTTGTACTCCTTTTTCACGACCGACGCGTGTATTGTGTTATCTAAATAACTGTACCTTTTTCGTGATTTTCAGGCAACCACTTTTACACAACGGAATCCCTGTTCCATGCACGCGCCCTGTGTCCAGAGATTTGTCAGATCTCGACCTACCAGTCTACGAGGAAATGCATTAGTTTTTTCGCAAGACATCATCGGCCCCACTGAGAAACCGCGAAAGAAAAGTTCGCGGTGCGTCCGATCAAACAACATAAATCATAGATAGGGGAACAGCGCGTACGTTCCTCCCTTTTGGTGCCCTTCTAGTAACCCTTCTGCGGCGCGCGACGAGCATCTGCTGTCGGCCCGCACCGCAAGCGGTGCAATTTGACGGAAAATCCCCCATTGAAAGGGGAGGGCAAACCCCGACGAAGGAAAGTTTCGCGAAAAGGGCCTTTCGATCGAAAGGAAAGCGGGGCGCGGGCTTACTCCAGCGATTGATAGCCATACGTGGATGGAGGCGTTCCCGAGCGGTCTCAGAATGGGTGTTAACGGGACTTTAAGGAAGGCGATCTCCGGGGCCGCATCCGCCGCCGCTAGAGTGCGTGCGCGGCGGTGGGCGGACAGCCTGCTTTCTCCCGTTGTGGCTGGAGCGATGACGGCTTGAAACGGGACATATGGCGGTCGGGGTAGCGCATCTGCGGCCGTCCCAGTCTCCCTTTACGCTTGCACGCGCCACCAAACCACTCAGGTCCCGTTGTGGCGCGGTTCCAGCTGACGATTCGAGAAGGGCTCGCGTTGGCGGACTGCCACCGCCCGTTCTGAGGGGCGACTGTCGGAAAGAAGACGAATGGCTTTACGGCAGAGTAGGTTTCGAGGTCAGAGACCCTGTTCTCTGATGTGCATGCAGTGTTGTGTAGGTGCGCATTTACGTTTATATGCATTCTAAGGCAAAAAGACCTAAAGAGGGTGTGGCTAGTTGGTCGCTCGGCGGAATAGCTGCGCTAGCTACCGTAACATTAACACGTTTGGTGCATGTGTATAGACCAACTGCTCCTCTGGCATCACGGTCATTCCATGCCAAACGCCCCAGCACTAAAGTCGACAATCACGGATTTCTTCAGTTAAAACTGTGGCTCATCCTTAAATGACCCACGATGCTCTTTCAAATTATTTTTGTCCAAATACCTTTTTTTCTCTTTTTGTAGCCGCCCTTTTATGTTCAGGGTTTAGACCAAAGTTCGGTCTGTCAAAAAATTCATATAATACCTTTTTTTTCAATCGCCATTATTTTTCACGGGCATCATGTTAAGGCCCTTGACTGCTCTATGCCGCATATTTAAATGATTCATGCCTTCCTTGCTCTCCTTATGCCATTCAGAAAATACCCGATGTCGCGCATCTTGAAACTTTTTACCTTTGGTAAAAAGTTTGGTAACAAGCACACTTTCTCAGCCGATGAGCTTTATTTTCTGTATTTCACTATTGTGGACAATAATTCAAAATATATTAACCCGGAAAAAAAAACAAATGTGCGAGAAATCATCTGTCAAATTTTGAAAAATCTCCTTTCCGGCCCACATTCTCCTTTAAATTCCGCATTGTTGTGCTCGTAGTAAAGATACCGAATACAAGGCATACACTGGTACAAATCACCGTGCCTTATTTCAGAAAGTCCCATCGAAAAACTTTTCGTTTTTTGCGGAGGAGGAGAAATAAACATTTTGCCGCGGTGGCTAAGGCGTCGCGCTGCTGAGCACGAGGTCGCGGGTTCGATTCCCGGCCGCGGCGGCCGCTTTTCTGATGGAGGTGAAAAGCAAAAACGCCCGTGTGTACAAGATTTCGGCGCACGTTAAAGATCCCCTGCAGGTGGTCGAAATTATTCCGGAGCCCTCCACTACGGCACGCCTCATCGCCTGCGTTGCGTCGGCGCGTTGAAATCAATCAATCAATCAGAAGTAAACATTTATTTAAAGAAAGAAAAACGGTCGTTGCAGTCCTGGTCGGCTTCCTCAGTCCAAGACCACGGGTCAGTCCAAGCAGTAGTCTTCAGCTGCCCGCGCCGCCCTGGTTGCTAGCCGGAGCTAGACGTCGAAGGTTGGGGTTTGGCAGCACGGCCTGCCGGGTTGGTTGAGGTGTTGGTAGTGGCGCGAAGCTGGTCTGGGCACGTTGGGAAAGTCCAGCACCATGTATTGCAGCGTGTTAGGTTCGCCTTCGCAGTACTGGCATTGACGCTGGTAGAGTTCCGGGTGTATCGCATGAAGCGAGGTTCCATGTTGATACGCGTTGGTTTTTAGGCGGAGTCAGGAGAAAAAAAAGAATTGGTACACCAACACTTTTACAACGTTGTTCCACAGACCGTCTTCTCTGCATGTCACCAAGGTACGGTTGGCAGAAAAAACGACCGGGACTCGTGTTTCCGTTGCGTTGCAGTATGCATCCTGTTCTCTGAGACATATTTCATTTTGTTAAAAAACAAAGTTGGCAGTAAAGGTGGCAGTAAAGTTTCCTCACGACAACTCTCTGGAGACACTGTTTAGCACTGTAGTCGAGAACGAAGTCAGAATGAAGGAACGACGGCTCGAAGTGATGGAATGATCGTGTCCCTTTGACAGAAAGCGCTTCTTCCAACCTTTCCGCAAGCTTGGCATTTCTGCCTTGCACAGCTCTATCTGGCACCCAAAGCACCGTAATTCCGGTGATGTTCCTTTCCGCCCACATAAACAGTTGATGTAGTGTCATAATGTTGTCTTCGTAAGTCTTCTGAAGACCAGCCGTCCCTGCCAGACGCTTCGCTGTCCCACCAACACCATCACATGCGCTGTTGCCGTGGGAAGTAGCAAAAAGATTCCACTCAGCCCAGAGGTGAAAGTCGCTTTCGTAATAGCAAACGTGTAGGGGAGTTCTTTCCATTCTTATATTTGGTTGAAGCACCGTCTGAAAAGTAATAAATTTTTCTTACAGAAGACACGTCCTTCTCCAAAAGTCTCAGCCCAGTCTCAGTCCCAGTGCCTGAAAGGCTGATACAGCAGCAGTAATGTGCTCAAGACAGTCGCATACTACAACAAATGATTTTACGGACACGTCAAGCACGTCACCCTCTGAGCGTAAATATTGCGCTTGCCCCTTGCTGACACAGTGTTGGGTCTTCGCGTAGTTCCTCATCGTACTTTTACCACCAACACGCCAACTATCACTTTTACCCATATTGGCGCTATGAAATGCCATTGCAGGGAAAGTTAATATTGCAGCGCGAAGCCCCTGGCTCGCGCGTTTTTCATGAAGGCAGGCGCATGCGGTGCAGAGAAAACGTTCTGTGAAACAACGTGGTGAAGTGTCCGTGTACAAATTCAAAACTTTTGTAGCGTAAGCTACACGGGCCGAGGTTGAGCAGTTTCGCGTGGGCCGGGAAGGGCCGTTCGGGGGAAACGCGAGGAGCATTGGATTGGATTTAGTTGGATTGGCTTGGCTTGGCTTGGCTTGGCTTCGCTTCATTTGGCTTGCCTTGGCTTCGCTTGGCTTGGATTTGGATTAGATTGGATTGGATTAAATTGGATTGTACTGGATTGGATAACCCAATCCAATTAAAGTACGGGTGTGTAGAGAATCGGGTCTGCCCATTCCCCGGTCTGCGCATTCCAGAGGAGTGACGTCATAGCCGCGGCAGACGGACTGGCGCCGGCGCGTGCCCAGCTGTGTGCCTCCTTTGTGCAGTAGCCAAGTCTGACGCTGCGCCGGAGCAGCTTGATGGCCGTTTCGCGTGGCTCCTAGAGAGCCGTGTTGCGCATGCGCGAGGAGCAGTGACTGGACTGGACTGGACCCGACTGGAGTGGATTGGATTGGATTGGACTGGACTGAACTGGATTGGTTTGAATTGGAATCGAAATCGTTTTAGCAGCAGTAAGCATGATAATAGGCTAATCCTAGACAACCAGGAAACCTAAGAATAGCCAGCTGAATCTTAACTCACGCTACGTATATCCTGGCATAGCCGAGCTAAGCCACTGCTAATTTGTTTACAGCGGAGCTGTTGTAGCTGGCCGTAATATGTGGGGCTTAACGCGTAAAAATACCAGGAAAATGCCGAGCGCTCGTGAGCGCGTGCCTAGCGGCCACCGCCGAGCGTCCCAGGCTCGCGCAGTGGCTTTAGCAAAAAAAAAAAAAACTGGCGCAAACCTTGAGGAGCTCCTCGAGTTGCCTAGCAGCAAACAACGACACAGCTGGCACGACACCTGCTCCACGGCGACTCGACACGACTCCAGAAACGCCGCGCGTGCGACGTGCACGTACACGCCGCCGCTGCGCCCCAGCAGTCATGAAGGGCTACCACGCGTGTAGGTCTCAGCATAAGGAGCACTACGATATCGATGCACATTATGACGACTACTACTCCATACCTCTGCAAAACTGTACGCCACGCACTCACACATACACAGAAAAATATATTTTCCCTCACGCACTCATTCAAACTCGCGCTAACCAGTCGCCCCCACCCCTCGCACTCACGCTTACTTCTTGCCCTCTACCAATAGCACTCACTCGCACTCACTCTCACAGCTCGCCGTCGCCACTCGCACTCACTGACGCTGACATTCATCACTCATTCTCACCACTCGTACTCCCCCACGTTCACCCCTCGCCGTCACCCCTCGCACGGGAGTGTTCTCAGAAGACCCTCAATGAGTCATGAAACCGAACAGAATCAGTGCTTACGGCGCCACAAGTCCATCCAAATCATATTCCTAAATCAACACGTCACCAAAGAGGTAATTCTACGGTGCCCCGTGGCAGGCGTGCAGCGACGACATATTCTTTGTTCATTTCATTTATTGTACCCTCAGCGCTTTAGAGCATTGTAGAGGGGAGCGGGCATTGGCGAACAGTGAACAAGATACGAAAACACATGAATAATGCACAACAACATTTTCAAACAGGAGGGCAAATAACAACAAAATGCAATTGTTCCCAGTGTCATAACGCAGTAAATACCAAGTAACAAAAATCAGCCTGTTACACTGTCAACGCAAAATAAATTAGCGAGTTTTAGTATAGCGTACGGGCGTTACCGTACACGTAACGTAAGCAAATAGCGGGACGCAGCGGTGCGATGCTCGAGACGTAAAAAGGAGCTATGACGCTTCGCAAACGTTTGTTAATTATGGTGGCGCCGTATGCGCGAGAAAAGGCGAAGTGCTTCGCGTATGACTCGTTGAAATCATTAGACAGCAAGCAAATTCAGCGGACGAGTTGTACGCATCGTGAGATCCGTGTATGCGTGTGCTAAATTCCGCATATCGGAGTTTAACCCGCTTCTCGGTGCTCATTGCTGAACTGCTTCTTTGACGCCACCTGTACGTGTGCTCAAATCGTGTGCACATCGATGGTGTCGTGAAAGGATTTCCACTTAATACTTCTGTTAAAGGGTTCAGATTGTTGTCTGGCGAAAAGCGAAGTCGCTGCCTTTTCTTCGTTCCCGTCGCCATGTCCCCTTTGAAGTGGGTCCAGCCCTCCTGATCTCGCGGGAGCGGTACACAAGGGCCTCAACGTACGCTCGCTAATTTGCGGAAATGGCGTACGTATCACGAGCGTACGCCAAGCGCAAAAATAACATCGAAAAATCGAAATTATTGGCTGGTGCAAATTGAGAAGGGTTAATAAGAAAGTCAAGAATCCAAGCAAGCACATATGAGTCAATGCTGAGTAAGCGGAGTTCGTGTAAGAACAAGGATTGAGCTATACTTTATCAAAGGCTTTGTTGAAATCAAGGAAGTCGCAGTCAATTATTGTTCCGGAGTCGAGGGATATGTGCAAATTATTGATAAATAATTTGTACATAATAAAAATAAGCTGGATTTTGCAGAACTGTTTTCGGAAGCCATGTTGAGCAGGTGTAAAGAAATTATTTTCTTGAAGGAACTTGATAAGGTGAGTGGCGATGATATGTTCCAAAAGTAGGAATTGCACAGATGTAAGCGGGATAGGACGAAAGTTACATGAATCATGGTTTTCCCCGACTTATACACTGGGACCACCCTGTTTATTAACCAGTCTTTAGGAATTCAGCTCAGCCGTAAAAAGAAACTGTAAATATCGGTTCAAGAATAATAGCAGAATACTCGGCCGTATTTTTCAAGAATTTTGTAGAGATACCATCACAGCCACAAGCAAACAAAATCTTCATAGAGCGTATTCCTGCCGAGCTACTTACTATGATATGCATTAAGGGAAACTTTGATGGCTCTGAGGGAATCGTTTTATTAGAACTGGCTGGTTCAGACAAGGTTTCAGCGAAGATATACGGTTAAGTCAAGATGCACACTCATTATCCGAGACATTTTCTTGAGACGTTAAAGACAGTTCGTTATGCTTCTTGTTACACCTTACAATGAACCAAAATTGTGTAGGATTTTTTTGCAGTATAGAGGGCAAAGTATGGTTAAAAAAGGTAAATTTACGTACCGCTGGAGCTTTTTATTTTGACCACCGAGCCGAAGACAGGAAGGATCTTGCAGCTCTAAACAGCCTTTTCTTGCTGTTAGAGAGCCTATTAAAGTGTCGATTGCACCAAGAGGAATTATCATTGCAGTACAACTTTCTTAGTAGAATATGTTGTTTGTAAATTCCAATATTTACTTTTGAACAAATCCCAGTTTTTCTTTACAGTGCGTTCAAAACTAGTACGAAAAAAAAGTCCAAAAAGGAACATAAATCGTTATTTATTGCGTTAAAGTGGGCTTTGTTATAATCACGGATCATTTTGAATCGATTGGGCAAGTGCAGTGGCGGAAGCGATAACGAAAAGAATTATGTCATGATCGCTGAAACCAGGCATAAGTGTTATCGGAGACACAAGATCTGAAGAGGACGTGAAGCTAAAAATCATCGCGCCATTAACAACCATCACAGCGAGTGGCTCCTGCGAGGAATAGCCAACAGCGAGTACAAACGGAATAGTAGAGCTCACTGCAGTAAGCCCCGCAAATCGCGCAATAGCGTGAGTGCACTCGCGAGTGGTGAGTGGGGCTCAGCACTCGCGAGTAGCGAGTGGCACTCACCACACGCGAGTGGTGAGTGCACTTGCACTTGTGAGTAGCGAGTGGGCCTCACGGCGAGTGGCACTCGCACTCGCCGTGAGCCCCGCTCCCCGCAAGTGGCTCTTGCACTCGCGAGTGGGGAGTGGGACTCGCAGCGAGTGGCGCCCCCACACGCGAGTAGTGAGCAGAGCTCACCGCGAGTGGGGCTCGCACTCGCACTCGCACCCGCCAGTCCAAAACAATAGCGAGGCTCCCTCGCCACTCACTCATGATTAATGAGTAAAAGATGAGTGAGCCTCGGTGTGGGAGAGCACTCGGGAGTGACCCTGCCGACCTATGCTACGATGCGACGACGGATCATGTAAATAAACAATTCAAAACTCGCACAAATGCGTGGTGACGTGTCGTTCAGTGCTCACTTAGAAAGAAATCCTGCAGCGTTACTATGCTTCAAGTATCGCATGGCATAGCGCAAGCTTCGCCAGTTTTCATTTCTCTGCTAAATCCAAAATTGTTCCGACTAATCTTTCCGAAATGAACTGCGATGCACTGTACTAGTGAATACCTTGTATTTGATATTTTTACTACGAGCACAACAATTCTCAATTTCGAGGTGAATATAGGCCGGACAGAAGATTTTACCACATGTGACAAATGTTGCCTCGCACGTTTCTCCATTTTTCAGTGTCAATATATTTTAACAAATTGCCCACAATGGTGAAATTAAGAAAAAAAAGTGCTTAATTGGCTGGAAGAGTGGGCTTGTATTTGCTAAAGAGTTTGAAAATGCCCAACATCGTAACGAGACGTCACAAGAGCAAAAACAAGCCAGTCTTTTAAAAATGAGGCATGATGTTGTCATTGGTGTCAACATAATGTCACCAACATGATGTCAATAAAAATAATGGTGATTAAAAAGAATTGTCTTTTCATGAATTTTTTTGACATACCTAACTTTGCTTTAAACTTTGGAGATATAAGGGCGGCTACAAAAAAGCGTATTCTGGCAAACATACTTTGAGGGAGCATTGTGGGCCACGCAAGGATGAGTCACAACTTTTACTGAAGAAATCCAGGATGGTCCACTTTACGGCTGGGATATTTGGCACGGAATGACCCTGCTTTAAAACTAGCTACTCGTGGAGCTACCGTTTATTAACTGATGAGCGAATCATGGGACTGTCCATTTATGTACGGAAATGAAGACCTCTTGGTCTCTGTATGTGATTTGCTGGGTCAATGAGACCAATGGCTATTTCCTGCACACTCAGCCTGGTATTCTGAGTCCCTCCTTCACCCGAGCCTCCAGTAGAGGAGGTCCTTGAAATCGCTTTCATATGCATCGCGGAATCCTCCCCTGAGCCGGGAGGAGGGAACAAATGGAGTGGCGGACGGACTCAGAACATGGCCCTGAGTGGTTTTTTTTTTCACAATATGGTCCTGGCTGAATAAATTGTTGCTCTACTCTTACGTCTACAGTTAACCCCTAAAGACCGTGAAATGTTTTTTATCAAATTGCTCCATTAATATGGTATTCTTGATGTTAATCACTATTCCAACAGAAACACTGTTGATTTGTTTGTACTGTTTTCAAGAATGATTAGTTATATGCACGTTGTTCACCGCTCAAATGCTGGGACCAACTATTCCTTCCTGTAAAAATGACCCCAAATACCGAAAAACTCTATCGTTCGTTTTATTCTACTGTCGGATCTGGTAGGCCGCTTGTACAAACTGCTTGGTGATGCTTGCTGCATTAAGTAGGTTGCACAATGCCTCAAATGTCTTTTTGATTTCGCTCCAAAGGTAATACCAAATTCTCCGCGCAGGGACATTTTTTATGGCAAATAATCCGCAACAGCAACAGCCTATTTAGTTACCCTCAAGTACGCCCCACGCAATGACTTCCACTCGCTTCTGTTCTGCAAACGCAGAACGAAACATCCAATCCACGAAGGTGTGTTTTACGGTCACTACGAGTTCACCTGCACCGATAACGGCTGCATTGATGGACGACACAATTGGCAATCAGCGGTGGCATATTAAAGGAATCAACTCATCATAAACGTGTATGTGAGCTTAACGCTGCAATGAGCAGCAATTAATAGGTTGTATTGGTTGAAAGGTTTAGCTGTCAATTTCTTCGCTTGGCAGCACTGGAGACGGCCACAGACATGGCCGATGCGCCACGGACATAGCGCGGCTTGGTCCCCTGCGCCCGCACGCCGAAGAAAAATAAAAACGGCGTGCGTTGTCTGCTCCGTTTCAACCCGATTCTCAACGGGGGTGTCAACAGAAATGTTATTAATCGCACTCACAGTGGACTCGAGCCAATACTTTGCGTTCGGTGAGGTATATTTTGTAATGTGCAACACAGTCATGTGCTTAGCACGGACAAGTAACGCCATCCCGCGGAGCCCGACGTAACCATTGACGGCGTACCGTGGCCTCCGCGATCGGCTACCGGCGGCGCGCCGGCGCGCTGCCGGTAGCCACGTAGCCGGTAGCCGGTAGCCGGTAGCCGGTAGCCGGTAGCCACCTCCATTTACGTTTCGTTTCTTGCTCTCCTCAGAAAGGTCGTCTTATCCTTGAGTGTCTCACACCCACAGCGCTCGCAGTGGCCTGCAAGGTGCCATCCCAAGTTGCTGCTGGCGGCCAACCGGTGTTCTCTGGCACGTTCGTTGAAGCAACGTCCACTCTTACCGATATACCTCTTTTGCACTACAAGGGGATGCGGTAAATGACGTCGCTGACAAACTCGGTGTATAGCGTTGCGTGCTTCTTTGCGCATGACTCCGGTATCTCATTGGCCATCATAGGGCAAAGTTTAGCCAGCATGCACGGGGCAGAACACACAACGCGCACTTTATACCTGGATGCGACCTTCTTGACGTTGTGCGAAAGCCTGTGGATATACGGTATTACGTGCGTTTTCTTTTTTAAATGCAGAGCATTTCTTTAACTCACGATGTCACCCGGCGTTGTCGGCGTTGGCGTGCCTCGGCGTCCGCAACAGCCGTTCCAGGTGCGCCCTCTCCCCTACTCCTCCTCTCCCGCATCACGCTACCCTCCTCGCTCTCAACAACAGGTCCGCACACATCCCCCTACACTATATAAAAAAATAATACTTACCGGCGCCTGGTTTCGATCCCACGACCCTGCGGGCGGAACGCAAGGTACATGGTGCTCCACCCACTGCGCCCCAAAGCCGCCACAGAATGGAAGGCTACGAACGCGCCTTATATCCTTGAATCATTCAAACTACGTCAAGAAGCTGCTGATACAACGCATTCACTACCTGTGGGTGGAACGCGAGGTACATGGTGCTCTTCCCACTACGCCACAAAACCGACACAGAATGAAAGGCTACGAACGCGCCTTATATCCTTGACTCATTCAAACTACGTCAAGAAGCTGCTGATAAAACGCATTCACTGCCACCAACTCCCCAAACACTAAACGTTAACGCAATACACCCACCCCCTATGCGACGCATTTACTCGAGTCCCCCTCGCGGGGAGATGGGCCCTTTTTGCTTCTCTTCATGCACTTTTTTACCGTGTTTCATCTTCTGGAGGATGCTTTCACACACACTTGTGATAACGGTGGGAGGAAATCGGGTGGCTTCCAAGCGGCTGATCTGATTGCTAAAACTTGCAATCAGATTGTGCTCGCACGATTTCGTTAAGGCCGAATTAAGGCATGTAGTGAACCCCTCTTTATCAACTTGGAATGCACGCTGTCGTATGGAAGAAGGCTTATTTTTCTTGCTGCGTAGCTCGACCGAACTTGTGCAAGCTCTTGCGGAAGGCGAGTTGGCGTCTGTAAATAATGTTTTTTCAATTGATGTGCAAGATCAGTTTTATTCTGTAACCCAGCAGGGCTTGTTTAGAGCAGTGCGTGAAACAATAGAGGCGTCGGGTGAAGTTGAGTTCCAGAACAAGGCTGGCATGAGCACAGAGCATTTTTTAGAGATTTTAAAAGTGTACCTCAAGTCCACCATCGTGTGTTTTATTGATTCATTCTATGTTGAAAAAGATGGTATTTGCAGTGGTTCATCTGTTGCCCAGGTTTTGTGTGACATTTACTTAGCATACATTGACAAGAGCATTGACCCAATAATCGCCAATTGTAATTTTAATGTGGTTAGGATTTTTAGATATGTGGACGACTACCTTGTGCTTTTAAATTTGGCTGATTCTAACCTTGACGTTGCTGTAGCGGATGTCACTAACACCTTTTTATCTGAATCTGGCGGGCTAGACTTCCCCACAGAGGTGCCTCAGGGGAATACAATACAATTTTTGGATCTCAAACTCACCTTCACAAAGGAGCACACGTGTTGGATGGACTACCCAAGAACGGAAAAAAGCCTTCTTCCATATCACAGCACGCACAAGGTTAATATAAATGGTAGCGAAGCTTCGGGCGAAAAGCGGTTCAGAACCTATTGCCAGCGACATCAGCATGGGGGCTTATGGGAGGGGCGATTGAAGCGCGACTAGGTGAGGAGGAAACAAACACTAGTAACAACAAAATTAATATTTTACGAACGATATTTATTTTTGAATGACATTTATTTAAAGTGTGCAAATAATTTATGAAAATGTTGTTCATTCTCAAAAACCATTTTTGTAGCGCCCTCTGAAGGATGGCACACGTCATTTCTCTGTGATTCAGACCTTGTAGTGCTCGGAAAGGCGCTCCTAAAGTTCGTATGCTAGGAAACGCCCCTCGCGTGTTTTGGTGGTGCGCATTTGCATTCGTTTTTCCTTGTTTATTTGGTGTGCACTTAATTTTTGGTGTGCGTGGAGTTGCGAGGTGCGTTGTATCGTCGGTGAACACGTTTAGTACCGTGCCCGGCGGGCACGGTGAACTACGGGACGATGCTGCCAACGGTTGGAGCGGAGCGCTTTCCTCGGTACCTACGGAAACGATGGGCTGTATGTACAAGGTTGCGACAGCAACTCCCGTACGCCTGGTGTTTTACTGCACCATTTTCCTCTCATTTCCACAGGTAACGCGAAACTATAGTACTGTTAATACGTGCACGGGGGTTGTGTAAGGAGACGTGGTGGTGCTTCGAAAAAAAAAATGGGTCTACAGCTTTGTTATATCACAGTTATTTCTTGATTTCACCTCAGGCTGGCTCGGAGCAAATGGTGTCAATTACTCTAGGGCTTCGCAGCGTAGTACCACTCGAATTTAAACGAGTCGCTTTAATTGTCTATATCAGTGCCTCCCCTATTGCATTACAACGCTTGTAGTGATCGTTGCTTCCCGTTGCTTCCCATGCGGAATCATTATTTCCATCGCAGTACTGTGTTGTGCTGCTCCGTGCTGCGCTGCTGCTATTTCTTTCCTGCTATGTGCTTTTACATACTACCGTTGCTTTTTTTTGCATCGATCCATTTTTCCCCTTTTTACTTATCTGTTGCGGCACTTGCCTAACAAGGCAACCAGGAAATTGCAGGCGTGAATGCTGAGTGAACTTACTGTAGAAACCCATGTCTACTTGATAAGATGCCAGGACAGCTGCGGTGTGCTCGCTGCGGTGTGCTCGCTGCACTTTCGTGAATCGGCATTCCTGCGGCCCGGTTTTTCTGCGTCAAGATGCAGTGCCTAGTTCTTTTCTCTTGTTTCGAAGTAGTTCTGCTGTTGACGCTTTCATTGCTCATAATGCTATGTGTTACGGGTGAAGTCAATTTTTCGGCGCGTAAGGAAAATCATAATGCATGTAGTGCCCACGAACATTTTACTTATTGTATACGTGCTGATTTTATGCAGTGTGGTAAAGTTGTTTATGTTTATCCTGGAATAAAGTTCAAATGTCTGCTTATAGCCTGACTATGCGTTATTTCTTCTCTTAGAACTGAAGTACACAAACTGAGCAAGCATTACATAACCTTGATCTATACTTAAAGCACGCACGCAACCTGCGTATGTGCGACGCAATTAAACCCAACAGTGGCGTTGGTAGAAATTTGTATCGGGGTAAGGAGTGGGCACGGTTTTGATATGAAAGGGGGCCAGGGAGAGTGGTCAAGTGCCATTTTTCGCTCTGTATCCCAAGGCAGAAAAAAAAGTTCCGGTCGAAGGGGGGGGGGAGGAAGGTGGGGGTACGTTCCTGGTTTGCCACCCACTGCAATCAAAATAAACAACTGATTGCTTTTATACAGCAGTGGAAGGCTTGAATACATAATAAAGGTTCAGAGAAAATTCAAGATGTTTTTATAAACACTGAGGCGAATCATACGACAGTATGCTTAAGTACGCTTCTCTAGTCCCGAGTCTGTACTAGTTAAGCTGGCGTTGACTTGAAGCACGCACGCCAAGGGCTCGCCAAGTTGCGTCAGATGGTAATGACATGAGCCCTCAGCGATCAGAGGCCTGCTAAAGCTATTTTGGACTCAAATTTTCGCGCTAATGCCACAAAAATGACGTCACTTTCTGACCAGATCTTGCGTCACATCCTGTTTAATTTTGTTTCCGCCGGAAGTGTTCCCTCCTCACAGAGATGGCGCGCGCCCCATGAGCAGCTTAAGAGCCGCCATTTTCGTAACGTATGGGCTTCTATGGAAGCTTCACTACCAGTTACATTTACCTTGGCACGCATTCCAAGCTGATAAAGCCGGGAATAATCACTACGTGCCTTATGGAGCATTCGGTTGGCCGCTCCGGTCCTCTGGCTCAAATTCGCCAGATGCCAAGGCGGCTCGCAATCAGAGCGCGAGAGACAGCGTACCAACCGAATGCATCGGCAATCTCGGAGCAGCTAAGGTCAGCGCGCCTGTAGCGCCAGCGTGCAGCCAGCGCGGGAAGCCGCCGGGTAACCCCACGGCACCTGACGTTCAGGAACGGTGGACGAGCCCTACTGCGCATGCGCCAACTAGACATCAAAAAACAAAGAAAGCGACTTTTTTTTTTGCCGGACGTGACGTCATACTTAAAAAAAAATGGCGGCTGTTATGCGGTTACTTTGCTGCGATCTTCTCGCCGTAATTTTTGTCTGCTGTTGCTGCGGTGCATAGGTGTTCGGCTTGCGATTGTGATAAGGGCGCTCTCGAAGAACTTCTGGAGAGCACTCACGGTGGCGTGCAGCGTGTGATTGAGACACTGAGTGTGTGCGGCCGCCTTATTTGCGCGTAGTGCGTTACGACGGTGAACACGGGCGTTCTGCATCAGTTGTGCCGCCTCGATTTGCGAGAGTGATGAGCGCGCTCGCGACAAGTTTCTGCGCTGCATTTCATTAGAGCACCGTGTTGAGGCCGCTGGGCGTTTCGTCTCCGACGTGCGAGTGCGCGTATGCCTTCAACTTCAAACGGCGGTGCTATCATGGCCAGCCGCGAACGATCGTTCGCACGAAACTCTTGTCGCTCACCACACGGTCATTGACTAAGAAATGTAAAGACAAGACTATTGCGACCGGCCAGCCACGAACGATCGTTCGCACGAAACTCTTGTCGCTCACCACATGGTCGTTGACTAAGAAATAACAAAACAAGATCTATTGCGACCTACAAAGGTGATTCCTGCGCGTCGCTTTGGTTCGTCGAATCCCGTGTCTTGTAATCTCTCCGGGACATTATATTCAGGAGGTCATGGTCCTGCTGCATATTCTTGTTAAATCATTGCAGAGGACTCTTGGCGCGCAGAAATGAAAAGTTTGTAATTATCCACGTTAGCTTCGTTGATCTCCAGAGGGTTGCTTTCCTGACGAGCGTATTGATGCGTATATCGCGGTATGGGAGCTGTACAAATGTGTTGACGGATGTGGAGGGGCACACTTTGTAGCTGTTCTTGGGGCGCTGGATATACGAGGAGTTCAAGGGTGTCTCGTCTGGTAGGTGGTTGAGGCGGGAGGTTTGGGAGTGATGGTAAGCTTCGTGCAGTTTATCTAAGGTATTATGTACTTCCAGTTCGACCAACTTGCATGTGGGTGTCGAGAGGGCACTGTTCGGTCTGTGAAAATATTTATTTCGCCCACCACCATATTTGGTGCCCGTTTGTGCTTCTGCTATCAGCCTTCGTCGTGTTCTGCTTGATCCTACACAGTGACAAAGTTTGATAACCGTAGCGGGACCCCGCACGACATGCGGCAGTGGGCCAAATTAACATTCTCAAATGCAATTTCCATAACACTGTTGGACACGAATTCTTGTAACTTTGTTCCTCCTGTGGCTACACAGCCCGTCACCATGATGCACAGAATGTACTAAAAGTCACGTGCTTTGTTGTTCCTATTTCAATGTGTCTTAATGGTAGATAGGGCAGACAAGGCGGTGGTGGGAGCATGCCGCATCGCTGATGACTGGAACAGAAACCAATTTGGTGCTCCACTCCAAGACTCAATGAGCGCCAGGTGGCTGCATGCCAGAATTTGATACGACGAGAGTGCTGAAGTTGTATGGCACAAAACAGGAACGAGAAATCTTTGAGGCCTATGTGATAAATGTAGGAGACAGATGCAATATAGAATACTGAATAATTAGTGTGAAGTGTGCAGCAGCTGTGATTGCTTTTTACATGTGGTGTTAAACCAGTGTCATATGAGGGTTTTGTTTACTTTGTAATCACTCTCAGAGGGAAATGAAGCTTCGTTGATGAAGCTCATTCCTGTCTCGATCCTTTCCTTGAATCATGCCTGACATTTGACCAAAATTTCCACGATGAAGTCTCAACTAGCTTGCGTAGCCACCTTTATTCAGTTCACTGTTTTGATGCATATTTAAGCACAAAACCCTGGGACGTCTGTCGTTAATCACTCATAAGAAACCCTTGATGCCCGCCACACTCACCACTACCACTTCCACAACTTTGCAAAAAACAGATGCAAGCACAGCCATGACAGATTCCACCGTGACTCCCAGTAAGCATGTCCCTTTATCAAAAAGGATGCATCACACCTCAAATACACTACCACGGATACAAAAGCTAGTGATCATCTACCTCATCTGGACATCACGCCTTTCTACAAGGGAATGAGGCGGCACGCACTGCTGCCCTCAAATTTACTAGCCACGGATTCGTAGAAAAGCAGAAAAGACCTGCCAGATTCCCTCACCAACCTCTAAGTCCAAAGCCGTTGTACAGATGTCTACAAACCCACACATACTACAACACAACATATTACCCAACACAGGCCCCTATGAATGCCCACCCTGTAAAGGAAGGAAGGAGAGAGAGGGAGAGAGAACAAACACTTATTTCTAAGTCCAGGTCCTAATTTGAAAGTTCAATTTACCGGATCCACGTAGTACTCCTGAATGCCTGGTCCTAATTTGAAAGTTCAATTCACCGGATCCACACAGTACTCCTGAATGCCTGTGTGGATCCGGTGCACGTGTTTGTAGAGAGCTTCCTGGGTAGCCTGGATGTTCACTGTCGGCGGGGAAGACAGCCAGAGCTCCCAGGAAGTGATGAAAGTGAGGGATTGGGTAAGAGATGGTGGGGTGAAGTCCCGATTAGAATGAGGGATGGATGGGTAGGAAGAACACCTGGGGCAGGAAGGATGGCCAGGGCTCTGATAGATGCGGTGGAGAATGTGATGGGAGTGGAGTGAAGAGGTTTGAGCCTGTCGAATGAGGCACGCAGCCTCATGAGTTAGACGGGAACTGGGGGGTGGGCACAGGGTGCGTGATAGGCGTTGGGCGTGGAATTGGTAACGGGGGGAAGCGCGGTGTTGAGTACGAACCGTCGGCGGGTGGTACAAGGTTGGCCAAAACATGGGCGAAACCGGGAAAGGTACTCGGGTGAGCGCGTCTGCTAAGGCGTTTCCGCACATGCCAGGAACCCAAACCAGTGTGAAGCGTGGCCGAGGTTTCGATTCAAGTCTCGGAGTGACGAAATCAGTGGTGTGTGGGTGGGTCTCATGGTTAGCGAAATTACGAAGGGCTGTCTGACAGTAGGAGAAGATATATACTGGCGTGGTGGTAGGAACATTAAGAGTAGCGTGCTCTATTGCAAGAGCAATGGCGTATTCTTCGAGGGAGGTCAAATCCGGTGGAGAAAGAAAGAGAAGCATAGCAGTGTCTAAAGAAGGGAGTAGGAGAAATGAAGCCATGCCCGTTGAGTTTGAGGGGATGTAGGAGATAGTACAGGGAAGACAGAGAGGTTAACCATCCAATCAACTGCACCCAATGCTTATCAGTGATTTCAAATAAATGCATAAAACTTGCATAATGAACACGTTATGGCATTTTTAACTTTCATTCATGAAATTATTTGTATAAACTTATTGTACACTTACACTGAAGTGACCAGGCAGTATATTTGAAGGTGTGTGAACATTCGCAACTTAGAATACTGTGCGAGTACTTTTTGATATTCGATTTGCAGCTCTGTTTCAAATATTTGAAATTTACAAATAGTAGAGGAACGAATGTTTGCTCTATCTGAAGACGTGCAAACTTTCAAGCTTCACTACATGGTAAGACCTTGCGGGTTGGTTTTTCTGCATGACACCGAAGCCGTGCCAAAAGCCTGATGCAGAAACCTTGCACCAAGCTAGTGTTCGCTAACTGTGGTGTATGTTAGGTTAAGTGCAACACTACGAAAGCAAAATTTATCATCTAAATAGGTTTCCTATAAATATAATAGCAGAAGTGAGAAATCAAACGTTATTGCTGGCTTGTTGGTGAGGTCCCACCGGCAACTAGCATGCCCAGCCTCCTTTCAATCATTGAGGAGAGTGGGGGGACTGCTGCCTATCATATTAAATATACCTAATATGCTTACTGTGTTCACAGTATTTTGAGGAACCCATATTTCTTTATGGCAATGTATGCAGAATTCTTGTTGCACTGGTTTGCATGTCTATGTTTTATTTTCTCTGCTACATTAAATTTTTTGTATGTCAAGCGCAAGTGCCTGAACAGAGATGTGTCTAGTTCTGACTGCCTAAGCTGTCTTTTTTGGTGTAGTTATGTTTTATACACTCTAGAAACACCAAAACAAAGATAGTGTGGTTTGAAAATATTCAATTCGCAGCCAGCTGTTACTATTCCTATTCAAAAATATTTTATTGAATTCACAGCTAAGTTTAACTTGTATTCAATTCACAGATGTCAAGTTAGTAATCACACCTTTAATATATATACAAAAGGTAAGTTGTCATTTGTAGTGACAAAAAACACTCAGCTGCAGTGGCGTCGCTAAGGGGGGGGGGCCGGGGGTCCCTGGGCCCCGGGTACCAGCCCCCAGCCCCTCGATAAAGGGGGGGAGGGGGGGGGTCCACTTGGGCCCCTACAATGTGTAATGCTGACGTCGAACACTGGAAGACAACTGTAACGAGACCACAGCTTTGGCCTGTTCAATTTACGTCCCCACCAGTCTATTCAAATTCGTTTCCTGGTACAATGGAAGTAAGCGAGGAGAATTTTGGCATCCAGGAATGTCGCGGTAGTCGAGGATGGGTGCGACTTGAGAAGTTAATTGGCTGCAGGGTGAGCGGAGGCGAACAAGGAACGATTCCTGGAGAGGGGGTGCGTCGGTATACGACTGTGACGCTCGGAGGGGTGTAGCGAGCGAGCTTGTTTTTCAATGGGACGACAGGGGCCTAACAAAGCCCCTTCATTACGTTCAGGACCACTGTTGGGGCGGCAGACGAGATCAGTAGGGGGGAGGAGTGAAGGGGGAGGCATCCAAGCCTACGAGACTTTGGTCATGTGTCCTCGGCGGTTATTTATGTGGCTTTTTTTACGCACATGATATGTTGTGTACGGGTCATGGTGAATGTTTAGCATTTTCTGTAGTCTTCGCAGTGACGCGTGGGAGACCGTGTACCCTGGTCCGGTTGTCATATTTTCAGGAGGAAACCAAGGTGAAAATGACCTGAAAAAATAAATATGGGGAAGACTGAATCTTGAGGAAGCGGGGACTGATAATTAAAACGAAATGAAAGTAAGTGTGAAACATGCAATGGGGGGAGCTAACTGTACAAATTAAGCCTGTGTTGGGAGGAGGGGCGCAAGTGGAAGAGGAGGTCAGGAGGTGGGGGCTCAAGGGGTGGGGGCTTTCAAGAGGAGGTGGGAGCTCAGGTGTCCAACATTAGGTGAGACAAATGGCTTGTCGCGATTTCCCCTTGGTTGCACCCGATTCCTTCAGTGCTTGCACTAACCAACCAATTCGCGATTTAAGCAATTGCGAAGGATCTGATATCGGGTGTTGATAGCTCATATTTTTTATGTCGTTGACTTTCCTTCATCGTGCCAAGCGACACAGCCAGCACATGGCAATTGTACGAAGATGGCATTATATGGAAGGGGCGTATCCCATGCGGCCCCGTGTAATTAAACTAATAGAACAACGGACGAGTAGCTTGTCGAACAAATTATGCAAGAAATAGAACAGTTATGTAGGCATTTATTTTATTTACCTAACTTTTAATCAGGTCAATCTACGTTTTTTTATTTCATTCCCCTGTAAGTTAAGAGCAATATAAATGAGTATCTGCGTTGCGAACATAAATAAAGCGGATAGCCGTGTGTTCATCTTCTTTCCATTTTATCATGGCTTTCGTGTGGCCGTCCCAAGGAGTTTTAAGTGAAGAAATATTTTAAGCGGATGACCTAAATATTTTGCTCTGGTAGGTTCATCTTTCAAGGTGGAGGGTGAGAAAAAAAAAAGGACAGGACAACGAAATTAAGTGCATAACAAAAAGATAAACACCGGCTACGTCACCCACTTTCTATCATTAGGCACTCGATCCGCTGAGTGCTCCCATCCCGGAATATGGTCGGGAGACCCCACGATAATTGAGGTGGGAGTGAGGGGCAGTTTCTGTGTTAGTGAAAGCATTCTGCCGAGTGCTTTGTGTACATTACTAGAAAAAAAATGTTGAAGACTGTGCGGCAAAGGACAGGACGCCCGGTGTCGTATGCAAGATTTTTGAGCTGAGTGCCCCTCCCCATGCATTGGGGAGGAAAAATCTACTGGAACGACTCAGGCAGCACAACGACGACGTCCGCTGCAAAACATCAGACCACAAAAGAGACTTCGGTGAAACGCTCCAGAAGCGTGACCAACTGGAGGAAAAGATGCAAAGAACATAAATCCTTCCCTCCGAACCCTCTTACTTGTGTACATGCGGGCACCGCGCTCCACAGCGAGGCGCTTTGTGAGTGACCGGCGCTACAACGCGACCCCAGTCACCCCTGAAAGAAGAGGGAATCGAGATGGGTCCCAAACGTCTTGTTCTTGGTTATTACTTTTGGTTGGAGAGGGCGATATTTCCTCAGCTACTGGGAAAAGGTTGTTTCATCTAGGATCTGTCTTAGACTAGTTGACTGTACGACGACGTCAATGAAATCGTCGTCACCAACACATCGGGATAGGCGCGACCGAACGGTTGTGAGCCAGCGTGTGGCGCTGATACACTCGGGCCCGTACGAATCTGATATTTTACTCAAGAGTTCTTTCTTTATCGCTTTGTAACCTCCTTCGATTCAGATTTCCTCCATTGGCTGGTGGCTGCTTCACTGGTAAGCCCGAACCTCACATTTTATACTTTATACTGTGTTCGTTTTCCCAAGACGCCAATGTCAATTAACTTATTTGCAAATGTGTGGTGGAATCTTTTTACAACGTACGAAAGGAAACGACAACATTGTCGCAGACAAACATCCACACGACTTTTTATAGCCAGTATAGCCGTGCACTGGCCGCTTAGACGACTCGTGTACGGCCAGTCGTCTCTTTCAACGCTAAATGTTCCCTTTCTATCTGCTTCCATTCTCAGTAATCGCATAGCCATAGAAATAAAGAGACCCGACAATGTATCTATTTCAAACGTACTGAAATTCTCACTTAGAGAAATTTCCAGCAGTTGCATGCTGCCACAGAGGCTGCCTTTAGTGACAAACGGGCAGGCGCAGGCGGTTTTCCCGAATTTATGGGGCGGCCGTTTCTTTCACATTTTATACCACTTTTCCTTCACAATACTTGAAAATAGCTTTTTTTTAAGTCCGGCTGTTGTTTATTTGCTGGGACAACTTCTATTTCTCCCCCAGCCTTCTTTCACCAGGCTCCGCCTGTGGTCCTTCAAGCATAATTTGTTCAAGGTGTGTTCCTAGACACAGGAAAATTGATGCGAATGAAGCGACTATTTGCCTTGCATGTGTTGCCTTTAAACAGCCCTATCATTGCTGGCCACCCTCCTCCATGCCCGCGGGACGTCTGCATGATTTAGTCGGCACAGCGGGCTGCAAAGCTTTCCGAACGCCTGTGGCGACCACCTTATAGTGTCGTTTTCTGACAAGGCCAGAGACTCTCTCACACCTCCATTGCTCTTGCAGGCATCCATTCGCTTGGTATCGACTGTAGATGTGGTACTCTCACACTGCCGCATATCAGCCTTCACTTTTCCCCTACCCTACTTTGGTTTGGCGCATTACACCCTGTGCTGCCGCAAGTAGCTCTTGGCCACTCCTTTCTCGGCTGCTAATGGTGTTTTCATCCTCACGAGTGACACACCATGATGCTCCTTACTGTTAGGATTTTTATCGATGCCTAATTCACTGAAAAGGTCGGTGTTGTGTATCAAGATCTGCACCAGAGTCGTCGTCTGGGGATCTCTAAACCAAGCTCGTGTAGCTATTATTGCCTAAATAACACACGGCTTCTTATCTTGCTGCTTACTTTTCTAATATATATTGCCAGTTCATTATAAATAACTACAGATCAAGTATCCTGTGGCTTCATTTCGCATCGCATGTCGCATATTATGCATGCTTGCATTGACGTTTCGAAGCCCATGCATTCAGTAGCTGTAAAAAGTTTTGTTTACATTGGTATTTAAATGAAAGACACAAAATTTGTCGAGACCAATCGCTCTTGTCGCGCGATGAGGGCAATGCCAAGTGACAAGAGTGACAGAAATCGCTTTTGGTAACTCCAGTCCCAAGTGTGAACCAGCCTTCATACGCTAACAATAGAAGACATTAATATTATCAATAATAACAATAACACTAGTTTTATTATTAATAATTGTTTTGTATATGTGAGGGGGAGACAAATTTTCTGGGCCCCGGGTGCAAGTTTACCGAGCAACGCCACTGCTCAGCTGCCATTGCCACACTTCTGGAGAGAGAAAACTGACAAGCAAAACTTCATCCCTGACTAATTTCAGTTTTAAGTTGTAGTGGTACTTTTGTGCTGTTCGACAAGCAATAACTTATTTGCGGTAAGATTGCTGCAGACAAGTCCTCAGTCACGCTAAACACAGAAGAAATGAACTTGAAAGCATTGCACATCATAAAATCTGTTCCTAAAAGTACCAACTGAAGTACAATATTGTTCTTCGGCATGTGACAGCACACATCAAGGACATATTGAGTGAACTGTCCAGCATCTGTTGAATGCATGGCATTATACCAGCTTGAACGTGCCTTAGAAGGGATAATTTTAAAAACGGTAACTTGAGAGGGCCCACAAAAAAAAAAATGCTTGGCACCAGGGCTAAGTGCAACTAGTTAATATTTTCTCATTCACTACTTGAAGCCTGGGTGTGTATTATTAAGGCTTGGTTCCTACAGCTGGTAACAAAAAAAAAAAAACCTTTGTCCTATGCGCAGCCCTACCTCCCACCGGGCTGCATGTCCTATTATCAGCTGGCTTAAGGTTTCAGACCAATAAAATGATTAGCAGACAGATTATGGTAGTTATTACACCTTCGCAAAGGCGAACATTACCTGCCTGCCTCACGACTCCGAACACACAATTATACCTTCGCACAGGTTAACTCCGTTGTACTGGAACAAAAACACAGCCCTGTGGTCTACGTAGAAGTGGTCTACGTTTGCAGTGGCTAGCTTGGTTACGATGGGAGTGGTCATGCGCCATCCCAGTGTCCTCGTCTGACCGGCGTTGCTGCCTCTCGCCACGGCACGTAGGCGGTGAAACGCCCAGCGGCCTCAACACGGCGCTCTAATAAACACAGTGCAGAAGTTCGACTGGAACGCACTCATCACTGTCGTAAATCGAGGCGGCAGAACTGATGCAGAGCGCCCGTGGTCACCGTCGCAACGTTCTACGCGAAAATTAGGCAGTCGCATACACTCAGCGTCCCGATCACACGCTGCACACCACCGTAAGTGCTCTCCAGAAGTTCTTCGAGAGCGCCTTCATCACAATCGTAAGCCAAACACCTATGCACCGCTGCACCGCTGCAACGGCAGGCAAAATCACGACGAGAAGAGCGCAGCCAGATGACCGCGCAACAGCTGCCATTTTTTTTTAAACCATGACGTCACATCCGGCAAAAAAAAAAGTCGCTTTTTTTGTTTTTTGATGTCTAGTTGGCGCATGCGCAGTAGTGCTCGTCCACGGTTCCTGAACGTCAGGTCCCCACGGCCGGGCTCATGCGCGCTCGCCGCTCCACCAGTCCGGCCGTGGTAAACCGGGGCGTTTTGCGTCACGTGACCCGTCCTCCCGGTCAGATCGCGCCACGCTCTCACTTCGAAGGCTGGCGCTCCGAAAGAACCACCCGAAGGTAGTTCGAGCGCTCGGATTCTACCAACCGCAGGCGCGGGCGCTTTTCAGAGCACTCCAGAGCGCTCGTAAACGCCCAACCCAATACGCCATTAATTCGGCCTTAATGAAATCTTGCGAGCACAATTTGATTGCAAGTTTTAGCAATCAGATCAGCCGCTTGGAAGCCGCCTCATTTCCTCCCACCGTTATCACAAGTGTGTGTGAAAGCATCCTCCAGAAGATGAAACACGGTAAAAAAGCGCAGGAAGAGAAGAAAAAAATGAAAACGCACGTAATACCGTACATCCACAGGCTTTCGCACAACGTCAAGAAGGTCGCATCCAGGTATAAAGTACGCGTTGTGTGTTCCAACCCGTGCACGCTGGCTAAAGTTTGCCCTGTGATGGCCAATAAGATACCGGAGTCATGCTCAAAGAAGCACGCAACGCTATGCACCGAGTGTGTTAGCAACGTCATTTACAGCCCCCCCTTGAAGTGCGAAAGGGTGTACATGGGTCAGACTGGACGTTGCTTCAACGAACGTGCCAGAGAACACCGGTTGGCCGTCAGCAGCAACTTGGGAGGGCACCTTGCAGACCACTGCGAGCGTTGTGGGTGTGAGCCACTCCTGGATAAGACGACCTTTCTGATGAGAGCAACAAACAAAACGGAAATGGAGGTGATGGAGGCGGGTTTTATTAAAAGCGCCGGCGACAAGTGTGTCAAGCACGCCGTTACTAGCGTCAAGTGAAAAATTGGGCCCATCTCCCCACGAGGGGGGACTCGAGTAAATGCGTCGCGTAGGGGGTGGATGTATTGAGTTAACGTTACTGTTTGGGGGGTGGTGGTGGGGTGGTAGTGAATGTGTTAACTAATATTGCTTATTACTATTAATTATTATTATTTCTTTCATATATTAATTATTACTTTCGTGATTTTGCGACTCGAGTCCCCCCTCGTGGAGAGATGGGTCCAATTTTTCTTTTTTTTTTGTGACGCAAGAAGTGAAGGCAAGGAGTAGGTTGTAAGTCGTTATTTATTTATTTGTTGCTGTTGTCGTTGTATTGGACGCTGAGAACGACGGCTTCGTGGTCGCTAAAGTGTACTGTTAAGGGGTCTTTAAGCAGTGGTCGTGCGTTGCAGCAACTGGTGAAGACGAGATCGATGCAACTGCTGCCGTGTATAAGCAGCTTTTTGACGTATTTGAATAAGTCAAGGATATAAGGCGCCTTCGTACCCTTCGATTCTGTGTCGCTTTTGTGGCGCAGTGGGAAGAGCACCATGTACCTCGCGTTCCGCCCACAGGGACGTGGGATCGAAACCAGGCGCCTATAACTATTATTTTCTTTTATGTAGTGTAGGGGGAGGGGTGCGGACCTGTTGTTGAGAGCGAGGAGGGTAGCGTGATGCGGGAGAGGAGGAGTGGGGGAGAGGGCGCACCTGCGCGCTGAGCTGTTGCGGACGGACGGCGGACGCTACATGTGAGTTGAAGAAATGCTCTGCATTTAAAAGAAATGTCTTAAATCACAGCGTGTAGTTTAGCAGGCGCAGCTGTCCTCCCCTCTTTTCGGTTTGGTATGCGTCTGGAATGCACGCACGCGCTATTGGACCATCTTGATTGCTCTTGAGGCTGAAGTGAATTTGTTGCCACTCTTTCTGCAGTGTTGTACTTTTTCATTTTAACCATTTTCACCACCTTTTACACTTGCTAGCATGATTATACCTTGGTGGATTTTTTGTTGTTGTTGTTTCTGTTTAGATAAGTCATGTATATATTTTGCGTGGTTTGCTTCCAATAAACAGTTGGAAGTTGGCGCCTGTATATGTCTTACCTCGTTTCCTTCGTCCACGTCTAGTTTGCACTACGTTTTCTTCTTCGTTAAAATATGTACCAATTAGCTCAGCAACAAGTTTTGTTAAGAAATTGCTGATTTGATTGTAGGGTTTACCGCGCCGACGCAACGCAGGTGATGAGGCGCGCCGTAAGGGAGGGCTCCGGATTAATTTTGACCACCTGGGGGTTTTTAACATGCGCCGAAATGTCGTTCACATGGGCGTTTTTGCTTTTCGCCTCCATTAGAAAAGCGGCCGTCGCGGCCGGGAATGGAACCCGCGTCCTCGTGCTCAGCAGCGCAACGCCTGAGCCACTGAGCCACCGCGGTGGGTCACTCGAATTTGTTGAGAGGGTGGCAGCTGGAAAACTCTACCGGGCGGCGACGTTCTTTCTCGCCGTGGAGATGGCATTTAAAATTGCGAGCTTGTGTTTTCAAAAAGACAAAACTTTTCGTTTTCTGGCAGCAGACCTCCTCACCGACGAACCGACACCACAGATGGTAGTGGAGACGCGCGAATACGCGCCGACACGCAGGCCTAGCACCTAACCAACTACGCACTCGCACTGGAAACGCACGTTTGTTTGCGGCACGGACGAAGTTCTCTAAATCAGTGCTTTTCTCCCGCCGAAGTTTCGGAAAAATTATAACAGGCAATGGCTCATCAGCGTAGCAAATTCGTTACATCAAGGTTATCCATCGCAATTCCTTCGTTACATAGAGGTCGCAATCACATGGGTGCCAATGGGTCTGGCAATGGGGAACTGAAAAATTTCGTTAAATCCAGAATTTCGTTATATTCAGGTTATTCGTTATATCCAGGTTTAACTGTGCTAGCAGTAGTGCGAGACTGGAATGAGCCAAGAAGTCGTACTTATTCCCTAGTCCTGGAGTTCAAGTGATGACCGCGCGACTGACGCCCTAGATGCCAGAAGTTTCTGGACTGCCAGGTGGTCGCTGGTAATCAGGCTCTTCCAGAGTTCATGCTCGTAGTTTCGATAAACAGTTAGACTTAGCGCCTGTCCGTGCCCACTTGCTAATCCTCTGTTAATTCCAGCTTATAACCATGTTTAGAGAAGTCAAATGTTTATATAAAGAGGATTCAAGCCATGGCTGCGCACAGAGGCGCCTCTCCTCCCGCCTCCCGCAAGAGGCGAAGTCGAGGGAGGCGAAATCGTTACTCCAGGTGTTCCGTCCGTGGCTTATCGCGGACGACCGGCGCCGACCGCGGAGGAGGCTGCGCGTGTGCGAACGTGAAGGACGGCAGCTGGGGCCGCTTTTGTGCTCCTTTTCGCTTGATTCCGGCAAATGCGCTGCGGGGCACCGCTGCAAACTTTCACTTTCGCCACGGCGAGCGAACGACGGGCACACCATGCAGCCCTCGGCACTAGTGGAGTCAATGGACCGCAATCTCGTTTTCGAGCACGGAACTCTGTTTGGACATCGTGAAAAATCACGGAGTCACGTACCTACAAAAGAAGTGTACATTTATTTATCCAAAGAGTAATTCAGTGTCTTTCATGGTAAAGGGTAATGAAAAGAACAAAAAAGCTTTGCTTTCAGCAATTTCCTCTGGATTACTTTGTTTGAAATTATATGTCTATTGACGTATTTGCACTTGAAAGGGGCCGGGACCCCGCCAGACGTTATTTCGCCTACGGCCGCGATCTCCACTTAGACATGTGGAGTGTCTAAGAAAAACAATAAAATTTCGTATTTAGCCTTTTAGCCAACAAGGACGATGAACGGAGTAACTAGAGCCGTTAGTCCTCGCGGGCGACCGTTGCTCCTCAAGAGGAGTAACTGTGAGAGCGTGCATGCCGTGCGCATTATTCGCGGAGTAAATGTTCATCCCCGCCGATTTAGAGAGCAACAGAAGGACGAGAAGCCGCATTTGCTGAGCAGTTACTCCTCCCTGTAATGGCGTAGCCGCAATGCGATCTGGCTGCTGTATCTGTTCCCAGTTTAATAATTTTCAAACAAACGTAATTATTAACAAAGGATCTTTTATATAGTGTCATCTGAACAAATCTTAGTTTGAAAATAAAAAAGGAAGCACCTTGTCTAAGTGAAGAGCCGGTTCGTGGTCAGGAGCGGTGATGTGTGATAGACAAACCCCCCATGTTGGTGTCACGCAGATCTCGCGTTAAAGGCCAAAGAAGGGTCAAAGAAAGACTCCGTGCACATGTCACGGTGAGGCAGCTGTTAGTATAAAATCGCAAAGCTTACTCACTAAGTGTAGTGAACGCACATGTTCGTACCTCCAGACAAAAGTCCATAACAACAACGGCAAATCGTGAGCGCACACTACAGCTTAGCGCTTGCTGTTAGCTTTCATTAACGGGACATTATTCCCTTGCGCACAAAAGCGATCGCGATGCCGCAACAACCATAACGCCCGTCTGCATTTTCCAGTCCCATTTTGCAAAGCTAAGTTGAAAAAGTCAGCGGCACCGAAATTCGTTTCGTCTACGCAGGAACATATGCCATGTTTCCCTATTATTTCTCTAATACAGACGATCATGAACTCGCACATATGAGACCAAAGACATTTGGAATAAGTTGCGAACATGAAGAAACTTCTTAGGGGCTGTTAGTTTTTTTTTCCAGTCGGGTGCATCGTTAGACAAATCAGCCTGCTGTCGCGACGAGGGCTATTGTTTTTCTTTTCTTTCACGAGGAAAAACGACGCTTGTGAGCGTCTACTTGCAGCTGAAGCTCGGCAATAATCCCCAAAGTTGGGTGAGCGGGAAGTGTAAGCACATGCATTCCTAGGCATTCCCACGCCAGCACTAAATGCAACGACACCGAGTGCTGAGTAGCCAACGCCTTGCCCTTGACTACCCATTTTCTGCCCATTTTACTATTACAAGGTTTTGTTTTGTGCGGGATCAATCGCATGGTAATTAAAGTGCGATTTAAAAACGTGCTACCACTTGCTACTTGAATTCGTTGTGTCCTCAATCGATATTGTTTTCAGGGGGGTAAAGGATATTTGCGAGAAATGGCTGTGTGTTAAATTCCCGAAAGTACTGTTTTCTCTCGACTGCATGTGCTGTGTTTCCAGGCAGCGCCTGTACAAGGACTTGTTGGATGTTTGTTTGCCACCAGTCATTATTCAATACAGGCACTGGGACAGACTTTTTAAAGAAGGGGAAAAGAATGCCGGTGAAACCTGCAATTTTTTTTTAACCTACACACCGAAACCCCTCCTGTAAATACGTGGTAATTATTTCCGCGGGTGCGTCGTTAGACCACTCAGCCTGTTTTTCTTTTGTGCCGTGGACAACCGACTGCAGTCTGTGAAAAAAAGCCCGGAACTATTAATCACGTATTTATCGACTTCTGGGACGCAGTGTTCCACTGGGACGTCCTCCAACATACGTTAACGAAGGAATTACACATAACACCTCAAGGAATGCGGTTCCCACCAGTTAAAAATGAGTGCCGTGTGCCTGGTGATTTGATCATGTTCCTCAGTCTTCGTAGTATATCGAAGACAAGAAGGTCAGCGCGGAATGCGGACATAAATACCCGGCCTCTCAGAGAAAACTTCATTGGAAGCGTACAGTATATACGGGAAGTGCTTCTTGTAGAGGATGAACCCCCTGAATCGTTGCCTGCACTTGACGGTTTAGTGTGCCCTAAAAAGTGTTAAAGCCACCGTGTCAGAGAAGTAGGGTTGATGCATTCTAACATCATGCGCTCACGTGTGTTGTTCTGTAAAAAAAAATTAAAGCTGCTGCACTCAATGTGAAAGCTGTCGGAAGTGCAGAGAAGTGATTACCATAATGGGCTGTAGCGACGTTATCCGCTCATTGCTACCACCCAATGCAAATCAAATTCCCCGCGTCCGCAATGCTCGAGCGCTTCCTTCCTGAAACTGCGCCAGCCGGAGTTCTGGTCTTTTTCTGCTTGCTTTTCCTCCCGCACGTGCCGGCACTGCCACTTTTTTCGCTTACTATCATAAAAACCAACCCAACGAGTGTTCCTAACTAAATGAGCGCGGGCGCTGCCGGCTAATTACGTATATTTTGCCTCAAGTGTACCGACAGTTTTCTTTGTGCTAAACAACGGGACATGACAAGCGCCAGCGCTTAACGAGTTTCGAACGCTTGTGATTACCCGCTTGTATTTCGAAGCTTCTGGGTTACGTTGCGATGACAGCGGCTACGACGAAACTCCGGCTCTACTTGGGTGCAGGGAGCGAGCTACTATGGCAAGGCGTGGCCCTAAATTGCTCTGCATTTAAAATGTCTAAGCATTCAATTAAGAAAAAGTCATCTGGTCTAGCGGGTAGCGCGTCGGGTTCGTGTTGCGGGGGGTAGTCGTGCGATTCCCGCTGAGTGGGTTTTTAAAGATGATAGTCTTTTTTGGGCTACTGTCTGTCTGTCTGTCTATCTGTCTGTTCCTCGATTAAGCCACCCGGCCAAAGTTAAATAGGTGCTGTACATTACGGTTAAATACCCACAGCAACATCTAAACGGCAAAGTCCTCTGGCAACCCGCCCCGGTAGCTCAGTGGCTAAGGCGTTGCGCTGCTGAGCACGAGGTCGCGGGTTCGATTTCCGGCCGCGGCGGCCGCTTTTCTGATGGAGGCGAAAAGCAAAAACGCCCGTTTGTACGAGATTTCGGCGCACTTTGAAGATCCCCAGGAGTACAAAATTAATCCAGAGCCCTCCACTACGGCGCGCCTCATCACCTGCGTTACGTCGGTGCGTTAAACCCCCCAATCAATCAAAGTCCCGTGGCAATGTTCATACTTGTCAAGATAATTGAGCCAAAACAAAATATTACGGTTATCTGTGGCAAGACATCAATGCGTAAAGTATATTGCAAGTCTTTTCTTTATTAAAAATACACGATGGTTGGTTTAATGAAAGGCACTCCTAGACATATACCAAAGCGGTCACCGGCGATTTCCCTAGGGGCAGTTTAAAAATGACACGGCAACAGAAAAGAAAGGTTTCAGTGCATAATTTTCACGTTCCTCCCGGAACGCAAGGGGAGTAAGTTGGGTCCTCAATTCACGCGCGTATCCGCCGTACGGCAGCGCTGGTATTGAAGCATTCGTAGTGAAGCAGGGGAACGCGGTAAATGTAAATTGACTTGAGCAATCCGCTAGCGTGGTTAGCTTGAGAGGAGCGAGACGGGAGAGAAACAGCGTCAGAAGTCAGCAGGAAGGAGAAGGGAAACAATTACATGGCAAGGGCGCCAGGCGACTATCGCCTTTCGTCGACATTTGCAACGAAGTGAGCAGACACGCGGTAAATTTTTCCGCCGCTTCTTTGGGGAAGGGGGGAGAGGGGTGAAGGGTTGGGAGAGTAACCCTTCGTCCCCTCGTATTTGCTCCCACAGGGGAGCAATGGCTGTGGCAGCGCAGTTACTCCTCCAATGGAGCAACGGCGGTCACCCGTTGCTCTCATACACTGTGGTGCATCTAACACCCTTGGTAGGGCTGCAGCCACCGTTGTCCACCGGGACATGAGGAGCTTGAGGGTAATGAGAGAGCAGACCAAGCTGCGCGAGAACTTACTAACCGTTCAGCCAGTAGGCTTAGCTTACTCACCCCTCTCCCCATTACCTTCGGTGAGCGACTCAACATTCAAAGAAAAGCCAGAGCTCTCTTTCCTCCACCAGACAAAAGCTTAACAGCTGCAGAGCATCAGTCTCTTAGACAAATACAGACGAACACCTATCCCAACATCCTCAGGCTATCGAAGATGTTCCCCGAGAAATTCTCAAACGCATGTAATAAGTGCGGTGAAATATCCACCATATTCCATGCATCCTGGGGTTGTCGTACTATATGGCCCTCAGTAAACACCAACACCAAGTTGTATGAGCTATGGGAGGCAGCTCTGGCCAGCTCTGACCCTGGGGCTCAGAAGTATCTGATCTTTAGGGCCAAGACTGGGGCAGAGGAAACAGGGGCCCTGGAAGGAGGGAACCTACCCTATTTCAATCAAGACTTTTCAGTTCAAATAAACGTTTCATCTCTCTCTCTCTCATCTCTCTCTTGACCGTTGTGGCCAAATTGCTAAAACGTCGTACTTCTGAAACCGTAACGTCACGTGGACGATGTCCGGGCTCAGAAATTGAACTAATATTAATCAATGCAAATATTTTAATGCGTAGCGTTCAGAACCCCATGTCGCAGAAAAGCTGGCCTTGTTCATGGCGTTGAACGGGAAAACAAATCACGCCATATCCACGGAATGAATGATGATAAGTGGGGCGAAGCTCGAGAGGGGGAGATCATCGGTAACCGTAACTCTCCCGTGAAAGTTCGCCCATTAAATGATTAAGAAAGACGTAAGACTGTGTGCATACATTGTACAAATCAACTTTTATTTTCGGAGTCAATGCTCCCAGGCGCAGACCTGGTGAAAGACCCCGCGCCATCGAGGACTACCCCGCACCTCCACCACAATTTGTCACGTAGGATGGGACACAACGGTAAAGAAAGAACTTTTATTTAGGGCGAACTTGTGCCCGAACAAGACGAGAGGAAACGAGCAAAGTTCCTTGCGTCTCGTTCGATCTCCGAGAACAACTGCCTGCGTTCGTGGCGTGATCAACTCCCTCAAAGCGTATATCAAAGCTCACGATAACCCCCCCGAAATCATCCTCCTTCAAGAAGCCTATCACGTCCCAGCTGTATCGGGTTACAACACGTATCACACAGGTGACCCTGAAGACCCCCATTCCATTAATCTTGTCACTTTAATAGCGAAACACCTCACGTACATGGCACTTGACACCTCACATTTTAACACACCCTATTTTCACACTCATGGCATTCTTGTGAAACCGAACCTTCAATCATCTGCTACCCTCAGAGTTGTCAACGTATACCACCACCCGCGGAAACCAACACCTCCTCTTAAATCACTCTTCACCCGCTCTCGCGATCCCCACCAGGACTCCCTCATCCTTGGCGACTTCAACTGTCATCATACCATGTGGGGCTACTCATCCATACTTCCCCAGGGTCGAAAGCTCGTAGATGCATTTCTCCAAGGCCGTTACTCTCTCCTCAACGACACTTCCTATCCTACGCGTATAGGCAACTCTGTCGAGCGAGATACGAACCCTGACCTTGCATTTTACCAGGGCACTCTCACACCCCTATGGGGGCACCTACATGAAAACCTCGGGAGCGACCACGCAATCATTTCAATCACTCTCCCCTCTCATAAGTCAGCCCCGAGGTCACAAGCCCGCATTTCGCTCACTAATTGGACAAGGTTTCGCGACTAAAACACTCCCACTCTGGACCCCAGAAATCCTGACGCTTGGCTATCCTCCCTTCGTGAAAACTATAAAAAACACACCAAACTCATTGCCCCCACACTCGCAGCCCCGTACGTAGACCCACATTTGCTTCACATATGGGACGCACGCCGATCTCTTATGCGGCGCTGGCGCAGAAATAAATCTAACCGCCGTCTTCGGCGCCGCATAAACCTACTCACTCAGGAAGCAGAAGAATATGCCAATCGATTGGCCAGCACGAACTGGTGGACACTCTGCGATTCACTAAACTCCCATATGAGCACAAAGCGCGCTTGGTCCCTCCTTAAAACTCTCATTCAGCCAACACAACGCATGGATCCGATTCCGAAGCTCTTACTTACCACACAAGAGTCCCCTACCGACCTCGCCAACTCTATCCGCAGCTTACTGTTCCCTAATAATGCAGACCACCCTACAAGCAAACTTCGCGAGCAGTCGTTTCCAGCGTCGCCCATGGACACCGCCTTCACTTTTCAGGAACTACAACGAGCACTGGACTCCCTACACCGCAACACCACCCCCGGCCCGGATAAAATCACGTATAAAATCCTGCGAAATCTTAGCTCAGACTCTCAACAATCTCTCCTCACTCTTTTTAACCATGTCTGGGAGACTGGCACGATCCCTTCATCCTGGAAACATTCTGACATCGTTCTTATCCCCAAACCCGGAAAACCTGCTTCTAAAGACAATCTTAGACCCATTTCGCTTACCTCGTGCGTAGGCAAACTTCTCGAACGCATGGTGCTTACCCGCCTCGAATGGCACATGGAACACAACTGCCCCCTCCCCTACACCCAAACTGGCTTCCGTCACGACATTTCGACACAGGACACACTGCTCCGCATCTCTCAAGATCTTTACGAATTCCCAAGCTCCTCCCAACTTCGCGGCCTCCTAGCCCTCGACATTCACAAAGCATTTGACACAGTTTCACACCAGGCCATCCTCGCTAACCTTGCCCGAACAAACTGCGGGAGCCGAATGTATAACTATATCAAATCCTTTCTCTCAGACCGCACAGCCTCTTTAAGCATCCCGGGATCGTCGGCTCCATCTTTTTATTTAACCTCTGGCACCCCACAGGGCTCAATCCTGTCTCCAACCCTTTTCAACCTGGCACTAGCCCAACTGCCTCCCCTCCTAGACTCTATCCCGCACCTCTCCTACTCCATCTATGCCGATGATATTACCCTCTGGTCCTCCCATGGTAGCCCAGCCCAACTCGAAGAAACCCTCCAAGAAGCATGTGTCGTAATAAACAGCCATGTTCGCACCTTAGGTCTCGCTATCTCCCCTTCCAAATCGGCTCTCATGATCATAACGAACAAGAAAGGCAGAGCCCCTGACCGTGACCTCATCAACATCTCCATTGATAACACCCCAATTCCCAAAACAGACTCACTAAAAATTCTAGGTCTTACTTATCACTACTCCGGTAGTTCCTACCCTACACTTCGAACTATACACTCTCAGATCGAGCAAATGATTCATCTGCTGCACCGCGTCACAAATCGCCACTCTGGCTTACACGAACAACACCTCCTACGTATTATAGATGCTTTTACCATGTCCCGCATACTGTACACAGTGCCATACCTGCATCCCACACCCACCCAACTAACCAAACTAGAGGCAGCTCTCCGTAAGCTCTACCGCATAGCCCTCGGCGTGCCCCGCTACGCTCCTACTAACAATCTTATCGCGACCGGCACATATAACACTATAGAAGAACGTATTCAGATACACAAACAAGCCCAACTTCAGCGCCTTCAGACATCTCACCAGGGTCGGGCACTGTTGCAGACGATGGCCTACCCTACTTCTTCGCTTCCTCCAATCCCCACAACTTCCCCTCCTTGGGCCACGTTCCCTCGTATCCGCATAGAACCCCTGCCTAAGAATATGAACCCCTCCAGGCATGCCACCCGCCGCTTTCTACGCTGTAAAGCCCTCACCAAACGAGTCTCCTTTCTAGAAAAGCAAGGATCAGCGGTATATTTTACAGACGCCAGTCATTTTCCCTCTACGCAAATAGGAACCGCAGCCTTTTTACGCCACTCGTCGTTGGTTTCCGCACAAACGCCTTTTTTCTGCCCGCCAGATGCCACCTCCCTAGAAGAGCACTCCATCGCTCTTGCCATAGAGCATGCTGCTCTCACAACCTCCACCGAACACCCCACTTATATCTTCACAGATTCGCAATCCGCCATCCGAAATTATTTACGCTATACCGTCAACCCCTTTTCTTCTAACTTAGTGACTGACACTCTCAACAGACATCCTTCTCACCTCTTTGTCCTGGTATGGGTACCTGGCCACGCTAACATGGACGGCAATGCAAGAGTAAACGCGCTTTCCCGAGATCTATCCCCGGGTCCGTCTATGCTCTGGCCAACCTCATACCATCCTCCTTCCACTCGTCTTCATGATCGCGAGACCCGTAAATTCACTTTACTTTCCTATCGCCTCGCCCGCCAAGTCTACCCTTCTCCAGACCCGCGCCTCACTCGCGCCCAAACCGTTCTTCTCCGCCAGGCTCATACCCGCTCCCTCCCATCTCACCACATTCTACATCGCATTCGCAAGTGCTCCGGTCCCCCAACCTGCCCTTCTTGCGGCGCATACCCCTCTATTCCCCACTCCTACTGGGACTGCGACCCCCCCGAAGCTTCCCCCCTCCCTCTCCCGCATCACCTCGTGGGACACTTGGCTGGCTCCCCCGCCCGGAACAGACGTTCGGGCCGCCCAGGAGGCTCTCGGCCTTCATATCCAGAAGATCTCCAAGGACATTCTGGACTACTATGAAGACAGTGACGCCTCAGGATCCGTCGTTTAGCTGACCTGGACTTAGGTCGGTGACTGGGCAATAAATGTTTTCTCTCTCTCTCTTGCGTGATCTCCCCCTCGCAGTGCACGTGCGCTCGCGCCTCCGTTGGCGAACACAGACAAGCTCGCGCTCCCGGTGCCGAGTTTGCGCTGCCGGTTGCAGCCGGTTCTTGCGCGTGCAACGCGGCCCACTTTGCGACATCTCCGAAAGCATGCGGCGGTCACGTACCACGAGACACAAGGGATGGACAGACCCATGGCTTTAGGAGCTCCGCCCCTAAAAAAATTGGAGTGGATGAGAAACAGCACATCTCCATCGTGCGGAGGCCGCCTAAGGCGAGCGCTGAGTTTCGACCTCCCGGAATGTTTCACACGACAAGAACGAAGCTCGATAACGCCATGGCATTCCGCGCCTAAACGTGAAGCTTCAGCGTACTCGAAGTTTTTCGTAAAATTCGTGTCGGACTTTTCCCATCTTTCTGACGTGCATGTATCATTCCATAATGCCTTCTCTATAGGGCATCTATTGTCTTTGCTTCCTTTGCGATGATGCAGCCGCACGAATAATTCTACTTATTGTAGGAACAAAGTGCTGCTGATGGCTAAATTAATAG
The DNA here is from genome assembly GCF_048455015.1 of Haemaphysalis longicornis. Lineage (NCBI taxonomy): Eukaryota > Metazoa > Arthropoda > Arachnida > Ixodida > Ixodidae > Haemaphysalis > Haemaphysalis longicornis. The sequence continues at coordinate 154,317,941 of NW_027526407.1, read as the reverse complement.
GGAATATTGTTTCTTTTCTTGTAACAAAACTTGATCCCTATACACTGGCTTCCTTCCACGGCCTAAAAATAGCGCTAAAAAATGGCGCACCCACAAGTAGTGCTGATATTCACAAGAAGCAGTACTTGTATTTGGCAGTGACGGCGGCGGAGCGCTGGTGCACCCCTGCTAAACGCACTCCGCAACTTTACAGTTCGTCCTGCTGCCCTGGGCCGCGAAGATTCCTGGCTGCCATGCGCCGTGAACCTGCGTCGACTGAAATTGGTTGCCTGGTGTTGGCTCAACATTCCGGCAACTGATTGCGGCCTTTTCTAGGTGTTATCATCGAAGCAACGGCCACGACGCCTCCTACCGCCACCACCTTCGGCTATAAAGAGGACATCACGGCGGCTGTTCCCGTCATTTGGCAGTGAAGGCAGCGGAGCACTGGTGCACCCCTGCTAAACGCACCCTGCAACTTTACAGGTTGGTGCTGCACTGCTCGTAGAAAGTTGTTACTTAAGCTATGTGCTCCGCTGCTGTTACTGCCACTTGATTTGATTCGCCATGGAGTGTGTTTTCAGTTTCTAGTGCTGTTGTCGTGTATACTGTTGTGCCTGTTTGTCGCGTGGCTTTAGTGAAAGTTATCTTATCCACAAATGATCTCGCCTACTGATTCAGTTTGCGCGAAATGCGGCGACGCTTTCGAGGATGACGAGCCCTACATGACATGTTGCGATTGTTCGGGCCGCTACCAGTTGGGCACCTCTTCTGGTATCTCTGAGAACACTTTCAAATTTAAGCGACACGACTACAAGAGGTCCTGGAGGTGTCCTCAGTGCCGGAAAAACAAACCGGGGAACATGCCTTCAAAGGAAAAAAGAAAATGAGGATGCCACTGCTCTCATGTTGGCCCAGATAATTAGAAAACTGGATAGTTCGCTGCCCCTGAAGGAAGCAGTTGCGGAGATTGAACAGTCCGTTAAACTTATGTCTGAAAAGTATGACACTGTTCTTACGACAGTCGCTAAACAGTAAACGGAGATTAAGAACCTCAAATTGAGGGTTTCGAAACTTGAGAAAGCTGATGCTTCTGATGAAGTCCAGTCTGTAACAGCTGCACTAAATAAACTAGAATTTCAAAGCAGGAAACTAAACGTTGAAATTCATGGAATAAAAGAAAAAGATGATGAATGTCTGCTGACCGAGGTTAATGTTTTTGCCTCTAAACTTGGCATTGATCCCCTCACTGATCAATCCGTGTGCGCGATCCACAGGCTTCCATCCAAAACAGACAAGATTCCTGCAATCATTGTCAGGTTCATTAATCAGGCAACTAGGGACAAATGGCTTGAAAAAAAATTGCCTCCATCTCCCCGCGAGGAAACCCTGGTGTGATGCGGCGCATCTGGGGGCTCAATTGGCGTTTCCATTGGGTTGATTCTCTACATCGCGCGAAACGTATTGTGAACGTGTAGAATGCCTTCCATCACATACGGATGTTCTCATACAAGGGACGATGGAGGCAATTTTACATTTTCATGCACATGCATACGCGAAAAGAGAGAGTACACGTGTTTTAGCGGCCACCACCCAGCGCGATACCCGCTTTATATTCACAGCGCTTGAAGGAGAGGAGACCACGGAGGAGAGTCGCGCATGCGCGCGCATGCGCACCGGAGCAGCTGTTAACGCAGCGTTAACGCAGCGAAGCGCGCGCCAACCAAGCGCGCCAGCTGTCGTTATGCTAATGCGCCGGAGTGCGAGTGTTGCACACAGCTGTGGGAGAGGCGAACGGAGGAGGGCTGCGGATGGACGCCGCCGCCGCCGACGACGACGCAGGAGGGATATGCCTCAGAGCAAGAGATGCGCCGCATCTAAAAAAGGAAACTTCTACTGTCACTCAAACTCGGCCTTTTCATCAATGAAAATCTGGCGACTCGAAACAGGATGCTGCTCAAAGCTGCACAAGATAGGGCACTCGACAACAATTTCCGTTTTGCGCGGCACCGCAACGGAAAGGTGCTTGTCCGCAACGAAGAAGGCGACCGTGCGCACCACATAAGGAAACGTTCTGATCTAGATAAAGTGGCAGATTAAAACAAGCTAGATCCTGGCTACTTCGCTTTACATGCCGAGTTACGATAATATACTCCCTTCAGAGTACCTCGAACTTGTTGTTCCTGATCATAAAAGGGCAATACACTGCTTTCACGTGAACTGTCAATCTGCCAGAAACAAAGGGAATGAACTGAACGCATTCTTTGGTAGTTTCGACTTTCAATTCGACTTTATTTTCGTGACTGAATCTTGGTATGATCAGTTTTTTGCGCCGTGGTGCTTGCCTAAATACAAATGTTTCACTGGATACAGAACAGGATCACGTGGTGGAGGTGTCAGCCTTGTAGTTCGTGATACAATACCCGTTAATCCTATTGATGAGCTTTGCTGTGTAACAAGTAACTTTGAGGTGTTATCTGTGTTGGGTGCTCAGACTGTGTGTTCTGTTGTTTATCGCCTGCCAAACGGTAGTATAGACAGCGTTTTTAACTTTCTTGAACAGTGCCTTCCTTATGCGGCTATGGGCGAGTATAAAGTAGTCTGTGGGGGTGACTTCAATAGCAATACATTTGCTGATTGTCGAGCAACGCGTGATCTGAATACTCTGTTAGCTAAATACGGCTGTTGTAATGTATTTCCTTTCCAACCAGGGCTATATTGTCCACTCCTACCTGCATTGACTTGTTTATTACGAATTTCTCCCCAAATATCGTCAAAGCCGGCGTATTATCGTATAGCCTAAGCGATCATATGCTCGTATTCCTAAGTGTAAATCAAAAACTACAGAAACACAAAACTTGCTCTTTTAAAACTTAAGTTATCACGCAGAATGGAGTGGAAAGTTTCCGTAGTCAATTACCGGAACCTAACTGGGACGATGTTTTTACCGCACAGACAGCCGATGCTGCGTACGATAACTTTATAAACGCTTTTGGCGCCTGTTGTTCCAAGTGTTTTCCTTTACGCACAGTCCGCGATCGCTCTTCTAAAATTCGCAAGCCGTGGATAACGAGTGAACTTTTTCATAAAATAAAGACAAAAAGCAAGTTATATGACAAGTTCATAAAATCACGAGAGTAAGCTGATTTGAAGGCTTTTGAGAAATTCCGTAATAAGCTCAACAATAAGCTCCGTCAAGCAAGAGCCCAATATTACGACCAGTCGTTTCACTCTTGTGAAAAAAAAAACGGTCGTTAAATTTGGCAGAGAATTCATTCCTTGCTGCAAACCTCATGTGCTCACACAGATATACATATTATCAAAGACGCCGCTCAAGTTAGCCCAGAGTCGTTACCCAACACAGTTAATCACTATTTTACTACTCTTGAAACGCCATCAGTGAACCTGAATGCTTTCTGCGGTAACACTTTCTCGTATTCGGATACAGTTTTTCTTCCCCCCCCCCCAAACGAAGCAGAGGTAACCCTATTATTCTGTGAACTTAAAAATAGTAAAACATTAGACGCTAACCATCTACAAATCAGACCAATCAAATATGTTCTAGATATTATTGTCCCTATCCTGACACATGTCTACAATCTATGCATTACGTCTGGAGTGTTTCCTAGTAAAATGTAGATAGCGAAAGTTCTTGCTCTTTTTAAGAAAGGTTGTAGAACAGACATGTCAAATTATAGGCCAATATTCATACTGCCAATTTTTTCTTAATGCTTAGAAAAATAATTCACAAGCGTATCTCAATCTTTCTGGTTCATAAGAGACTAATCAACGAATGCCAGTTTGCTTTTCGTAAAAATATGTCCACTCAGCTTGCTCTACTCGAACAAAAACAATTTATTCTGAACAACTTTGAACGTAGTTTGTTGACACTCGGTGTGTTCGTGGATTTTAGTAGGGCTTTTGACTCCATAAATCATTCGCTGTTGTTGAAAAACTTGACCATGATGGTATCCCGTGGCGTTGCGCATCATCTCTTGAAATCGCACCGGCAAAATACAATCCAGTACGTCGAAGTAAATAGAGCATTTTCTGAACCGCGTAGAATAGTAGCAGGTGTTCCTCAGGGTAGCGGTTAGGTCCCCTTCTTTTTTGCATATACCGTAATTACCCGATTCTAACGCGCCCCCGATTCTAACGCGCACCCAATTTTCCTGACAAAAAACCGAAAAAACTTGCACCTCCGATTGTAACGCGCACGGAACTGTGTGAGCAAGAAAAACGAATGCGAGAGAAACGGGTGATTTATTTCCCGAAGTAATCTCACTCATCTCACTCCTCGTCGCTCTCCTCTGACCGCAACATCTCGTCCTCGGTGCCGTCAAGCACGTTCGCGATGCCACACTTCTGAACTAACGTTCAACCATGGTCGATGGGATCGTGGCCCACGCCTCACACGCCCATCCCGCGAGCTTCTCCAGAGGCGCACGCTTTAGTCGACCGCTCGTTTTGAACGCGTGAGAGCCGCTGCTGCCATTGCTGTTATCAAGCGCGCAAGTGGAACGATTTGACGATTTGTGTGAACGCCGATAGAAAAGCCTAGGCGCCTATGCTTCCTGCGTCTGAAAAATCGTTGCTAAAAGCTTTAGCGCCATCTTGACATGGCGATGGCGATGGGTGGGACGAAATTTCCGCTGTTTCGGTTTCGTATCCGATTCTAACGCGCATGCGATTTGTCGAACTATTTGTCCGGAAAAAAAGTGCGCGTTAGAATCGGGTAAGTACGGTATGTGAACGACCTTATTGATATTGACTCAAATACCAGCTTCATTATTTACGCTGATGATACCACTCTACTATTTTCTTCTGGTAACGCTGACAAATTAGTGCACTTCCAAATTTCAGAAGTGGTCCAAGGCAAATGGTCTAACCATTAACGCCATAAAAAAACAAAGCCATCCCCTAAACAAGAAATGTTTTTTGCAAAGTGGTATTAAAATTGGTTGCCAAACCATTCAGCTTATAGATTCAATAAAAGCACTAGGCATATTCTTTGATAAACACATGTCTTGGTCTAGTAATCATTGGTATTATTTATGCTCAGTCTCACATACCACATCGTATTAAACTGCTAATTTAGAATGCTCTGTTCGCTAGCCACCTAAACTACTGTACCCTAGTGTGGGGTACTACTACGGCCACCAATATCAACCGAATCTATCTCCTGCAGAAAAAGTTCATTCACGCTCCTTTTAGGCTACGGTTCACTGCTCACACTGAACCATTTTTCCTAATGAGTCAGCTCTTGACAATTCATAACCTGTAAATTACCGGCTGGCAACTAGTTATCGAAAAGCACAAAAATCTGGGAGTCATTTTCTCAGTTCGTTGGCGAACATGAAGCCAAACAATCTGCACTATTGCACTCGTCCACCTGAGTACTGGAATGTACCGCAGCCTAGAACCAACTATGGCCTGCAGTTCTTACGGTCCTGCTTGCCGCGGCTACGTAACAGTCTTGCTTCTAAAAGCATTGATGTCAGCCTGTGTTCCTCAACAGAATTGTATGGCCACTTTTCCTGCTCGTAAAAAATAGTATTGTGCAATGTTTCTGTGTTTTTTGTTATTATGCCTTGTAATCCACTGTATTTATACTTGTGACATATTGCGATTTTAAGATGTAGTTGGTTGTTCTTTGTAAGTTGCAATTCGTTTTCTTCTGTTTTTTTTCTCTTTCCTCACCCCCCCCCCCCCTACACCAGCAGGCCTTCTGGTGTCCGCCCCCTAAGCGAGACAATTTGCGCCGGTTGGTGGATCTTCCTTTTCCAATGAACAATAAATACATACATACATCGCGTTCTCCTTTTTTGTTATTCGTGTTTTGCTCTGCTGCTGCCTGTCAACTTGGATTTTAGGGCTAGTCAAGTTGCCTACCCACAACTTTTTTCACTAAATATCCTCCATAAATTGTGCTTCTTTTATCGAAATAAAGTCATTTCACAATAGATGTAATCATGCCATATTTCGCGCAACAAATACTTTCTATGGAGAACCTCTATTCCAACTTTTCGCAATGACGTATAAAAGTTTTTCAACTGTAAAATCCTTTTGTAGTGGCTAACTTATGTACACCAAACATTCAATTCAGTAACTTTCGAAGCAATTTGTACGAACAAAGCATTGGCCCACGTAAGAGGTGAAGCGGTTTCTGCTCTCCAAATGAAGTTATTGACAGCACGCTCGTGCTCCAAACACGAAGCGGAAAAATAACACCTCTACGGCGAAGGGGCGGTGGAAAAAAATTCACTCATCTCGACGAAGTGAATCATGACGAGTGGGCGATGCACTGGGGATTGTTCTTGCCGTAAATCACCCGTGGCATTGCCCACTCGCGCATATGAGTGAGTGACAACGCGTGTGTACAGTATATACAATGCCAATCCAATCAAATCCAATCTGATACGTTTCAATTTAATCCAATAAAATCCAATGCTCCTCGTGCATGCGCGACACTGTGTGCACGGACGCCAAGCCCCGGAACAAGCGAGGTCCTAAGGTGCTTCGCCTTTAAAAGTTCCTGTGCGTGAGCGGTCACAAACAACGATTCAAATGCCGCGGTGTTTGGTCAGCGCACATTGTTACGCCTGCAATCCGTGCCAAAGCACAGACGGCGCCGACGCAGCGTTCTCTGCTGGCCGCGCCAATTCTCCGAGTGGGTGTGCGCCGTTCTTGCGTGGCCCCCATCATCTTCATCATCGTCATAGGGATTACAAGCATGTTCATCACCTCCTAAGCCGTGAAGAAGACGAGGACGTGCCCCTTCGTGAGCGCGTGTTCTTTTGCGTGAGAGCTTCCAGGCTTTAGGCACAAGCTCATCCAATTACATTCTCCTTTCCATTCGTTCTACTGGCCTTGATCAGCTGTTGCACCATGACAATACTTATATTGCAGGGCAATGCTCTCTGAAAACGGGCATGCCTATCGAGCTGATTGTCATTCAAGCTCGAATAAAAACAAACGGGTCAGGAGCAACACTTTTTAAACTAGTTATCACGAGCGAAAGGTCGGCTGGTCCTGGTTTTGCCAATGCTATGCACAGCGTATTTCATTAAATATAGGCTACTGGGTGATTCGATTCAGCCTGTCGCTTGCGCTGAAGCGCACGCGCGGACGTAACAGCGGGCGCGCCATGCATGCGAGGCGGAGTGACCAAGCGCCGGCTAAGTAGCCGTTACACCCTCGCAAAGTCACGTGGCGCCGAGCGAGAGCAGCTACGACGCCTCTGCGCAGACGATCACGTGGCGTAAAGTGACGCCACACCTGCCGCACTCGTTCTGATGGGATGAATGAACTTACAAGACGTGGCCTTCGCTCTTATATATAGGTGAGGGTGTAGCGCATTAAATATTTTCCCGGTCAAATAACGTATCCAGGCGGGGCCTGACTCAAGCGGGAATAAGCGGCAGCTTCTCATCCGTACAGCACAAAATAGCTGTGCGGGGCAAAGCACTGCCAGCAAAGCAAGAACATTCCAATGAACAGAAAATGCACTGCGGTCTCCTTACATCCTTTACAGCAGCGGTCATTGCAATACCATTTGTGTTGACGCCGCCGCAGCCGCCTGCGACATGCAGCGAAATTCGACGGTGAAGTTCGCGCGGCGGCCGCTGAGAATCAACACGCCGCGCAGTTTTCGTCGAAGCGGCGAACGCCGCAGACTAGCGTCACGAAATAAGCATTTATTTAGTGACGCTACCGCAGACCAGTGAGCTGCTTGCATCAAGGTTCCCAGATGTCGAATCCAAAACCAGATGCACGTGAACATATCGCTGCTGTTAAGTTGCCTTCAATAAAAAGCAACTATTCACCAATATAACTGCCACGTAACAATATAAACGACCTAACTAATATTTGTTTATTTGTTTAATGTGAGCGAGTTTTTTTTTTTTTTTAATTCGCGTCATAGTTAGCCCGAAGACATTATCAGCTGGAAACAATGAGCAAAACTGTTTGCGTTGTGCGTTTGCTTACTAGCTTTGCAGGTATACTTTTAAGTCTCGTGCGGTGAACTTCATTGCAATGACCATCAATTGTTCTATTTCGGCTACACTTTTACCCACCGCGCTACTGTGGCACTTTTCTGGCAGTTTTCTGCACGCGGTGTTCACGAGAAAAGAGCCGTACACGGAAAAAAGGCGCGAAAGGAGAGTCTGCTTTTTGGCTGCTGAGTGCGCAGACGCTCTGCGCAGACAGGAAGTAGAAATCTGTGACTGGCTGCAGCTTCAAAATACAGTTCCACGCTTCCGGTCGCGTTCGCCGCCTCGCGCCTGATATCTAACCCGCGCATATCGCCGGCGAACAACTGTTTTCACTACGCCGGCGGCGCAGCGGCCGCCGTCGGGCGTCGTTCGCCGTATATTCGCCGACATTTCGCTGCATGGAGGTCAGCGGTCATCCTCGCGCTTGATCAGACCCCTAACGCTTTCACCTTTACAAGGTGAACACCCCCTACACTACTGGGATGAGAGACTGTGACGCACAGTTGCAGACTTCGTAACAGGTAGTCCAAAGAAATAGTGGAGGTTATGTACTCGTCAAACTTGCGGAGACACACCCCCTAAGCAACGAATACATTCTTTTGCAAAATGATGAACCTGCTTGTAAATTGCCCTTGACCTTGTGTTAGAAGTCACGCATAAGGGAGCTACGAAAGCATAAACTATCGTTGGGGGCCGTGATCGCCACCGACAAGACCTGTCGGCGGCACTTCAAATGAACGGCCGGTTCACACATCGTTTTTCTTTAATCTCTCCGAGCGACCAGACGTCGTTTGTCCCCATTTCACCGCTCATCTAGGAACGCTTCCGAGAAAACTTCTGGCTATATAACGCCAAGCTGGCTGCAATGCGTATTGCAAGAGGCAGCGAAGCTAAGTTGATCCGAAGGTTTGTCCAGCTTAGGCACTCAGAGTGCACTACGCGTGTCCTGCTTCCGAACAATAAATAACGGAAGTTTGCGTTCTCCCTCGCCGAGTTGTCCAGTGTTCACAGATGAGTCGTAAACAACTGGTGCTCAGGGCGGCTTTACAGAGAAGCGCCGGTGATGCGCGGCCACCAAGTTTACTTGCGGCAACATGGCGGCATTGATGTGGCTAGGGAAAGTTCGGGCGGGCTGTTGCAACTAAGTTACTCTCCTCCCCAAGGGTGGAGTAGCAAATAATGAAGCTCGCAAACCGTACGAAGCATCCAGCGGTATACATCGGCGAAGAAAGCCTACGCACGGTGTTTCATCGCGCTCTCGTGAAGCGCGTGCCAGACGTGTGCCACGGAGAACTTTATGAATGTTCTCCGGTGCTCACCTTTACGCTAGGAAACAGAACCAAAAAACGAAAAATAAACGGAACAGGACAAACATGGCGGCTCGCGCTCTAAAGAGCATAGCGTGAGCCAGAGTTACGATTCCCATCGCTCGTACCTGCTTAGGCGTTAACGCAGGCAGCTGCGGATGGACGTCACCACCGATGTGAGTGCAGGCTCGCTAGCAGGACATTAATCAACCTGCAGACGAAAGATAGCGGCGCCGTTTTACAATTCTGATGTCAAGTCGTCATGCCGCGGAAGATTTTGCCGACCGATGTCTGGGCAGAAAAATCCAAAATTGAGAGCGGACACTACCGTCTGCGTTGCGATTGGGGTGAGGCCCAAACAGCGACGGCTGCGAGAAGCGACGACTCCCGCAAACAGCGCGCCGCAAAAGATTGGATTGCTCTGGGCAAACACGTCCGCCGCCGTAACGGTTTCCGCCCTCTTCCCTCAGAAAGCCGCTCGGGCCGCCTGGCACACTCCCGTGACGCCCAAAAGAAGCCGCCCAGAGCCAGCGGCACTTCCTAAAGTCGCGACCAGGGCCAGTAGGGTAGCGGCTCTGGAAGAGAAAAACGCGTCGGTGTTTGCGGTTCGGTAGAAGAAACGCGGTGAGAAAAAAGGAAAAATAGTCCTCTTGGTGTGGGTTTCCGCACGGTCACTTCATAGCTTTTTCTCTGCGCGTTTTTTTGGGCGCTAGCGTTCCTGAGACCACACCCCGCTGTTACAAATACCTGACGGCCTCTACCGACGCCCAAGCGGCAATAAAGAAATCTCACTTTCGGCGCAAAGCCATCTCCGCACGAGCTATCGCCAGGCGCCAAAGGCTGCGTTAAGATGAGCGGACAGCTTGGTAGTCAGGTTACAAAGAAGTATAATTAGGCGTCTAAAGGGAGCAGAGTTGGAACGATGCAACGGTCACCAACGCACACGACAACTTTGTAGCGGATATGTTGAGAAACGCAAGCCATATGTTTCGTAAATACTATTACCGTTATTGTTACAAACATTATGTGATTTAAGAACTAAACAAAAGCATCTTCAGCACCAGTAAATTACAGTAAGTGTTCCAATGAAACAAGTTAATTTGTCACAACTTTAGTACACAAAAAGGTGGCGCTGGCGTCACTTAGTAGTTTTGACAAATGATGTAGCCTGCATCGCTGCTGACTTCAATGCTGCATCCGCCAAGCAGTCTTCGTTGACTGCTTCGTTCGAATTGGAACGGCGCTTAACATGGAGGCTGTCCGCGAAGACGGCAACGAAGAGATCTAAAGGGGAAATTGGAAATCCCCCAAAAGCATACCGAGAGCTTAATCTCGCACCCGATGACTGCCGCGCAGCCCAAGTAACGCTTTCCGTCATATGTGGGCGACTGTGCAGTGGCTGCTCCCACTCTGAAGAAGCGTGTCAGTGAAGCTGTGGAGGATGATGATAGAGTCGTGTTAGCGGCTAATTGTCATAAGGTTTGTTTCCAAGTAGTTCCGGAAAAACAACAGTTACAGCGGTTTTCTGCAACCGTACTCCGTCCGTGCATAGCCATGTATTGACAGCATACGGGAATTCTGTAAGGTTTACAACATCCCCGTGAACTAACTCATAACGACTTGTAAATGAATTGAGTGTATTGATGAAATGTTGTATTGAAATGTTGTATGAAATGTTGTATTGTAAATGAATGAAGGTATTGATGAAATGTTTGATTTCTAAAAAAAAAAGAATTTTCACATATGTACCTAACAAGTTTGTACTGCCTTGTTCACACGTTTTCTTTTACCCGCTAGAAATTATGTAACTGGTCTTATCACAATGTAACACCACCACTCCTGCTTAGGCCCATTCGTGGCCCGCAGTATTGTTTAAATAAATAAATAAGTAAGTAAGTAAATAAATAAATAAATAAATAAATAAATAAATAAATAAATAAATAAATAAATAAATAAGTAAATGAAACTCGGCGTAATGCTATGGAGGCGTCTCAGCGGCTAACTGTGACATAATTTGAGCCAGCGTACTTTCAATAACGCAAGAGTTAGGGCCATTTTCAATCCGACACCTCCTTTTTTTCCTAATAACCGTTTATTCCCCCCCCCCTCTCTCTCTCTCTATCCTGGGAACCGGTTTTTTCGGTGCGGAGAGAGAGACAGAGAGAGAGAGAGAGAGAGAGAGAGAGAGAGAGAGAGAGAGAGAGAGAGAGAGCGTTTATTGTAAGAGAATTTACGGTGCTCTTGTAGGAGTGGCTCCCTCTTCACAGGAATCCATGAGCTGTATTAGCACCAGCTGCCCTCTCGGTGAGCAGGAGCTGGTCTGAGAAGCAGGGGCTGGACAGCAGTGTCTCCCACTGCTCTTGAGGATTGGAAATGCGGGGAAGGGGTGGTGGGTGCATGTTTTTTCTACACTCTAGGATAATATGTCGTGGTGTGCCAGGTTCTTGGCAGTATTTGCATTGTGCTGGATACTTGGTGGGTGAAGCCTACTTGGATGCGGGAAGGTGTTGGTTTGTACGAGTGTAAGTGTTGTTTCTAGAGATTTCGTGAGGTTTGGGTGAGGTAGCCGGAAATTCCGTCGATTAAGCTTGTAATGTTGTATTGTCTCGTGGTATGTTAGAAGAGGTACAGGTTTCTCCACATCCTCCGATGCCTGGTCGGCAAGTTCTCGGGCCTTTTGGTGGGAAAATTTGTTGCCCTCCACGGAAGCATGTGCAGGCGTCCATACAATCCTAACTTTTCTGTCAGGGAATTTGGTTGAGAGCATGCGGTGCGTTGCTGGTGCCACCCAACCCGACCTGAAGCTCCTGCACGCTTCCTGGGAGTCTGTTACGACCACCGTGGCTTCCGTCTGCGTGAGGGCCAGTGCCACAGCCAGCTGCTCCTCTTCTTTGGTTGATGCGGTTATTACGGTGACACTGACAAGGAGCTCTGTCGTTCTGGTGACTACCACTGTCTTTGCTCTTCTACCACGAATCGTGGCTGCATCCGTGTAGACCGTTTCCGGGAGGGTGCCGTATTTCTTGTCTAAGGCTTTCGCTCTAGCTTCTCGTCGACCGGAGTGGTGAACTGGATGCATGTTCTTTGGCAGTGGGTTGGATAAGATATGCCGCCACCGCTCAGGAAGCTGCTTGTTCGGCTTCACGTCTGGGGAGCTCCATTTCATTCTGTTCAACCGTTTTCGGCCAGTTTTTGTCATTGCAAGCCGCGCTTTCTGGCTGGAGAGGTGGCCCTCTATGAGCTCGTCCACCGTGTTGTGCAGACCCATGCGTAGGACCCTATCGGTTGACGCGCTCATGGGGATCCCAAGGCCTTGCTTCGTGGCTTTACGGATGAGGGTGTTAAGTTTTTCCGTATCTGTTTTGGTTAGAGTCATGTAGGGCACTGCGTATGTTAGCCTCGATAGTACAAAGGCCTGGAAAAGACGGATGGTATCGTCTTCTTTCATGCACCGGTGTCTATTTGTGACTCTACGAATTATGTGCACAACTTGTTCGGTCGTTCTGGTCAGGCGCTGGAGCATTATGTTCCATTTTGCATCCGCTTACACAAAAAGCCCAAGCACCCTGAGTGAGCTTCATGGGGTAATTTTGTGTCCCTGTAAATTTATTTGGATGTTGCCTTTGTCATTTTTAGTGCGACGACGCCGGATCACCAAGATTTCTGACTTCTGTGGGGAACACTCGAGCCCACTTTCCTTTGCGTACTGCTTTACATCATCGGCAGCTTGCTGCAGGCAGTCTTGAAGTCTCCCGAGTGAGTCAGTGCCAGTCCAAATTGTTATATCATCTGCGTAGAGCACATGGTTTAAATTTAGAATACTCTCTAGCCTTGCCGGTAGACCCAGGAGCGCGATGTTAAATAGGAGCGGGGAGAGAACCGAGCCTTGGGGTGTACCTCTACTCCCGATGGTGATGGGGTCAGAGGTGATATCGCCGATTTGGAGTTGTGGCTGTGCGGTCTGAAAGAAAGTCTACAACGTAGTTGTATGTTCTCTCCCCGCATCCTGTGTTGTTAAGGGTTCGTAGAATTGCCTCGTGTGACGCGTTATTAAAAGCCCCTTTGAGGTCGAGCGCTAGTGTTGCTCGCGAGGAGTGTCGAGTGGCAAGTGCGAGGATTTCTTCTTTTAGCTGAATCAGCACGTCCTGGGTTCCGAGATGCTTTCGAAATCCAAACATGGTGTCTGGCATTTGCTGGGTTTCATCCAGGTATTGCTGCATACGGTTGAGCACAACCCTTTCCATCACCTTTGCCACGCACGATGTGAGTGATATTGGCCGCAAATTATCAATATGCGGGGATTTGCCTTGCTTGGGAATAAATCTAATATCTGCTGTTTTCCACTGCTGTGGGATCTTCTTTTACTCCAACAAAATACTCCAACAAGGTCTCGAGAGCCTCGTCGTAAAGGTTGGCTAATAGTTTGTAGGAGATGTGATCGGGTCCTAGAGCGCTGTTGCGCTTGTTTTCAGAAACTACAGCCCGGAGTTCGTACAGTAGGAGCGGTTTGTCGAGGCCTTCATTCGGCTTTCCTGTGTAAGGTAGTGGGTGGTAGCTCTTTTCGGTTTGGAGGTAGCACTTTGTTTCGAGATCCTTGAGGAGCTGGTTCGAGTCTCCTTGATATGAATTGATTGTGCAGATCATATGGCGATTGGTTTCCCCCTTGCTGGTTAGAGGGTCAATCAGGTGACGGAGGAGAAACCAAGTCTTTCTGGTGGATAAGGTTCCCTGCAGGCTGTCACAAGGTTGAAGCCAGTTTTCCTTGCACAAAGCGAATGCGTATTCAGCCGCTTGTTTGTTGATTTGAGCGATCTTTTTGCGGAGTTTTTTTGTTTTGCCTCTGTCTTTTCCATCTCCTTATAAGGCTTCGCCTGGCTTCCCACAGGTGGAGAAGTCTCGTATCCCCGTGGGGTGTTAAATATGTAGTCGCAATCGTTTGGGTGTGGGTTTTGCAATCCGTCATTGTTTCAGCGGCCCAATCATCGTAGGACGACCTCGGGTTATTTTCTCTACTTGCTCGAGTCTTCCGAAACTTGTCCCAACGCGGTGATTCGGGCGAAACCTATATGAGCTTTGTAGGTGACGTCTTTGGCTGTAAGTGTAATGATTTCGCCCTTTTCCGGAGAATGTAGGGTGCGATGAAGCGTTTGGGGCAGTCCTCAGTTCCAGTGAGATGTGGGCCCTTTCAAAGTTCGCACTTGGCCACGCAGGTATGGCCGGTCGAGGGGTTGTGGACGCCGCATTGGTGGCAAACGTGGATGTTTGGATGAGGGCAGGCCGTTATCCGGTGACCCTTTTCGTGGCAGCGACTGCACACGGAAACAGTCTTCTTGTATAGTGAGCATGGATGTTCAGCTCCTTATAGTCGGACGTAGTAGAGAACGTTTTATCCTGTAAATGTTAGGACAACGGTTGGGGACTCTTTTCCCAGTCGTCGACAGGAGTAGGCTTCAAAATGAATTTGGTGAATGTTTTTCATAATTTCTGCTTCGGTAAGTCCTATGGGGACTCCACAGATGACACCTTTCACTGCGTCGTCGGCAGCCAGCCCATATAACTGGACGGCGTGCGTGATGTTGCCGACATGTATTTGGGTCAGTCGGCAGAGGGCTTTAGCTATCTCTTTAAACGGGATGTTAACGGTGGCAGTATTCTGCACCGCGTCTATGAGGAGGCGTATGTTTGCTTGCGGCCACGTGGAGTTGGTGGCTTTTAGTAGGGTCAGTGAAGGCACGGATTGGGGGATTTCACTTAACTTTAGTCCGTCTTGCGACCGAAGCGCGAGTTTGTAGTCGTCTCTGGGCAGCGGGCTGGGCCGCGGGAGAGGCTTTCATGGGGCTGGGGTAGCTCGGATTATGGGCATGGCGAGATGCAAGCGATGACAAGCCAGAAAGCGTGACATGATACTAGCAGAGACTGCCGTCAGGGCCAGCGCTGAACAGCCCAGCCGTTACAGGAATGGGGCCAGGCATGGCAGGAGAAGTGCCTGAACACCATCTTTGGGGTCAGCGGTTCGATGAAAAGGGCGACGCCCTGTTTAGCCATCGAAGATAATGCAGAAGTCAGCCCGAGCAAGCATTTTTTCGTGCGCACAGAGATCCCGCCGTATTTCCACAACAGCCTGGTTTGGTTTTAGACTAGTTTCTACTCCTAAAGATATAACCAGAGCTCGATATTTGTGGAAAGGAGAGAGGAATAGATTTCTGCCTCCCTGATTGAATACACAAGTAAGTGGCGGGCGTAGGATTCCCTTTCGAAATGACTGGTGCGATTGATTACTCTGACAATCGCGTCTCGGAATATTCCTTTGCAAGGGTAGTCCCAACAGTACACTGCAAAATGCCCTTTCTCTGGCAATTACACTGACCTATTCCGCTAAATTCCGATGAAACCCTTCGAAATCCAACACGTTCCAATCAAAGTCTTTGCTGCTCTGCTTTACCGTTATTCCTTTATTGATTCCGTGTTCCCCGTAATAAAACGCCTTTTGCGCATCCCCTAAATCGACATCTGTGCTTTTTGCTGCACCCAGACTTCGCTAGTATGATGCATGTGGGGTTTAGCGCACCAAAGGGACATCTGGGCGCGCCGTAGTGGAGGGCTCCGCATTTATTATGACCACCTGGAGGTCTTTACTACGAGTCAAAATTTTTACACACGGACGTTTTAGCGTTTCACCTCTACCTGAAAAGCAACCACCGCGACCGGGAATCGAACCCGCGCCCTTGGACTCAGCAGCACAACGTTTCGGCCACTGAGCCATCGCGGCGGCGTGTGCTTGGTTGATAGGTAGGAGTTTCAACAAGCGGAGCTTGTCAGAGTTCGCATTCCCTCCGTGCCCGGCGCCGCTCCAAACTCGGCGCAGCACAGGGAACAGAAGGAAAATGCTTGGCTAAGAAGTGCGAGGGAAAGGGGCGAGAAGGGAAAGGAGCCACGGGCAGGTTTCGGGAGAGCGCGCCCCAAGAAAAAAAAAAACCGCCCGCATCTTCTCACGGGGGGAACTCGAGTAAATGCGTAGCAGAGTGATGGGGGTATCGCGTGAATGTTGCGTAATTGGGTATGGTTTGGGAATGCTTAATTGTTATTTCGTCTTTATTATTCTTATTTATTTAATGAAGGAGAAGCGAAGGCAAAGAGTGTAAAGTTAAAGTCTGTCTTTATTGCTTGGTGCCGTCACGCAAAGCGTCAAGTCAAGCGAAAGCCAGGCAAAGACGCCCTTGACTCCGCCGCTTATATACACACCGCCCGCGTTCGAGGGGGAGGAGTACGGGGGAGAGATGCGCATGCGGACACTTCCGTACACAAGCGCGCGAACTTTCCACGCACCCACCACGCCGTTATCACGTGTACACGCCCTGCCGCCGTTACTGTTGAGCGCGACGCAGCGCACGGGTAGCTACGACGCATGCGCGCACAGACGCGCTCCCCCCCGCACCGCCGCACCTGTTGTTGAGAGCGAGGAGGGTACGGGGGAGAGATGCGCCCCTGCGCCTCGACGCGACGCGCACGCGCAGTGAGGGTGTGGACGGTGCCGACAACATCGACCAGTGACATCGCGAGCCTAAGAACTGCTCCGCATTTAAAGCGTTTTTGTAGCGTCAGCCACACTGGCCGATGTTGAGCAGTTTTGCGTGGCTCCTGAAAAGCCGTGCTGCCCATGCGGAAGGAGCAGTGACGTCGCACGGCGCACAGCTCACTGTAGCACAGCTGGCACGCCGGACCGCCGCCGTCGCGACTGGATTGGATTACATTGGGTTTGTATTGGATTGTATTGCATTGGAAATTGTTTCAGCAGCAGTAAGCATGATAATCAGCTAATCCTAGACAACCAGGAAAGCTGACAATAACCAGCTGAACCTTAGCTCACGGCTGCATATATCCTGGCATTGCCGAGCTAAGCCACCGCTAATTTTTAGTGGTCGGAATTCGCAATCAAACCTGGGTAACTCTCGTAATAAAACCGGCGTCTGTCCGATAGCGCTGTCATCACACTCGGGCTCTCCGCGTTTTCTTCGGATTCGTAGCGCCGGCGTTGGCTTTGGACTTTGGCTGCGTTTAAGTGGACATTGGCTTCAGACTTTGGCAGTTTGGGTTTTGGAATTTGGGAGGGTGGATTGTACACTTTGATTCGGAGAAAGCTTCGCTTATTAACCGTCCTTCTCTTAAGAAAGGGAAGGATGACCCAAGAAAAGTTGACCCAAGAAAAGTCAAGTTAAGCCACTGAAGACCACCGTGCTCCGCCGTTTCCTCAGTCTTCGCGTCACCATTGCGAAAATGCCCAAATTCTTTCAAGCATACAGAGCCCTTCCAGTTCGTTCGGTGCGAGGAACCCAACCCTTACGCTCGATCTCGCTGCTTATTTTTTTCCAAGCTGAGGGACAGCTCAAGTACATGCGGTAGACTGTTATGTCATGCTATAAGAGGAAAAGAAAAAAAAGAAAGAAACAAACAAACAAAAAATAAAGGGAATAAAGATAGGCAGAAAAATTAAAGAAGGAAATAAAGACAGAAAAAAGGAAATAAAGACAGAAAACAAACAGGAGGCAAGAAAGAAGGAAAGGAAGAAAGAAAGACACGAGGGAATTGAAGAAATATAGGAGGGAAGGAAGAAAGGAAGGAAGAAAAACGCAATAAAGAAGAAGAAAGTAAGGATGAAGGAAAGGAACAGGGAAAGTAAGAAATAAAAAAAGAAACAAAAAGACAAAAAAGAGTAATACAATAAAGCGAGAAGAAACAAATGAAAGAAAGAAGAACGACAGAACATTGAAAGAATGAAGAATGAAAGAATGAAATTGGAAGAATGAAAAACGAAAGAAAGATTCGACCAGATTTAGGGGAAATCCACAAGGTGGAGTAAGTTTCTGCGAAGGAAAGTTCTGGACCAGGACGAATTTTTTTTCAACTGTGAAGTTTCTGAGAAAACTGCATAGCTTTTCTGTGTAGCCGTACGGCTGCATTCAGGTGGATGTCAAACTTTCCTTCGCACGAAAGAAAGAACTTAGGAAAGAAAAAGAAAAAAAAGTAAGAAAGAATGAAGGAGGTAAAGGAAGAAAAGAGATAAAAACGGACGCAGAGAAAGGAACAAATAAGGAAAGAAAGAAAAAGAGAAAGGAAGAAGGAAATAAAAAATAAACATGAGGTGTAATAAAAAGGACCGTAAATCAAACAAATCGAACCGTAAAGTCGGTGAGAAAATGAAGACGAGGGAGAGTTGCCATGCAAGAACATACCCCTCGCGAGGGGCACGATCAAATGCAGAGCATTTCCGCGGGGGGGCGTGCCTGCAAGTCTTATGGATTACGTATTGGTTGTTGTTGTTGTAATTGTTGTCTTCCAGCGTAGACATTGTCGATGAAGTCGATGATGAAACGTGAAACGTGCCGTGAACCCCCTGCCGCGGCTATTACGCAACGTGGAGAGGCTACGACGCAACGTGGCGCGGCTATGACGCAACACAATCCAACACAATTTACTTTAATCCAACCCAATCCAATCCAATCCAATCCAATCGAATCGAATCGAATCCAATCCAATCCAATGCCCTTCGCGAGAGAGTGTTATAGTACAGTGCCTAGAATATACTGGCTAGTGTGCCGACCGCGGCCTCCCGGGTGGCACCGCGAGCGATGAATGCCGGCGGCCGCCGCTTGGAGCGCTGTCAGGCGGGTGGGTGCCGTTGGGTGGGTGCGGGCCGCGCTGCGCAGCCTTCGCAACGCCTGCAAGAGGGCTGGTGCGTTTTTGCTTTTGTTCAGCCATAATCTCTTTTATTGAGAAGTTTAGTGAGGAGGGTATGGTTCATCTATTCCGGACAGCAGCTATTGGCGGTGAGATGTTTGAGTGGCGCCCTTTGGCTCTGACGTCGGCTTAGGGATTCGCGCCGCTGTCGTCTGCTACTCTCCGCCTGTGCAGGGCAGCAGTGCCTGCGCCAGAAATCGACCGCTTTCATGCTGTAGTGGATTAAAAAGCCCATTTTTTGTAATTCAGTTATTTGTGCCAGCTTTTGCACATCAGAAGAATTTCAAGCTGTACCCCCCCCCCCCCCCCCCCCACACACACAAGTTTGGAATACACGAGGAGAGAGAAAACAACTTTCTTCAGAGCATCGGTCAGAAGATCGTGTGTAACTCGTCTAGCTTATTCACGAGGTTCAGTGCTCAGAGCTCCTCGATATGTGTTCAAAACGCACAGGCTTCCTTACAGTATTTTTGAGATGCTGCTACGAAGACACAACAGGGTAATGCTTCGTGCCAAGCAACGGGCCCCTATACACGCATCGTACAGCAGGAAATGAAGCGGCTATCTTCTATTTCTTTCGTTGCTGTTGACTTGTAGCAGATTAATGTTTTTTTTTTCTGTTCCCAACCCATCATTTTTTCTGCACCGTCACAAGTCGTATTAGAAGGTTTGGGGGTGTTTAGGAGGCTCACAAAGATGGTGTGGATATTTTCTTCAGGCTGTATGGCATACATTCCCGTCTTCACGAATTGGCTTTCGTTATGGCTGCGTGCAAGAATATGCATATCCGTATCGTTCGTTGTTTATTAACATACAAATACAAGGAGAAGGTTTGTGCTAGGTCAACGCGATCGCGCCCCAGACAACGTTGTCCAGAGGCTGCTTTTGTGCTCCGGATTTCTATTGTATCCATCATTATCAACTGGCTCTCAATCCGAACAATTATAAAATGATTACGGTATTGAAAGCTTTATACACTCGCTAACGAAAGTAATAAATAGTACACGTGTATATTTCACAAGAATCTAAACCGATGAATATTTCCAAGCAGCTATAATTGCTTTCCAACCCTTCCAGGCGTAAAGAACAAATCCTCGTCTACTTAGGATGGCGTTCTATGAAATGAAGAAAATTACTCTTACTCTTTTGTCCTGGAGTGATCAAGACCCGGCCCACTAATCAGCTCGACTTTACTATAAAATAGTTTTTTCCTCCTCTTCCTCCTCCTCCCCGTGAGTGCACTTTTCCTATAACGCATTAAGTCGATATGGCTGTGAGAAATGAAACCGAAATATAACCCAAAGTCTGAACAAACATAGTGATTTTGTATCTTTACCGTACACGTAACTCGTTTTGCTCAATAAACCTCCATACTGGTTAGAAGCCTGGTATAAAACGAGCGCGCGCGCCTATGCACACAGTAGGTTATTTGGAAATCAACCTACATTTTTTTGCGCGCCACAGTGCGTGTCCGCATACTTTCATGCCATGACAACGGAAAGTGATGTGGTACAATACTTTCGAGCGTTCGGAAAGGTTACAAAAACTGTTTTACGTTAAAAATTATTAACGGGAATCGCAATGCCTTCTGCCAAAACCGACAGCCCCGAAGGCCTGTAATTGTCTTGGTCTTGTATTTGCGCTGTTGTCGGTTACTAGCAGGTGGCTGTTACCTTTGTTCGAAAGATTGCTTAACACAGAAACTGACGCCCAGCTCCGACTCTTCGCGCTCCACACAGGACCGGCTTCGCAAGGTAAGGGGCGACGCTGGCAATGTTTCTTCCGCAGCGGTATCCAAAACTATACTTCAACTCATGCCTTTAGCTAGTGTATGCGATTTTGAGTTTAATATTTTGATAAAAATTTACGCACAGGCAAAATCTGGTGCGGAGAAGCATTAGGCGTGAACCGAACCCAATGAAACGGCAGGGAGAGCGAGCCCGACTGAAGCAGACGACAAAAGCAAGAATCCCTAAGCTGACGTCACGGAGGCGCGCTTCGCAGCGCCGCCCGTGGACGCGCTCACCGCTAATTATGGCGGTAGCTGACTGCAAGTTTCATGGCTTGCTTTGAGCCCTCGGCTAGGGGTGGCATATTCAGCCGTTGTTGCTGGCCAGGAAACGTTTATAAAGTTGAGCACAACTTCAAGTTTCGAACACACATGTTCATTTATTGATACATTCATCTGAACAACGCAGAAAACAGATCGCACAACACTTGTTACCTTTTCTAGCAAACGTAGGCACATGACTAGAATTACACAAACAGCAGAGCACGCAGTCGATCAACATTTACTGGCAGCGGCGCATTTTAAGAAACTTTTGCCGTCGCCTTTTACCCTCGCGCTCATTGTTGAGGCCCTTGACAAAAAACCGAAATCTCAACAGAACATAAAACCTTACAACGGTAGATAAAACTTCCTTTTCATGCTTTGGACAGCCAAGTTGAGGGAACAACAGTGTCTGCAGCTCACTGGAAAATTCAAGCAAACTCGTCTCATGGAGCTCGTTCTTGCTAAAAAACGTGGGAAATGCATCTTCCATGGCCTTTACAGCAGTTGACAAGTTCTGGCTAGGATACACGAGGCCCCCGTTGTCGAAATGGCTAGTAAAGTACGAAGCAGTGTCGGCACTTGCTTCGGCTTTGCTTACACAAAGGCAGCCTGCACACTGTGGACAACAGTTCTTTGCAATTATCTTTCTTGCCACATAGCCTGTAGTGTAGTAGATCAAAGCACTGTTGCTCTTTTTCTCTGTGTACGACGCATGGTCACCGCTAGACACGAGAGCTTGAACTACATCTTCAGCTTCACCGACATTCCCGTGGTCAAGCAGGTCATCCATTTTGTCTAAAAGGGACGTTCTCGTCATTTCATGGAGCTCATTTGGACTCAGCAGTGCCTTTATCACGTCCGGGGCACAGTTTCCTCCTCTAGGTGTCTTCGCTAGGTTGTAGAATGCAAGCAGATTGACCGTGGTCAGGAACTGCGAAACTGTCGGGTGGTCATTACTCCCTGATGACTGTCTAATAATGCCAAACAGGTTTTCCAGTTTATCCTGGCTCAATCTGGATGTTAAAAGATACCTGAAGCCCAAAGTCGACGTCAGATAGGACAACAAGCCCAGTGTGCTCGTGATGGTAACCCTTAGACCAACAGCCGTGTTTTCTGTCAGAAAACCACCACCTTCCGCAAACTTTTTTCCTTCTTTTTTTCCCTTGCATGCTGCTCCCATTCCTGCAGGTACTCTAGGAATCCTTCCAGAAACCGCATGTTTGGGCTACCTGGCTTCAGCGCCGTCTGGCTTGTCCGCGATGTCATCACACGAATCAGGCGATTCATTTCTTTCACGAAATCCTCTGTTGGCTGCACGGTCTCATATGAGGATCGAATGTGTTCTCTATAAATGAACAGTGCTTTGATGACCTGGTCACTGAACAGTTGAAACGCGAGGTCCACTTTCATTTTGTCAAAGCTGTTGGGCTCGAGGTGTGCGTTTGTAATTTTTGGCATTGCTTTCAGTGTTACATTTTCACGATCTTTTTCGAAGGCCGCTTGTAGAATACCACTGTGGACATCTCCAGCTGGTGTCAGGTACCCTTTTTCAACGAATCCATTTCTCACATTCTTGAGTAGGTGGGGAAAATCTGACAAAAAATAGAGTTGCCTTTTGGAGTCCACTGGGTGCTCGGTACTGCTCCGAACGTGGCTTGCGGAACCTTGAGAAAAGTAAAGTTGGTATCAGTTACTTCATCACATTTAAACACTGGAAACGTTACGGAGATACCAAATTTTAGTTTCATGTCTTTTAATGCACCTTTTTCCAGTAGCGATCTGCGCATGCGCGGGCTGCCGGTCCGCCATTCTTGGCAGTCGCCTCGGGCAAAATAAACAAAAGCGCGCCCCTCGGTTTTTGCTTAGGGAGCGGGTATAATCTCCACGTTTTCTTTTTTCTCTCTCTCTCTTTGGACTCCTCGTGTTGGGTTCGTACGTGCATACAATAATGGCTTTCTAAGAAAAGGGGCGAAGACACTTGAGACTGACCACGCTGCCAGCACATGGCTGCAGTGAGGGGGTTAGGAAAATGAAAAAAAAAAAAAGGGGGGGGGGGCACTTCGAACACGGCAGATTAGTCACGAGAACGTTCGCCTGCTACCGTGACATTCATTTGAAAGGCGCAGGTGACGGGTCAGTGCGGGAGGGGCTGCAAGACCAGGATATTTTGTGCACGAGTTCTCCGAAAGCCACATTTTCTTGGGGGTGTGCCTTACTGCCATTTTTAGTTCGCCGTGGCGGCCGCTAGAGGGACCGGTACTGGAAAAAGGTCCATTACTCCGTAACGATGCATATGACCTCAGAAGAGTTGAAACTTCAGCTTGTTAGGTTATAACTCTGCAAAAAGGCGCAAGTGTTTGCCTCCTTATCGTTCCGTCCCGTCTGTTGCGCTGCCGCTTTCGTACGAATGCATAAGACATTGGCTTACATGGGAAATTACGATGTATTCACTTACGAATGATCAATAACTTACAAATAAATAATTTCTTACGATGTTTCTGTTTGAAGAACCGAACGATGCATATCTGTTAAGTCAATTAAAAGTTGAACGCTTACGTTGCGCGAAGCATAAAAAACTACTATAACAATATACGTACGCCGTTTTATTATCTTCATAGCTTCAGTAACCCTGCCTTTCTATGCCTCACGTGACCTATACCACAACATTGACGTCACAACCATTGTTTGATATAGTTGAAACCGAAACAACATGTGAAAAAAATTACTTGTTTTTAAAATATTTAGAGATTTTAGAAGAACACATGGGGTAGCCTCGTGTTTTACTGACATCCAAGGCATCCTTGCAAAGAAAGCGCTCAAGCAAAAAATTAGCAGTGGCTTAATTAGCTCGGTCATGCCAGGGTATACGTAGCGTGAGCTAAGGTTTAACTCGTTATTCCTAGCTTTCCTGGTTGTCTAGGATTAGTTTGATTATCATGCTTACTGCTACTTCAATGACATACACATGGTATACGCATTATGTGACACATGTATATTTATCAAGCGGCTCCGACGCAGCGTCACCCATCGCCCCAGAGCTTATCTGGTTTCACAGGTGCACGCCGGTTTTGCTGCGACGCACGCCATCGTTTCCACACCCAGCCACCCCTCGCATGATCACCAAGTGGAGGCCGCCACGTGCTGCGCTTGCGCAGCACGGCTCTCCAGGAGCCACGCGAAACTGCTCAACCTCGGCCAGTGTAGCTCACGTTACAAGAATGGGTGCCTATATATTACTTTAGAGCTGCACTCGCACTGCACGGTGGGAGCAATTTTGCATATTGCGTAGAAAACAACCTTACCGCGTATTCCGAACTGCTCCCACATTTTCCTGTTCCAGCTGGCGCCGTCGCATGTGATGGAATCCACAAATAGACCAGCTTTTTCCGCAAGCACCGTCGTTTCCAAAATGATTCTTGCTAGTGTTGGGGCTTTCACATTGCCCTTTGAGGCGAAAACACCAAGGATTTGTGTCCAATTTCCTACAGAAAGATAACAGTTAACATCTGACAGTTGGGCGTCGTACAAGGTTGAAATCTACGAAGAAGAAAAAGAGCTTACCGATGAATGGCTGGAACAGCACAATCATGCCATGGTCTGCCAGCACGTTCTTCTGGTCAGCAGGTGTATGATCTCCAAGGTCGACGAAGCCTTCAATATCACCTGAATTGCAGAAAAAGCACGCAAGGAACATCCTGCTTTATACCCCGATATCTCCTATCACAGATGGGGCTAAAACAATAAAAAGAAACATAATCGCGACTTTGTGAATATTGTCAAGCACTGCTAGGTTAAGGAAATCGTAGTGAATCAGCTGACACCGCATTTTCCTCATTTACACGTCCCAAGAATTGAGTGAAGCTGTACTCACCAGCTGATTTGACAGTCAGGTGCTCCGAAAGCTTTATTTCGTCGATGAGGAGGCCACCATGACGACTGTAAACATCCATGGTCTTCGTCTTTTCATGCAGAGCATTGAAGATATTGGCACTGAGGCCAAAGCCGCCCTTGAACCGCTGGAGGTACTTCTGCAAACATGTTCGTCCTGGTAAAACCATGATGGCTTCTCTGCGGAGATGCTCGTACAACTTGGGGCTTCGCATCCTCATTAGCATACACTCCAAAATCCACTCGTCGTCGTATTGCATGCCTTTGTGTGACTTCCTTCGAGCAGCGAGGAAACAACTCTTGACCGCTAGCTGCTGCTTTGATGGAAGGGATTTGATTTTGTTGTCAAATGCTTCTTCACTGAGAGCCTCATTTTGCTCTTTCATATGAGCTACCTGTATCACTGCATTCGCCAATCTTTTTTTGGTTCTTGATAGATTTCGAGAAATGTTTTTGCGCTGTTTTTTTTCGTCGGGATTGCTTGAACTCTGCCTTTTCCTTTTTCTGCACGCTTGGTTTTGAGCCAGGACTCTCTGGTACTTGCAGAAAGCACATGATTGTCCATCGGTCTTCGTGGATAGCAAGCACTTGGCCGAAAAAATCATGTCTCTGTAGGAAATGTGTTTTCCTGAGGCAGGCTTTATGCCGCATCCGCAACAAAGACTGGTCAAAGACACTTCTTTGATGAGGGATTCAGCCTCTTGGCAAGTTGTGAGGGTATGTTTACCCTTCTCTCTCCCCCTCAGGTACACTGTGGCCACCACCATTTTCCCATCTTCCGAAGGCTTCCCAAACACGACCATCTTTTCAATGAAAAGGTTGGCGAAGTTATGTTCTTCAGCTTCACAATAGGCGTAAGCTAAAGAGTCTACTGGCAGAGAAGGTACTTTCATCCATGTCACTGGAATTGAGATGCTGGAGAATGGGTGGAGACTTGTGGTTGGCAGTCGTTTGGCAGTATCGTTTTGCGATGTATTAGTGCCTAATGCTTCAGAACCACAGCTTGGGTTGCAGTTTTGAGTTTCAGGAGCTCCAGTGTTTGCACCAAATCCTTCCAGGCCCACAGATTCGGCAATCTCAATGCCTGAGCCAAACTCAGATACCTTCGACGCAGCATGCTTACGACGCTTTGCTGGGGGCTCTTGCTCATCAAGAATTCCGCTTTTCCTCTTTGCTGTCACTTTAGACACGATGTGTTTTCGATCATCTGGGAATATCGTAGGTATGGCGTCAGGTTTCAGGCGCGGTTTATCGCGGGGATGCTCGTTGGTAACGCCATTTACGATGACGCTGAACGTGCGCTCGATGCAACTCTTCTCAAAGTGCCTCTCGCGAACCACTGCAGCTGTCGTCAGCCTCCTGTCTTTTCTGTTGATGCTGCGTTCCCATTCTGCAAGCCGCGCAGCATCGGATGGCGCAGTAAACATGGAAACACGCTCCTTGTTCGAGCGGTAACCGCTTTTACAGAGCGGGACAAAGCAAGTTTTCTCTTTGCACTGTCGCTTTGGCTTTGACATTTTTCTGCACGGTTACACGTAGATGACAGGCGTCGGAAGACTACAATCAGGAACTCAATCCATGAGTTGACCAGACGGTGAAATCGCGCAGCCCGATACACGCTCGCACAGATAACTTGTGGAAGCGCACACCATGGCTTGCATGAGCAGACACTCACAAAATACGGTAAATGCTGCACCTCGGTGCATAAAAACACGCGCACAAGCAGTTTGACCACGCACACACACCGCGAACTTGAAGCATTAACAAGCGACAAAAGCGCATCGTCTGCTGAGGCGCCCCTCACTCTGTCGTCTGCTAAGAAAGCACCCTCTCGGCAAGCAGCGCCATCTGCCGCCATCGGTGGGCTTTCATTGCAAACGGCGCCACCCTCTCCCATAGCGCATCGCTGGCGGTCGGCACACTAGCCAGTATATTCTAGGCACGTTATAGCGCCGAAATCGCGCCACCACATGAACGCGAACCGAAAGCGGCGAGAGAGGGCGTTGCGAGCGGAGAGAAGGCGAGGAGGACGCGGGGGAGAGGGCGCACCTGTGGCCGACGGTTGAATGAGTCAAGGATATAAGGCGCGTGCGCAACCTTCCATTCTGTGTCGGCTCCGTGGAGCAGTCGGTAAAGTGCCGTGTACCTTGCGTTCCGCCCGCAGAGTCGTGGGATCGAAACCTGGCGCCGGAAGGTATTATTTCTTTATATAATGTAGGGTGCGGACTACATTTTCATCATACGCTTTCGCCTATCTTTGAGGTTTATGAAACCGAAGACAGCCCGTCAAATGCTACACTTGCTCGTCTGCATTAGAACAGCTCGGTGTTCGGCTTAAGTTGCTACATACTTTGAAGAACGGTGGAACCCATCCTTGAAGACGCGTACATGCGGAACCCGCCTCGGTGGCTCAGTTGCTAAGGCGTTGCGCTACTGAGCACGAGGTCGCGGGTTCGATTCCCAGCTGCGGCGGCCGCTTTTCTGATAGAGGCGAAAAACAAAAACGCCCGTGTGTTTAAGATCCCCAGGTGGTCAAAATAATTCCGGAGCCCTCCACTACTGCCCGCCTCATCGACAGCGTTGTGTCGGCGCGTTAAACCCTACAATCAATCAATCAGCGTACACGAGGATAGAGTAAGACAACACGCACGGTGGGACTTACAACAGTTTTATGAATAAAATTGCGAAGGAAAAACAAGGTCAGGGCATGCGCCGTACAAACTAAAGTAAAAAATTAGCAGTGGCTTAGCTCGGCTATGCAAGGATATACGTAGCGTGAGCTAAGGTTCAGCTGGTTATTCGTAGCTTTCCTGGTTGTCTAGGATTAGTTGATTACCATGCTTACTGCTGCTTCAATGACACAAACACAGCGTACGCATTATGTGACACATGTATATTTGATTTAAGAATAGAGAGCGGCTTGGACAATGACAAAAAGAAGAACGACAGGAGAAGCGCTCACTTGCAACGAACATTTATTGAAGCATAGTCTCGTATTTACACATTTATCTTGTAAGCATGCCCACTGGGATACACTACATGGAAAGCATCAAAGCGATGGACACAATCAAAGTGACGTTTTCAAAAACTCAAACTCGGCAGATTCGAATTCTCGGCAGGACTGACAATACAGTGGAAGCATTTTATATTAAGAAAAAAGGGGACAAGTGCGTAAGCGACGCATATGTGATTTTGCGTGCCACCGAGTTGGAGTTTTGAAAATGTCACTTTGATTGTGTCCATCGGTTTGATGCTTTCCATTTAGTGTATCCCAGTGGGCATGCTTACAAGATAAATGTGTAAATACGAGACTATGCTTCAATAAATGTTCTTTGCAAGTGAGCGCTTGTCCCGTCGTTCTTCTCTGTGTTGTTGTCCAAGTCGTGCTCTATTTTTCAATCATATTGCACCAACTTGCCCAACAGCTGTGTTTAACATGTATATTTATCAAGCGGCTCCAGCGCAGTGTCACTAATCGTCCCAGAGCTAAGCTGGTTCCACAGGCGCACACCGGTGTTGCTGCGACGCACGAGCGATCGGTTCAACACCCGGCCACATCTCGCATGATCATCGAATGGAACGGGCCGCCATGTGCGGAACGGAGGTCGGCGAAGACGTTGGGCGCGGGGGGGGGGGAGAGACGCCGGACAGCGAGCAACGTCTGTGCGCCGTGTGACGTCCGAGCACCGTTAGAAGAAGAGAAAGGACAGTATACCCCCTCTCTCGTACAAGGACATCACACAGCATTACCGGCTTGGCCGAATGCGATACCCCCCTGTTTCTGAGCTACAAATCAGGCCCCAACAGGCTGCTCTTCGTCAACTCCAGACGAACACGTACCCACACCCTACGAGGCTGCACGCCATATACCCCACCCTCTACGATCCCCTGTGCAGACACTGCGGCGTCCCTGCCACGCTTTACCACATGGTATGGGAATGCCAAGTTAACCCCCACATCGACCCTATCCCAAACCCCTCCCGAGAGCAGTGGAGAGAGAACTCACTAGCTCTTGCCCTGGCAAACAGCTGCAGGTGATCGAACGGGCGAAGACGGCGGGTTGCTCCAATTGAGTCCTGGACTGAGGGCTCCACTCACAAGACTTTTCGAATCACACTAAAAGTTGTACTCCTGCTCCTCCTGCTCCTCCTCCTCGTCCTCCTCCTCCAATCCCATGAAGGAACTTGGGAAGGAACCTTGTACAGGAAGAAACTTGGGCACCTAAACATGTGGTTGGAGTAAGGATGGCTCAAAAGATGTCCTTGAACTTTGTACATCTGTTTTTGTGTTTCTTTTTTTCCCGAACAAGTGTGACGTCATCCTATTTTTTTTTTATATTTCCGGAAGCAATCATTATTGCACAGTTTACAGTAGGCGCCCATGTCTGGGTCTTCTTTTACTGTCTTCGTTTAAGCGCTGTTACACTGTTTTATGATAGCAGGGCTGTTGGAAAGGGACCACTGGATGGCGCTGGTGCACATGTAGTAAGGTGAGGCCCCGAGCTGAACCGGGATCACCCAACCACAACTGAATTCGATTCGAGAGCGACTTGTACCTGGTTCCCAAGGCAACCGATGTTTAAGATTGCCAAAGTAACGCTGCTCTCTTACAAAATTCAGACCCGCGGTGGAGCACGTTTTGCCAACGTCGCCGCTCTCCACCACGCGTCGCCCCAAGATGACCTGGTCACGTGACCAAAGCGCTGGGAAGGCTAGCGATTGGGGGCGAGTGGCTGGAGTAGAAGGAGATGGCTTGGTTGGCCGGTCCGGATGATGCGTTTGGCATTGTGAAAATACAGGAGGCGATGCTTGTACCCCCCTACAAACGTCATGTCACAACAGGTTCATTGTCGTACAGCAGCACCTACACCAGACACGTGTTCAGCGGTGCGATTGTGCCCTCTCATTACCATCGTCGTCATCCTTTCCCATCGCGCCGTCTTCCTCTTCTTCTCTGAGTTCTTATCACTTAGAGGCTTATCCAATTAAATTAGCTATCCTTACATTAGCTAGCCCCACATTAGCCGTCCAGTATTTGCGTCAACATGCTCAAATTACTTCTGTAGATCTCGGTTCATCTTGTCTTTTTTTGCCAACAGAAACGGGCGTTTTTTCTTGTTTTCTAATCTTTTAAGAAATTTAGAGAACCATAGATTTTGGCAGTTTGCGCGGAAATGGGATTTCGGAATAAATCTGTCAGTCAACGGCCCAAACGTCGGACAAGCCCGCCCTTTGCAAAAGCCGGCCCGCAGCGCGTAGGCCCCGACAGCCTCCACTTCCTGCTGAAGATCTGAAGCTGGCATTTCGACCAAGAAATGGTCTCCGCCTTGCCCGGGTGAGCCCAGAAAAATTGCTAATGGCTATAGCCACTGAAGTAAAGCTGCCAGTTGGAGCAGTCAACATCAAGAGGCGCGTAGACGGGGACCAAAACGTCCTTGTCGCGAGTACCCCTTGTGAAACTACAGCCATGAAGCTAAGCGAGATCAAGAAACTAACAATTGATGGGAACTCCTATGAGGTTGCGTCATACGCGCCATCTCCAGACAATTCCTGCAAAGGGGTCATTCATAACATCGACCTTGACACAACCCCCGACACAGTCCTTAAACGCATCGAGGATCCAAGTTATGAAGTTCTAACATGTAGAAGGCTTGGGAACACGGAAACGATGGTTATCACATTCTGCGGCAAACGCGTTCCCTATTATGTCAACTACAGTGGTATCCCGGTTCGCTGCTACCTCTACAAAAGAACGGTTCCTTACTGCCGCAAATGCAACGAGACTGGTCACAGGGAGGATGTTTGCCCACAACCCCCTAAAACGCTGAGGTGCGGAAAATGTGGGCTCTCTTTAACAACGGACCCGCATGACTGCCACCCCCAGTGCATCTTGTGCGGCGGCACCCACCCGACGGCGGACAAGTCTTGCGCCAAACGCTACCTGCCGCCTGTCAATCGTAGAAAGCCTCCGCTGCATCAGCAGCAGCCCTCCCGACAGGCCCGCTCTCCGTCCCCTGAACTCCGTGGTGGTGGTTCGCGCTTCCGCCAATCTCGCTCATCAACAAGGCGCAATGCCAGTCAGAGAAGGAGCATCTCGAAGCGTCGTTCCGGATCCGTGATGAAGACGTCATTGAGGAAGCGGACGCCCTCCCGCGGCAGAACACCAAGTGAAGGCCGGTCGAGGTCCCATTCCCGCCGGTCAACGGTTCATTTCAAGAACTCATCCAGCTGCAGCTCCCAGTTGAGGTCTCGATCTCGCTCAGAGTCCCGATCCCGCTCCAAATCCAAGCCACCGGCCAAGCAGCAAGCGAAAGGAGAGAAGCACAACCAGGTGAGCTGGGCTTCAGTTATCTCTCCCGCTGCTCGCCCCCCATCCCCTTCTCAGCAATGTATCGAGTGTAACAAGCTCCAGGCAGAAATTCAAACACTAAGGACAGAAATACAAACGCTCAAGAAGTTCATGGCAGAACAGACTAAGACCATTAACACTCTTACACAATCCATTTCTGCAGTCAGAGAGGTAACTTCTGAAGAAAAAACACCCCCACCTCCAAGCATTCCCCCACCAGACCAACAGCCAATAATCGAAAAGAAACGCAAAATAGAGAACCAAGAAGAAGACACCATGGAGACAAACCCCCAGTATGTCACCAGAGAAACATTAAATGCCAGCCTTGGTGATGTTACCGCCCCAATACTAACCCAACTCCAAGCCATCGCCTCCCAACTTAATCAGCTTTCGGCGCAGGTTCAGAATACTCAACATAGAGTGGAGAGTCTCGAAACCCAGACTACAACCCTCCCTGGCCGTCTTGCGCGCAGAGAGAAGCCATATCATCGCCCGGTATTAAATGACACGGCTACTGACCTCCCCATCAACCATAATGACCACTAGTGCAAAATATAATGCGTGCTGTCCCACTGTCGTTTGCAGTGGAATTGCAGGGGATTCAAAAATAAGAAAGGTGACCTTCAACAGCATATTGCTCATCAACAAGAACCCCCCGACGTAATAGCGATTCAAGAATCAACGGTGGGTGCCAAGCTCCCGGGCTATATTACACAGACAACGAAAGAAGGCAGAGACGTGTGCACTTTAATTAAGAAAAACATTACTGCCATCCACCACCAGCTCTCTAGTAACCTCCATGATTGCGTCCTTACAGAGCTGGTTTCGCAGAAACTCAAATGTACGAGCAGTCTGTTCATCCTTAACATTTATTGTCGCCCCAAAAACAAAGCGCCGGGATTGGCAGACATGATCCGACAAGCAAAGTGCCTGGCGGGTTCCAACCCATTCATCGTTGTGGGTGACTTTAACGCTGCTCACTCTGAATGGGGATACACGTACGTCAACAAACGGGGCAAAGAACTGTTGAAAATAATAGATGAGGAGAACCTCACTCTCCTCACGGAGCCAAGTGCGCCAACTCGTATAGGCACGAGCACAGCCCGGGATACTAGCCCTGACCTTACGCTCGTTGCACACGCCCCAAATGCCACCTGGAGCAATACGGAGGACAACCTCGGGAGTGATCATATGATACTACAGACGAAAATCCCAGGGCCTCAGTTCCGTAGGGTCATCGGGGTAGCAAAACTTACTGATTGGCAAGCACTACGCTCCCATAGAAGAGGTAAAACAGAAGAAAAGATAGAGGACATAAGTCACTGGGCGAAGACGCTCGTGGAAGAAATCACGCACTACACGAAGAAACTCAGCCTCTCCGATGACATTCCAGCGGTCGACCCACACCTGCTTCATTTATGGGAGGCAAGGCGCAGCCTTCTTCGCAGATGGAAGGTGCAAAGGCACAACAAGAGACTCCGCAAACGAATATCTTTGCTCAACAAAGAGGCGTCAGCGTACGCGGCCGAGCTCTGTAGGCAGAACTGGCTTCAGATGTGCTATGCTCTTCAAGGAAGACTAAGTACATCCAAGACGTGGAACATCCTCCGCTACCTAATCGACCGTACTAAAAGTCGGAGTGAAACAAGTAAGACGATGCAAGCCATCATTCACCAATTTCCTGGCACACAAGAAGACCTCTTACGGGAGCTACAGGCAAGATATTTTCCGCCTACACCCAGGGTGCAGTTGCCAGAGTACGGGGGATGCCCCAATTCAGATCTCGATAGCCCAATAACATCAGCTGAAGTGAGGGCGGCTTTGCTGAAGATCCGCCGGAACACGTCCCCTGGCATGGACCGCGTGTCGAACAAGGCCCTAAGAAACCTGGATGACGGCTCCGTGGAGGCTTTGACTACCTACATGAACGAGTGTTGGGAGAAGGGGGTGGTGCCACCGGCCTGGAAAGAAGCAGAGATTCGTCTCCTTCCAAAACCAGGCAAAACACCTTGCACGGATAATCTTCGCCCCATCTCCCTCACTTCGTGCATCGGAAAGCTGATGGAACACGTCGTTCTTAACCGTGTACAAAGGTTTCTTGAAACGACGGACCAAATGCCTCACTCGATGTTCGGTTTCCGCCCGCACCTCTCAGCTCAGGACGTACTGCTGCAGCTGAAGAAGGACATATTTGAGGCAGCCAGTCGCACTACACCCAAAACGATCCTGGCTTTAGACTTGAAGGGTGCGTTCGACAATGTAACGCACGAAGCAATCCTCACAAATCTTGGCAACCTGGGTTGCGGGGAAAAGACGTACTCATTTATCAAGAATTTTCTGTCTGATAGGACTGCGATCATTAAGATTGGCGACATCCAGTCGTCTCCCATAAAGTGTGGCAGTCGTGGTACACCACAAGGGGCAGTGCTATCGCCTCTACTTTTCAACATAGCCATGATAGGCCTTCCCCGACAATTAGAGGAAATCCCCAACATTAAGCATGCCCTGTATGCGGACGATATAACGATCTGGATTGCCAAAGGCTCTCCAGGCGTTATGCAAGACAGCCTACAAATGGCAGCGGACGTCGTCCGCACCTACGCCAGCCGATGTGGTTTAACTTGTGCCCCGCAGAAGTCGGACCTTATAATAGTACAAAAATGCCGCAGGGACGTTTCAGACATCAAAATTTGGCTCGATGGCATACTCATCAAACCGAAACCCTCAATCAAGATATTAGGGATGACATACCAGGAAAACTGCAAAAACACCCTGCTTCTCAACAGGATCCAAGAAACCACGGCTCAAATTATTCGGATGCTGCGTAGGGTGGCGAACAGGAGCCATGGACTAAAAGAAAACGACATGGTCCGTCTTGTGCAGGCCTTCGTCGTATCCAGAATCGTTTACGTGGCTCCTTATGCGGTTTTGGGGACATCGGAGCGCGAAAAGCTAGACGTCCTTCTTAGAAAGGCATATAAGCAAGCCCTGGCACTTCCTCCAAGCACCTCTACGGTACGACTCACGGCTTTGGGACTGCACAACACCATCGAACAGCTCATGGAGGCCCACCTAACGGCGCAGAAAGTAAGACTCGGAGCAAGCCCAACGGGTAGGGAAACGCTAGCTACGCTTGGTTACACGGCGCCGCACATCACGGAAAACGCAGTGGACATCCCGCCTGAACTAAGGACCAGAATTCTTGTCCGTCCAATACCCCGGAACATGGCCCCTCAACATCATGAGGGAAGACGCCTAGCAAGAGCAACTGCGCTAGAAAAACAGTACGGAGGACAAGACTACGTCGTATATACAGACGCGGCGGAATACGCGAGGTACGGGGTAAGATCGGCGGCCGTTACCTCCACAACCGACCTCCTTTCCAGTCTGACGCTTCGGTCGTCAAACACCCAGCAGGCTGAAGAGACGGCTATCGCCCTTGCCCTCTCCCAGACAAAGGCTAGCGTAATTATTACGGATAGCCAAGCCGCCTGCCGAGCATACCAAGCAGGTAGGGTTTCAAGACAAGCGCTTCGGGTTCTGCTTCAACGGCCACCGCAGAAGCAGGTCACAATCATTTGGACCCCGGCCCACTCTGCTCTTCGCGGCAACCAGACGGCACACGTCCTGGCCCGAGAACTCGCCCACCGGGCACCGCAAGAAGAGTCGGAGCGAACCTGGCAACCGCTCCTCACATACGCCGACATCACGCAACACTATCGACTAGCGGGACAACTCTATCCCCCAGTCACCGATCAGGCCACGAAAGAACAGGAAGTCATCCTGAGACAACTACAGACTAATACCTACCCCCACCCAACACGACTACATGCCATCCACCCTACTCTTTACGACCCCCTATGTACTCACTGCCAAGCACCAGGCACGCTGTACCATATTGTCTGGGAATGTCAACGGAACCCAGACCTTCCCCCCATCCCCAACCCCTCACGCGAGCAGTGGGAGAGTACGCTGGCCAGCTCTTCTCCTGAAACGCAGCTTTTGCTAGCGGAAAGGGCGAAGACAGCCGGTCGTACCAACGGAGTCTTGGACTGAAGACCCCGACCACAAATATGCTCACTTCAACTGTGATTAAAGTTTCTCTCTCTCTCTCTCTGTCAGTCAATTCATTGACCTTGTCCTTAAAGGGGCACTGACACAAAAATTTTGCATCTTGTTTTTTTTTTGTTGCGATAAGTAGCTAGTGACCTACTTATAACCTGTAGAAACCTCATTTGCTTCAGCGTGCGACGGTTGTTTAATTAGAGGCATTTCAAATGCGGCCAGTCGCAGTTTCGGTTTCAGCGAGTGCCGCGAAACGATGGATTTTGTGGATTTTGTGCGAACAAAGCTGACCACGTGACCGTCGGGGGGATATCACAGAGCAGAGCCGCCGTAGCACTGTCGAATCCGCATCGACGGCAGTTTCTGCGAATGCCCCCACGTACTGATCTCGTGAGGCGCATAATTAAAAAGCGACCGTGGATGTGACGCAGGCGCTGCGAGTGCGAATGCTACCGCGGCTAAAGAACGACGCGCGACGCTCGAGACGGTGGGTGGCAAGACGCGCGCTGGGAGCAGCCGGCCGGTCTGCCTACAGGTCCGCCTACAGATGTGTTCGGCTTAGCACTGCGGCGGATATTCGAGTGCCGCTCTCGTAAGCGGTGCAGATCACAATTTTTAATGCAACCCGCCATCGCATCATAAACTCCTTTCTCATGTAAGCCACCATGGTCGGGACTTGGGGACAATTTCGTGCAGCGGTAACAAGCTATCACTCGAGCTACCTGCGCCGGCCTGGGCCACTTCGCGGCCGTGGCCGTCGCCTGCACAGTGACCGTGCGGCTAGCTCAGTGGGCTTTTCGTGCCTCCGGCGCGTTTTCGCATCCAATGGTAATAAACAGTAATAGAAACAGAGTGCCTGGAATCGCTGTAGAACTTTGGTCGCGGCCAGCTGCCCCATGAGCTGACGAAATCACGGCGCCTCCGCCGCCAACGATCGGGTCGTTCGTTCTCGAGAGCAG
Organism: Haemaphysalis longicornis; assembly: GCF_048455015.1. Taxonomy (NCBI): domain Eukaryota; kingdom Metazoa; phylum Arthropoda; class Arachnida; order Ixodida; family Ixodidae; genus Haemaphysalis; species Haemaphysalis longicornis. Next base: position 154,281,610 of record NW_027526407.1, on the reverse strand, counting down.
AAGCTCCGCCCTCCGGCCCTCCGATTGGAGCGGCGAGCTGGGCGAGCCGGCGAAAAACGCCGGCAGAGCGGAAGCGGCAAACACAAACTCGTGACGTGTTTGAATGTTGTTTATTTACACGATATCCTCGGGATGTCGATTGCGCGTGGTCCTCTGCTGGCTGCTCGGTTGCGTTTCGCACACTTTAAAATTGATTTTAAATATGTTCTAGGCTGTATTCGCCGCTGATATTTTGCAGATGATGTATATGTGTTCGCACCAATCTATCCCTGAAGTTATCTCGCCTTCAAAATCTGGTGTCAGTGCCCCTTTAAACAATGTCTAGTTTTCTTCGATAGACCGGGAATAGAAATTATATTCCAAACTAGATAAGATTACGCTAAGCTCCGACTTTATTGCTGCATAATTTCCCTTGTCGTAAAGCAAATGGTTTTCCGGTTGGTTTGACGAATCAGAGGTTTAAAGGGGCCCTGAAAGGCATTTTGAGCACACTAAATGAACTAGCGCAACCGTTAGATTGGGTCGTCAACGTCCTCTGTGCCAAGTATTACTCTTTTACGCGCAGCGGAAAGCTCACACTTTTGTTGCAAAGTTTGTCGTTTTTTTCTCACCCTTCCCTTCGTGTTTTTGGACGCCGCCATCTTCACATGTCTACATCATCGATTCCCAGATGTTCGTCATGAGCTAGACATCCTGCTATTGGGCGGCTTTTTCACGCACTTCCGGCAAAGAGATGAGTCGTCTTCTCAGCGTCGGCTCGCCGGCTGGTCTGCTAGCGGAGTGCCGGAGTGCTTGGGCATTTTACGACAAACGAAACAAGTGTAAAACAAACGCTTAACCGTTTGTATTGAATGCAACACGGCCATAACACGACATGGATATTCTCTTACCTGAGTACTTTCCATAAAGAAAGCGTTGAAGCCCCGTGGCACTTCTTTCGTGCAATCGCAGAGAACGCCCTGAGCCGAATGCCCGGGTTTGACGGATACATTTTATTCCACTTCAAAACAATCCACAGATGCGTTTCGAACGAACACAACGTCACAACATGCGTTGAAAGTCTCAACCACGATTGACAGAGGATGGGTTGCCTCCTGCCCGTCGTAAAATTCGGTACTCACCTCGCGCGCGGTTTGCGGGGACGAACAGCAAGTCACTTAACTCTGGCGCACAAGCCGATGGCTTTTAGCCACGCACACTGCACATACCCCATGCGAGGTTGAGTCGTACGCCGCTTGAGAAAGATAATCCAGACCATGGGAAGCACTATCCACCCGCAGAAGCACAACGTCTCATTTCATCGCGAAACAAAGGCGTCCACAACACACACACCATCGCCTCCTGTAATGCCAAACGCATCTCGCACGTCCCAATGGGAGTGAGTGGTACGCCTGCAGTGCCCACATGTCGCGAAGTGGGGCCCCAAGCTGAACCGGGATCACGCAACCGTAACTGACTTCTGGAGCGGTTTGTGCCTTATTATTGCCAAGGCAACCGATGTTTGAGATTGTCAAACAAATGGCGCTCGCTCCAGCGCTAGAAAGCTCAGAGCCCCGCCGGAGCATGTTTTGCCAACGTTGCCGCTCTCCACCACGCGCCGCCCCAAGCTGAACTGGTCACATGATTGAAGCGTTTTGTGCGCGGGGTCTGTATCGTTTTAATATGACTTTTTCACATGCCGCCGGCAGGAATTACCACCGCCGCAAAATAAGACCCGGCACCAGCGGGGCCACATCTGATACGGCGCTTTTTGGATAAACAGTGCGCGGTGCATCAAGGGAACGAGCGCACGACCCTCCCCGTGCGGCTGCGAGTTCGCCGCCGATAAAAAGTCATGTGCCGCCAGCAACGTACACCGCGAAAGGGCAAGGCCAGGCCGCCGCATACATGCGGCCAGAGTTTTCGTTAGTTTTTCCAGCCTTGAGCGGAGCGCGGGATTCATGGTGTCAACAAAGCTTGCCCGTAGCAGACGACAGTCTGAGCAGCGCAAGTACGCGGTGACGGAAGTACGTCACCGCTGCGGAGCGCAGCATCATGGGAGGCAAGGCTCGCGCGCCGTCAACAGCGGAGAGTAAGTCGAAAGGAGGAGGAAACTCGGAGCGACGATAATGCGCGGTTTTTGATTTACGATTTCTCAGCTAATACTCATCGCTTTAACAAAATTCTTGCGGGAGGAGATTGAAAATACGTTGCTTTATTTGGGTACATGTACATCCATGCATCGGCGGAAGGTATTTCAGGACCCTTTAAATGTAAAATGGGTATGGAAACATTGTGGTCACTTATTTTGGGAGAAGAGTAATCGAGAACGTGCTCTCAGGAAGACTGGTTACTATCAAGTACAAAATATTTTCACACTCTTGACTTACGCGGGTTGGCACAGACACCACTTGCGAAATGTTAAAGTTAAAAAAAACGTCCAAGAAAGCCCAAGCTTCACCTTGGGCTTGTGACGGCGTGGCTTGTTTAAGCCAATTAATACCCGGAAAATTGAAATCACCGAACAAATGTATTGGGGTACTTTCTTGTAACTTTACAAGAAAGTAACTTTGTAAGTTTTCGTCTTACATTGTTTCACAAACTATACCATCATCCCACCCTACACAACCAACTCATTATTCAACCGCAATACGTTTCCCGCCGAATCGATCACCCTCACAAAGTTGGCATTGAACATAGCAGCACGCGACATTTTTCCGAATCGTTCATTCTCAGAACATCACGTGATTGGAACCGCCTTCCCCCAAGTGTCGTGTCCATTAATGATAACCGTTTATTTCACAATGCGTTAGTTAATATTGTATAACCGGGATAATTTGTTTTGTTACCATAGTTGATGTATTTTCATGTGTTATTGCTTTGTTTTTGTAACCCACTCCCCTCTGTCATGCCTCTGGCCCTGGGGGTGTAATAAATAAATAAATAAATAAATAAATAAATAAATAAATAAATAAATAAATAAATAAATAAATAAATAAATAAACAAACTTCGTTTATTAGGTCATTAAGGTTATTAGGAAAGTCAGGACAGCTATTCGGGGGCCTGTAACCGACGCCAAGTAATATTGACTGGGCTTAGCAGAACAAAGGATCCAAATTATTTCAAGGTCAGATGACAGGGTAACTATTGAGCAGGATATTTTCTGGCTTATGGCAATAAGAACCCCTCCTCTGAACCTTCCGAAATAGTCAAAAATTGAGCAAATCGGCCAAGACCTCTTGATCAGAGACGCAGTCACTTTCGGTTTCGGTTATGGTTCGGTTAATATAACCAATTCGCTGTTGGATGACAAAACCAGAATGGAAATACGTTCCCGTTTCGAAATGGTACTTCTAATGTTACTAAAGATCACGGAAAATGAGAAATCTGATTTGGGGACAATTTGGAGCGAGGTTGGCTTTGGTCGAGGACGGGATGATTGCTATTTTAATTCTTTCACTGACTGCGATAACTCGTCAAAGATGTAGCGTTTCGTGCCGAGGAAAAGAGTTTTGAAGCGCACAGTGAAAGCGGTTGACTTCGTTCTGGAAAAAGCAATTAGGTGTTTGCGGGCATGACGTACGGCCGGGGAGAAGTCCTAGCCCACGCTAAAGTCTGTGTCCTTGAATTTGTGGTCGTTAGAAAGGATGAGTTCTTTAGTCTTAGATGATTGAAACTTCACAATTATGTGTCGAATGCGGTCTTCCGAAAAGCGCCCGAGGCGGTGCGCATGCTCACTCTCTGTGGGACGAAATGTTAGGTTGAGTGTGTCAGAGCAGTGACAAATGATTATTCCTTCCGAGTCTGAAAACGTTTCAGTTCTAGTAATGTTCGAAATACCATAAAATTCAAGATTGTTTCGTTGTGAGCGGTTCCCGCTGTCGTCTACACGGGATTCCAGATCTTGTCTCTCATTTTGGTTGTGAGCGTCTTTAGGCCATCTAGCTCTGTGTGCATGGATGAAAGGGCAGTGTAATGTTTTTCAATGTCAGTGATGCGTTTGCATATATGTTTTTGTTACATCCGTCATTTCTAGTTGTTTTTTAATAGCCTGAATGTCGGCGCCTATAAAATTAGCAGGACACAGTCGATGCTTCATCCCCGGCCAACCTCCCCTTGTGGGATTGGCCAGGGATGATCAAACACCTCGAGAGAATCATCATCATCGTCATCATCGTCATCATAATCTTCACAAGGGCACTGTCTTGTGTCCTTCGTTACCGATCGTGATGTACATACTGAGTAACGTTTTAGCTGTAGCGAGGCAGACGTGACATTTTACTATGTAAGAACCCTTTCTTAGTCTTGAAAAAAATAGTTGTTCGTCATCATCTTCATTCATTTACTGCATTTCGACACCCCTATGGGGGTAACTGATGCGCTAAGTTAATCTCGGCGGCATAGCTTATTCAGAGTCGCCGACAACAGCAGAAAATGGAGCAGTTGCGCAATGCGTTTAGGGCATCCTAGAAGAGCTCAACTACGAAGAAAAAAAGGATAAACGCACTGTAGACGCGATCCAGGTTTTAGTGCGGCGCGCACGAGCCCAGTTGGGCTTAGGCCTAACGAGCCGAGCGGAGTTCACGGAAGCCCCGAAAGAGGGCGCGCCCTCACGACGCCGGTGTATATCACGCTCGGTCAAGATGTCACCTCGATGGGAAGGTTCGATAAGGCACGGGGAAAAGTTACGGCCTGTCCCGCCGCTCTCGCGCACGCATAACTTGGGGCGCCGGGGCTGTCGGGACGGGCGCGAAATACTTGGCCTCCTGTGGTGGCTCCTGCGGCAACAGTGACGGACGACGAGGGACCCAACTGCTTTTGCTGTCTTCACATGACGCGCCTTCCAACCACGGTAGGGGCTTCTGTTTGAAACTTTATGAAAGGTCTTCAGTCTTTCTTGCCCTATTTAAAAGCGAAAACTTTGGTCTGTCTGTCTGTCTGTCTGTCTGTCTGTCTGTCTGTCTGTCTGTCTGTCTGTCTGTCTGTCTGTCTTTGGGAACAGTAGCGACTGGACCTTTCCTCGCGTATCTTTCTATCCGCACCACTACTTACAATCCCCCGCAAGCAGCGCTGACCTCTCCAGCTTACATGAAAAACAAGTTGACCAGTCTTTTACAACGGGCCTGTATACTACCCTCCTGTGGTTGTCGATGTGCATCCATCTGTACGTCGAGTCGACGTGAAATTTTTTTTCGCCTTCATTTTCTCGTAAGTGCGTTGTAGCTGACAATATAATATAGGTATTTTGAAAAAAGTACACAAATGGGCTGCTAAGGCGACTTGATCATTACGCCGATTTACATTTACTTGTCATAGTTAGTCAGTTCGCAGTGAATTGCAGAATTATAGTATGCTGTCCAATGCCTATAGCCGTCTGCACAGGGAGTATGGTTACAGGAAACTGCTGTAACTGTTATTTCATCCATACTATCCCGAAATAAATTGCAATGCATGACAATTGGCGCATGAGCGATTGTAACACTATGCCGAGTTTCGTTTACATTTCTTGTTTAATTAGTTAACCTGGAAGGTGTAAATGCCGTGGAATTCTCGTCTGCTGCGAAACACATGGGCGGCTACCGATGGGAAACCGGCAGCCCCGTGTTTGTCCGCATGAATTTATTTTGTTTTGTTACCCGCCGCGGAGGCTCAGTGGCTAAGGCGTTCTGCTGCTGAGCACGATTGATTGATTGTAGGGTTTAACGCGCCGACGCAACGCAGGCGATGAGGCGCGCCGTAGTGGAGGGTTCCGGATTCATTTTGACCACCTGGGGATCTTTAACGTGCGCCGAAATCTCGTACACCCCTATGGGTGTCCGCGTGTCAACAAGTGACCTCTGCTTTGCCCCCAGTTTCAGGAACTACGGATTTCGGCCCGTTGGGGTACAAGAAGTTAAACTGCAAGGCAGATGATGCACCGACATATTTAGCGCATTGCAGTGTCATTTGTAACGGTTAAAATAACCAAAATATATTTCTGCATATTGTTAAGGACCAGCCTGATTTCGAAGATCTCGAAGGACGATGGTCCAGTTGTTGCGTTTTTTTACCAGTGCCAGACGTCGGACAAAATTTGAGGGTGTTGCGGGAGATAATTACAATCCGAAACGTGGTTTTCCATCACGTCATTGGTGTTCTTCACTTGTTTTATTGGAAGATTTCAGTTTCAGTTTAGTTTCAGTTTATTTGCATTTCTTACATAGCACAAAGCATATGCAGGGAGAGGGGACAGAAAGCTGATGCTATATCAGCTTGACGGGGTCCCATCTCCCCTTACAAGGCAGTGAGCTAAGCAGAGTGCAGCTCTTAATGGAATGAAAAACACTTTGTTTGGTAGAGTAACAGACTGTGTAACGTTAATGAAAACAGCAATGATAGAAAACATCAACTACAGGAATGCAGAAAAAAACACGATAACTTGCATTTTTCTAAAAAAAAAAACAATTACTGCAGTGACACAATTTAGGAGAGAAAGAAAGAAATCAAGTATGCAAAAAAAAAAAGAAAAATCAAGTAGCCCAAGATATTGAAACATAAGACAACACTATAATGTACGAAATACGAACCGTGTCATGTTCAACGAGAAATAATGTGACAGCAGCCTACGACTCAGTCAAGTAAAGCTATGAATTGGAAAGGAAAAACCGAGCAAAAACACAACAAAATTAGAGCACATACATTTCTTCACGTGTCACTACGCTCTTAACCACAATGTTTATGTACAATTCAAGAATGGCAATTTATAAAATATTGTTTTAATGCGGATATGGAAATACTGTCTATGTTAACACTTTCAACAATCATGTCATTTAATAGTCGCGAAATACGGTTATCAATGTTATCTAGCCCATGATTGGTTCTAGAGAAAGGAACCGCCCAAGTGGCTTTGTTTCGAAATGTATATCCTGTATCAGGAACCTTTCTCAGGTTGCATAGTGACAGAAATGCGGTATTATTACTGTTTAAGTTCCTTTTATAACTAGCCAGCAACATGAAATTGTACAATTGGGGGACAGGTACGATACTAAGGGAATTATAATAATCGTGTAGTGACACATCGTAGGAAACGTTTGCAACATTTCTAAGCGCTTTCTTTTGAATAGAGAATATGCTGTTTACATTATTCTTCGATGTTGTGCCCCAAACCAAACCACAGTAATTGATTTTGGAAGAGAAAAGCGCGTTGTAAACAATAAGTTTTACTTTTATGGGCAAAATATGACGAAATTTGCACAGAATACCAGAAATCTTTGCCAGACTGCTCAGTACCCGCTTTACCTGCGTATTCCATAGTAAGTGCTGGTTAAAAATAACGCCTAAAGTTTTGACTTCCGAAGCTACTTCAATCCTATCATTACCAATATGCAGGATAAAATTGTAGTCAACATGTTTCTGATAAGGCGTAAATACAACAGCTTTTGTTTTCATAGTATTAATTTGCAAGGAATTAACAGTACTCCAGCGGTTTAGTTTTTCTAGCGTACTATTTGCACTAAAACACAGTTCTTTGGGGTTATCAGATTGTACAAAAAGGCTTGTGTCATCGGCGTAAATTATGAAGGAAGTTTGATCCGTTATGTTTACAATATCGTTAATGTATAAATTAAATAATATTGGTCCAAGTATGCTCCCTTGAGGGACTCCAGCAGTCAGAGTTTTGAAACTAGAGAAGGAAGCAGCAATTTTGATACACTGTTTTCTGTCAGTTAGGTACGAATTCAAAAGTTTCAGTGCAACACCACGAAATCCATAATACTCCAATTTTTCTGAGAGAGTGCGGTGGTTTATTGAGTCGAATGCTTTTGAGAAGTCGACAAAAATGCCCATAATTAGTTTCTTGCTTTCAAAGGATTTAATAATGATATCTTTTTGCGTTAATAGGGCAAGCTCTGTAGACATTCCCTTACGGAAGCCAAATTGACTTGGGGATAATATGGAATGCTTTTCGCAGAAAGATATTAATCTTGCAGATATGACCTTTTCTAATGCTTTTGAAAATATTGGGAGTATGGAAATCGGTCTATAATTCGAAAAATTATTTTTGTCGCCAGATTTGTGTATAACTATTACTTTGGCTCTTTTCATCGTTTCTGGGAACACACCGGAGCTCAAAGAGAGGTTAAAGATATGGTTCAATACAGGTAAAATACAATCTAGAACAAATTTTATTGGCTTAATCCTAAGACCATCAATATCTCGCGCATTGCTGTTGTTTATGGATGAGAAAAGAGTGGTCCACCGACGTCGCAACCGAACGGGATTTGAGGAATCGGCATGCGACGCAGTTGTCATAGTAACAGGTTAACTTCACCCTAGGTGTGAATGTAACAACTGTGAAGACCATTCAGAACAGCGACCAGTGAGTTTCACGGACCCAGCAATACATCCACGATGTACGAGGAAAGTATCAGCAGGGAAAATAATGTTTTCTCATTCAAAGACTGCACGCAGACTTGTGCCCTTATCACATGCCAAATCTAATGGCATTTAAAGCGGATGGTATCGGCTGTAAATTCCATTTGTTGGGCGTTACATGAGCATACCGGGTGATATTCATCGCAAATGGCATTCGGTGAGTGAGTCAGCTTGGAAAGCACATTCGCATGAGCTTCCGCATTAGCCTCGACATCATTGTCCCGTCACAGGGAACATTAAACAGCACTTCGTCTGAAAACCATGAGTAAATCAATATGCTTCCCTGAATACTGATTTACAGAGAAAAGAAAGCAAAACAAGTGGCAAACACCTCCTGCGCAAAGCTCCGCGGTGTTGCTGATACCCAAGTACTGATTCATCGCTGGCTGGTCTATAGGATTGTGATGTGTATATATGTCACAGAGAACAATCATATTCTTTTCGCTTTGAAAAAAAGCTGACCTGTTTTGTTTTCAACGTATGAAAGCGTATAAAACACTATGAAATTATGAACGCTATTATCTGGCAATGCCGCTACTGTGGCAGCCGTCGCTGCTGTTATCAGATATAGTTTGTTTTGCCATGTCGACCAGCGCTGCCAAACCAGTTGTCATTAATAGCTAATATCATTCACTGTGAACGACATTACATTTGCCTTCTGACAGGGGTATTAGGTGCACTGCACTTTGAAAGCCATGTTCCGTGCGGCGTAGTGGTTAATTGTAATTCGCCTGTTACCGCGCATCCGGAGGCTTCGTTTCTCTTCCTGTCGCTGACTGTAGCCGTCATCGTCATCGGCCGATCTCCTCGAGCGGACATGTCACCAGCCCGAAGACCACCCGCACCCCGTGCTGACAGTCTACGAACCCGGACAGCAAAATGTCTACAACTCAAACTTCAGTCGAGAAGAATCTGTGCGCGCGATCAGGGTCACAAACGAAGAGACGGCACGTCTATTTCCAACACCAGCCAAGCGTGAACTTCAACCATGAGCACAGGCTGGATGTCAAAGCCGTTTACAGCGTCACCAAGCGCGACACCCGTCAGCCACTGCATCAAACAGTTATTTTTTGCACAATACTAGCAGACTTGGCAGTAGTTATTAAATTACACCAATTAAATTATTTCTGGTTGTAATTGCTAGCGCAGTGAATTACTTTTGAGTGTAGGTAATTTAGTAAGGTGATAAATTAATTCAGACCAGTAATTTCACGGAAATTACTCTTTACTTTCCCAATTACTTTTGACTAAAATAAAGCCCGTCTGCTTCTCTGACGGCATAAAAAGTTGACCAGGAAAAGTTGACCAAGTAGAGTTTCAAGACCCAGAGAGTCTCTCGGCATTGGAACTCTACGAACGCGAAGGAAAGAACGCTTCTGTGAGAGCTCTGAATGAGAAAGTGTATATGAGTTGGAAGTTTATGAGTGATGAATTTTTGTTAAAGTAATTTCAAAGTAATTTCATTACTCTTAAAAAGTAATAGTAATGTAACTTTCGGTATCGTAATTTCTAATGTAATTTATTTACATTTTAAGAAGTTCTGTAAAAGTATTGTGTAATGTAATTTCATTACTTTTCAAAAGTAATTTTGCCATCTCTGAATGTCAGTATTCGCGTGTTTCCACTCAGTAAGCGTACAAAGCGTGCATTGCGTTCCTGCCTGCCTTCGTAGAGACCCGCGGTCACCGTTGACCTTTCACGGCTCATTACCGGTGGACGGAAGGGCGACGAGGGAACATGCCCTGTAATTATCCGGGCGCCAGTGCAGGAAGCGCCCAATGCCAGCTCCTCGCTTCCACTTTCACGGCGAAAAAAGGAAAACTAAATGAACAACACTCCGTTTTCGCCCAAGACACTGCGTGAACACGCAACGTCGCCACTTACAAAAAAGTAACACCCACGCAAACAAAAACAGCAAAGAAAGTGGCAAAGGGAACCTTAAAGGTGAACCGAAAGAGAGCGTGTCTGTAGAAAAGAAGAGTGCCGTGCTGCTGAGTAGCCGTACCGCACTTGCGTTTGCCTTATCTGTTCGGGGAAGAAAAGTACACAGATTCCGGCATGGCACGAGAGTTTCCGACCCTGTAGTGAGTTACGCGATCTGAGAAGTGGCGGCAGGCACGCGATGCTGTCCGCCGTGTTTTTGAAAGACGACCGGTCATTAGTGCGGAGACAACGGGCGGCGGCAGATTCCAGTTACGACAAGGGTTCTACGCCCCATGCGGTGCCTGTGTACTGAGTCTTGGGTGCAGGCAATTCTTATAACATGCTGCCCCCAGGGGACGATATAACTTCTGTAGGGCAGAGTACACTTACTGGCTTTGTCTTTTATTCCGTAACCGGGAACAACGCAGTTGCATCCAGGGGGACAGGGCGTCCGAGCATGGCACGAGAAAGGACACGGCGCGTTCTGTGCCCTTGTTAGAGCGGGCTCAGAGGGCACCTTGGGGGATGGGGGACCGCTCTCCTGTCCCTGACCGGCTCCTGAATCATGAAGTTTGTGCTATCCGTGCATGCGCTGGTGCTGTTGTGGTCTGCTCGTTGAAGAAGTTTCACTTTGTTTACTTATATAAATATCCAACAACTTCGACAGGGTTTCGCAGGCCCACTTTTTCTTCTTCTACCAAGTTTCCTCGAAATAACCAACGCATCTTCATTCGTATCGATTGTGCCCGGTGGCCATCTCGTGCTTTCACGGTGCCACAAGACCGTTCGCGTGAATATCCGCAGCACTGGTTTCCATCGGCTTCCGCTCAAGACCGCTTTTATTGCACCCGACCTACCCGGCCCAAGGTGTTACAGGACTCTGGTGATTGATTGTAGGGTTTACCCCGCCAACGCAACGCAGGCAATGAGGCGCGCCGTAGTGGATAGCTCCAGATTAATTTTGACCACCTGGGTATCTTTAACGTGCGCCGAAATCTCGAACACACGGGCGTTTTTGCTTTTCGCCTCCATCAGAAAAGCGGCCGCCGCGGCCGGGAGTCGAACCCGCGACCTCGTTCTCAGCATACAGGACTCTCCCAATTTGTCCTTCCAGAACGCCTAAAACTTCATTCGGCTTTATAGGCCCTGAACAGGGAAGCCCGACTGTTGGTCCCTAATGCTGGGTGTGTCCCACTCTCACCGTATAACCGCTACTAATAATGAGTTTAAAGCCCTCCCACTCTGCGAATATTGAAGCCCGCGAAGCTGTAGTCGTGTTAAGGCTTTTGTCTCATAGTTTTCGGCTCATGTCGCCGTTACAAGCACGAAAGTTGCCCTTCATGCCCTTCATCTGGGAGGGATTTGCATCTGCTGGACGAGGAGGAATTAACATAAGGCGGCAACGGCGCTATCTGAACGTTCTGCGGCAGCGGCTTTCCGTTGTGTTCGCGCCCATTCGCGCTTCTGTGCACACCGACGCTCCTTCAGTTCCCGCTCTTGTTCATCCGAGCGATCCACGCGCGCCCGTCCCAAAAAGCGGCGCCAGCGAAGTTATAAGCCGATTGCGTAACTCGTGAAAGAGGCATCGGTGGCGGCGAGGAGTATGAAACTTGTCAAAAAGGGTTTAGCTGCTGCGAGTAAATCGTCTCCTAAGGAAGAGAAACCCGGGATCTTAGCCATATACAGCCTCCCTGTAAATCCCTAGGGCCTCCACCTTTCCTTTATGCGGCTGCTTTTATTGCCCCTAACTTATGTCTTCCTAGCAATGCGTTTGTAATACAGCGAAGTCGACTTCAAAGGGGCTTTGTGTACAGCGCTTTATTCGTTACATTCTCTTGACCAGTGTTACCGGTTTCCGGACTACCTGCGACATATATTCCGTCTCCGTCTTGCTTTCCTACTTTCTTCTCTCTTTCCCCCTTAAGACCGTCTTTCACATGCCGCATGGCAAAACGCGAAATAAATCAAAACGACGGTTTTACGGGGGTATTTCATTAAAGGCCCCTGGGCAAGGTAAATTTGATAGCAGAATTTTTATAGTTCCCCTTGAGAAGGTTTTTCCCAGTAAATTGGCTGTGTGGTAGTGAGGCCGACTCCACAGGGGCTGGCTATGTAGCGCTCCACAGGTATACATGGCGTCGTATGGAGAATGGCTCTGGTCTGTGCTAGCTGGTTTTTGAAGGTACGAGCCCCGTTCGTCTAAGGCCTTTCTTCCCCACGCTTGTGGTCACTCCAGGACTGTGATGAAAGCAGTGGACACTACGGCCTTGCTGTCGGCACTCAAGAAATCCTGTCTGCACGAGATGGCCACCAGCTTCCAAAAACAGGCAAGTAGCCTAGAGAACGCCGGCTACCCGAGCAGTTTACTGAGACCTGTCTGCGAAACGCTCCTGGGGAGGATAAAGGGTAAAGAGAAGAGACGGACTCCTCAAAAGGACAGAAGACGTATGACACTTTTGCCGTACGCTCATAGGTTTTCCCATGCCATGAAAAAAGTAGGGACGAAACATGGCATCAAGGTGGTATTTTCCGCCCCCAACGAGGCCTGCGGCATGGGCCGTCAGGTGAACAGGCGCGCCCAGAGGCCAGTTTGAGGCACAAAACGCCGTACAAGATGCGTCGATTGCAGCAGAAATGTAGTTTATAAAATCCCGCTGAGGAGCCGGTTCGTCTGCATCGGACGAACCGGCCGTTGCCTGAACAACAGGGCCCGAGAGCATCCTGCTTCGCTCCAAGCAACCCCTTCCGGCCACCTTGCTAACCACGCTCGAGACTGCCACTGTGATGCCCACTTGCACGAAATCGCGGTTCAATCAATCAATCAACCGTTTATTTAGCCTTCTTTTCATAAAAAAGTGCTGGGACAAGAACAAAAAGCCGCAGTGCAGCAGCTTGACGAGGTCCTTGCCCCGTTGTCTTGGCAACGAATACAGCGTATGGACTCTTTCATACCTACAAAAAATACAGTAAAATTACAACAAACGTGTAGCAGATACTACCGTACGAGTAGTATCTCATTTACACTATAGCTAACACAGTAGTGGCACAAAACACAATAGTATTACACAATATGCATGTAGCTTGTTGCATCGATGCAACGTTTTGCATACTAAGGGCAGAATTGAAAGCGCATACATTCTGTATCAGCAATATTTCACGAAATAGCCCCCATGGAAAATATATTGAAATTATACAAAGTTACATAGGCCGCAGCCCGAGTCACAAGTATATATATATATGAAACGCAGAAATACAAGCCAATGGATCTGAAGGAAGAGATATCGGAATGAAGAAAAGCAGGATCGGACGGGAAATACTAGAAGCATTGGTGATAGACGAAGCTGGAGACAGTTGCATCAGTGTGCCGTCTGTGGCCCTGTCACGACTCGAAAAAGAGTTTCTGCGCAGCGATCTTCGCTAATGATATTACTGGCCGGCCGGAACAAGTTTTACATATTTTGTGCTTTTGTGTGTGTATATATCTGTGTTTCCTTCAGAAAAAATTTTCAGCTGTTAGTCAGCAGTGTGTCGTGTATCTCCCTCTTCCTTTGTGTTCGTTTTTATTCAAGCTGACCCCATCGACGCATACAGGTGTTGAGAAAGGGCCCTGCCGCCGAGAGCCATGCCAACGAGTGTCTTTAGTTGGACGAGCTATGATGATGATGGTGATGGGCACGAATGAGGCAAGGCGTATTCTTTTTAAAGAAAATGCTGAACAATTAGTGCCGAAAAGCGAATTTAAGGCGCCTCAAAAGTACTGGCGCTACCGCAAGCTTCCTCGCAGCGCCTTCCCTGCTTTGATGCATGAGCTCCCATTTATTTGTTGTTGTTCCTCTAATAATAGGGCATACCCAATCCGGGGATCAGCCAAACATTAGTCGTTATAGAAAGTAGAAGATTCCTAACTGGTTACAGTACTCGATAAGAATTAGAAAAATATGAAAGCTTTTTTTTGTCTGTACTTGAGGAAGCCAGATTATAAATTAATAATTATTTACTGCCTCGTCACCTTCGAGGTTGGTGGCTCCAGCGGGCCGGGAGATTGAACAGAAGCATACAACAAAGATCACCGGAGACTTCTCTATGCGATATTACGCCGTATATATGGCGCCTAAAGAAATCAGTTCCCAGCAATGCATTCGTGTTGCGGAAACGCTGTTTTAGCACGCTGCCGCTACAGTCGCCAGGAACGACACCGCGTCCTAGGCAAAGCGCACCTTCACACTGCTCCGGTCCACATCTCTTCCTGGGGGCACCGGTGCGAACTGGTGCCAATGGCGTGTTTCGCCGCTACGGTTCTCGGTGCCCGAAGTGTCTATCAGTGAAGCCGACTTTAAAGTGATTTGGTGTACAACAGAGCGGCTCACGCATTTGTCCGCTTGAGAGGTTGTGCGCTGTTTTGGTGCCGCAGCTCTTTGCGTCATGCGCTGCGCTCCTTTAAACGGAGAACAGCGATGGCCCTGGGGACGAGCCATTGCCGATCAGAGCTCAGAACGCGCAGCCAACCGCAAGCAGGCGATAAACTTCAATACTCATCGTCGAGCGTTATGAGGTTGTTGTTGTTGTTGTATCCATTTATTTTAGACAAGTCAAAACTTTCTTGGATGGCATGGCAAAAGGCAAACAAAACTGCCTGACGGGGCCCTGCCACCCGTAACAATCAGAGGAGCGGGGGGATCACAAGGAACAATAATTAGAGAAAGAAGATAACAAAAATTAACAAACAAAACAAAAAATACAAAAAGCGAGTCACACACTTTCGCCAAAATAAAAGGTGCACACTGGTGTAATCATACCAAAACAAAAATATGAACACACATCTGAACAAATGCTTACTCGTACTTAATAGGAATGGCAGCAAGGGCGGAGTGCGAAACGTGCGTCACATCGGAGACGATACGCCACGTTTTATGCGAGTGCCCACGCTACTCGGCTGAAAGAAAAAAGCTGTCGTCAGCGCTGAGGAACCTGGACTCTCGGCGGCCATTTTCGGAGGAGAAGATTCTGTGCCACTGGCCTTCTCAGTCATCCGCTCAGAAGGCGACTAAGGAGCTATTACGTTCTCTACGGGTGACGAACTTGAACACTAGGCTATAGACTGAGAGCCTCCAGTGTCAATCACTGTCACTGCCTCAGTGCTGGGCATACGTGTCTGGTCCAACTGTTCCTCTTTTTTTCCTCTCTCTTTTTAGCCCATTTCCACTTTCCCACGTGCAGGATACCAAACTAGGCTCTAGCCAGGTTAACTTTCCTGCCTTTCTTCTACATTCTTCCTTCCTTCCTGATAGCGGAACCAACAAAACAAGAAACAAAGAAATCACAATGCACACATCCTTGAGGCACTGGAAAGTGACAAAATTAGAGTGCTAACAACTGCTGTCACCGGTAATTTTTATTTGCCTCAACAATTTTTCTTTTATAACTTTAGATACTTTGTTTGGGCTACGATATCGAGTGAGATCCAGAATATCAGGGTTGAGGTGAGGAATCTGCCATTTTAACTTTTGATCGCCATAGCCTGTCCGAGAACGGCATTGTTCTACCAAGCACGTTCTCAGTTCATACGGACTTCTATGTACATGATAGTCCAACTCAAACAAAGTTTCATTAGAATTATACTGGCGGGGTACTTCTAGAGATGATTTTTGGGTGTAAAGTTGCCATACTGGTAGTATTTCGTGCTTGTTAAAGTATCCCGCGAAGCTTGAAGAATACTTTAGGTTTGCAATTGCTCGTATGGCTCGTTTTTGAAGTATCGTAAGGTGATTTAGGTTTGATTGCGCTGTGGTGGACCACACTAAAGAACAATAATCGCGAATGAAAAAGCGCGTAATAAACTTGACGTTTTACACTCGTAGGCAGGTAGTATCTCAGCCGGTTTAATGCACCCACAGCTCGACAAAGATTTTTTCTAAGGGAAGTTATGTGGTGTCCATGAAAGGTTTTCTTAAAATGTTACACCAAGGAAACTGTCTCAGACTGTAAGGTGCTTTTGTTATTAAAGTTTAGCATCAGGTTTGTAGGAATTTGTGTCCCTTTTCGTATGAATACAAAGTATTTTGTTTTATCTAGATTTATCTAGCCCATTTCATTTGAGCCAAACACCTAAATTTACCAACCAATGATTCACTTTTTCTACTAATATGTCCCACTCTGCTCACTTCTTGTCCCTTAATATTACACCTATCATTTTCCGCTCCATTGCCCGCTGAGTCGCTCTCAATTTAAGTTGAACCCTCTTAGTGAGCCTCCAAGTTTCTGCCCCGTAGGTGAGTACCGGTAAGATGCAGCTGTCATACACTTTCTTCTTCAGTGACAATGGTAGGCCGCTATTCATTATCTGAGAATGTCTGCCATATGCACCCCACCCCATTCTGATCCTTCTAATTATCTCTGCCTCATGGTTGGTATCTGGGGCCACAACTAGGCCTAAGTAGATATATTCGCTTACCACTTCCACTGCCTCGCCACCTATCTCAAACTGCTGTGCTGTACCAAGGTTATTGATCATTACTTTAGTTTTCTGCATATTAATTTTCAGGCCCACGGTTCTACTCTGTTCGCCCAGTGCAGAAAGCATGCTTTTGAGGTTACTGAGGTATTCTCCATTAACCCTTACTCCCACCTGTTCCCAATCCAACGTTCTGAATACTTCTTGTAAGCATGCTGTGAATAACATTGGAGAGATTGTGTCTCCTTGTCTGACACCCTTACTTATAGGTATTTTACTGCTCTCCCTATGAAGGATGATGGTAGCTGTAGACCCATTGTAGATATCCTCTAGTATTCTTACAAAATGCTCATCTACCCCCTGGTTCCGTAATGCCTGATGCTCATCTACCCCCTTGTTCCGTAAGCTCATTTTTATAGAGGTCTTGAATATGCATACCATAGAAGAGCACGTTTGTGTCGTCTGCGTACAATAAAAGTTTTTCTGTGCCCTGAAGATTTGAAATGTCGTTAATATACAAGAGAAACAGAACTGGACCGAGAATCGATCCTTGGGGTACCCCATACTGAATGTACATGGTGCCTGATTTAATGCCATTTATTTCTGTATACTGGGACCTGGACATTAAGTAACTTTTAATGAACGACCATGCGACCCATCTGACTCCATAATACGAACGTTTCCGTAAAAGCACATTATGTCGAACGCTATCAAATGCTTTTCCTAAATCAAGACATATGCCTAGTGTGGGTACTTTCATCCACAATGTTTTCTAGAATTTGTTCTTTAATTCCGAGAAGTGCCACTTCAGTGGATTTTTTCTTTTGAAAAGCAAATTTCTCAGCTATTAAAATATTGTTTACGGACAAGAACGCTGTTAGCCTCTTGTTTATAAACGTTCGGCGATTTTCACAAGCACTGAGAGCACGGAAATCGGTCCATAGTTATTTACACTCTTCATTTGCCTCCTTTATGTATAGCTGTCACACGAGCAAGTTTCATTTTCTCCGGGAACACTCCTTGAAAAAGAATAAGTTTGCATATATGCACAAGGGGAACACTTAATTCCTCGGCAACAGCCTTTAGTGGTTTAGGTTTAATACCGTCAGCACCTGCGGCACAGCTGTCCTCCAATGAAATGATTATCTCAAGGATTTCAGATTGGTTGGTAGGAGATAAAACATGGTATTTGGACAACATTTTGTGATAAACTGCTCGCATGGGACATCGGCAGTGTCCTTAGTAGGCGCACCAACATTAATAAAATGTTCATTAAATAAGTCTGAAATCTAAAGTTCAGTAAATTGTCACATTTAAATGAAACTATTTTGGCTTGTGGAGATTTAGAGTCTATTTTTTACTGTTTGCCACATAAGGCGGGTGTTTCCGGCAGTTTCAAACCTATGCATGTAATATTGGCATTTGGCTTTTCTTATATATGCGTTAACATTATTTCTTACGACTTTAAACAATTTGAAATCACTGTTTTTTTTGGTTTTCAAAAACACCTGGAAGAGCTAATTTCTATACTTCATTCGCTTATATAATTCACGGGTTACCCAAGGTTTACGTGCCTTTTTATGTTTCGTTCTAAGGTTTGAGTTGAAAACATGTGTTATATGCTGACAAAAAACACAACAGAAAAGCGCCGTATGCACTATTCGCATCTGTCTTATTTAAAACCACATCCCACTCTTCTGCCGGTATAATAGCTTCGAAATTCGCGTTATTTTTCATCGAGTAATATCGCATCAAGTTGTCTTGTTTGGATTTACATGGTAAACTACGAGGTAGTAGAATGTATATAGGCAGGTGATCACTAAATCACATGAAATAAACGCCAGCACTGACATCATCAGGCGATAAACTTGTCAAAAAAAGATCTAGTATTGTCTGAGACTTTTGTGTAATTCAAGTTCGCTTATCGATCGCATTAAAGCACCCATATGACTGTAATATTTCTTGAAAACGCAGGTAAGATGGATTTTCCGAGGAGGCATTTATGTTAAAGTCCCCGAGAAGAACCCTTTCTAAATTTGACTCAATGCTCAACTGCAACGCTTTTCCTGAAAATTCCAGAAAGTTGTTCAACACATCAGATGGAGGGCGATAACACACAGCGAACAAAATGCCGTGGCGTTTCACCGCAATACACTCATAATCATTGTTAATGACCTTGAAATCGGCAAGCACATCATAAGGCAAATAATCACGTATGTAAATAGCAATGCCACCACCACGTGCATTGAAACGACATATCGATATGCGATCGTAGCCGGCAATAGGAAAACAATCGTAATCGGCAGTAAACCAAGTTTTACTAAAACAAAGTAGGTCAAATTTAAGGCTCAAGTTCTTTAGAAACATGTGTACATGATGAAACTTATTTTTTAAACTCTGCGCATTTAAGTGAAGCACCGAGAGCTGGTTTTCACCCTCTACAATCTCGGAAATCTGGGAGAGATCAGAGGACGAAACCGCCATAAAAACATTCACAACCTAACACAACACCGTGGCAAGAAAAAGAAAGTGCCACAAGGAATAGGTTCCGCATAAAAGAAAAAATCAGCGCAAGTCTTCTACACCAATAAATGACCCAGAAGATTCGGGCTTCCAAAAGTTTTCATCTGTGATAACAGGACACAGAGGAACAAGTCGAAGAACAAAAAAACTAACCGGTCGCCTTTCTTTTTCCCTTGGTGAGTATCATCACGATAAGAGTTTGTAAAAGATAAAACCATTCGCATAGACGCTGAATCTTGGTGACCTTCGTCGAGTGGTATCAACAGCTGGTTTATAGTTTTACAAAAGTGGCAAGGTTTTTACCGTGCAGTGATAACTAGGTGACCTTTAACAAAACGCAGTTGATTTGTTAGCGTAACAATGTTATAAGCACTAGTATAACGTTTCTTAACTGATCGGCTCATAATTGTGACAAGACTAGGATAAGCTAGTGTGTAAGGATCTTTAGAGTAACGGCAATAATGCCTCATTTGACGGTACATCTATTCTTACAACATAAAGATTAGCATAATGACTCTGCTAAAGTTTATAGAGGAATTTTTTCCAGGTCACCAGTGTCCTTAATGAGCCAAGCCTTGTCTCCATACTTTCTTCGAATGAGAATTATGCCAATTCTGCGCCATGCGTACTCAACATTGTGGTCCTTAGCCCAACTCTTTGCCTCCAAGAGGATTGTCCGAGCGGGTTTTGTAAGATTTTCCTGCACGAACACTTCGGGTCATGTTGTTTTTAGTTCGTGCCTCTTCTCCAGCAATTTGTCTCTCATTTCTTGGTTAGCAAAACGAACTATAATACCTGCTGTCCTCTCTGGCTTCGAGGGCAGTCGATGGATAGCAACGATGTCATGTTTAGACAGTATGGGTTTATTTAACATCTGAACAACATCATTCACTTTGACAAGCAAGCCTTCGTCTTTGGTCGGTTAATTCCATGGAAATCAAGGTTAAGCTTACGGTTTCGCCATTCTAGTTCCTGAGCCTGTTTTTTCATAGAAATTATTTCTGGGTGGTCCATCGACTCAAGAGCCTGAATTCGGGTGTTCATTTGCTTAAGGCTTTGTTCATAGCGTGACGTAGTGGCAAGCACCTCATCATATTTAGCTGACATGAGCGCCACTGACTGTTCGATGTTATCTACAGTGGTTTTCATATCCAATAGGGTGGTTTGCTTAGCCTGAATGTCAAGGAGAACGTGCCTAATCTCAATTTCTTTGTCCACATCATGTCCTCCAGCAGTGGCAGACTTAGGGTTATCTTTAGAGCCACTCCGGCTTCGACCAACGCTACAAGTCTGACACCGCCACGCCTCTCGGGTTATTTTACGCATGGACGAAAACTGTGGCTTCGTAATACCGGAACATGCATCTAAGTGGTACACGTAATTGCAATCGCTGCACTCGAGAAACGAGTCAGAACTTTTGATCTGCTGGAAGCAAAGCATTGCAAGCTTTCAGGATCCTACACATTTCACAGAAGCAGTTGGCAGCAGCAGGACACAAAAGGATTGAAAAGACAACTCGTAGGTTGCGAGTCATAAAAAACCAACCTGCGAAGTTTGAGCACAAAACTCAGCCGCGTTGTAGTCGTGTCACCGCTGCTGCCCAAAAAGCCCGCCCAAAATAGGTGGGCTTTTTATCCCCAAAAAACCTACCCCGCTTCTTGGTCAGTCCCCCACGTGGGTATCTGCGAAAACTGGAGAAGCAGAAACAACAAATGGCGCGATTTAGTTACAAGGCACGGTAGAGTGCATGCTTGTAGCGTCTCCTCCTTACTCCGTCGTCGTGAGAGTATTGTTTGTTGTCTTCAATTTCGCATCGAACTGGGTTTGAACTTGGGCTAGTTGGTTGGGGTTGTTGTGAAGTCTTCTCTCAGCACACGTTTATGCGCTGTTTGTCGTCAATTCGGCCTGCTTTAGCGAAAATTATGCACTCTGCTGCGGTGTCATTCGTACCGGGTAGGTCCGTGACGGCAATGCAGTTGGCCCCCCAAAGGATTCTTTCGCTTTGAATCTTCTTGCCTAATATGATTCGTTCTGCTGCAAAGGCCTCCTTTCACAGCAAGTAATTTTCTCTTCTGAGAGCGTGTTAAACGTTTCACTTTCTCTATACTCTTAAGCAAAATAACTCGGATCATGTAGTGCGCCTAGGTGGCACTAGATACCGCTCAGCAGCTTGGTGATTCCCGACAGCACTTTGTTTGAATACGTCTGCAGCCCCGGTTTATGTCGTCATGCAAAATGCTTTCCCGGAGGTGCCCAGGTTCAAACACATGCAGCACAAAAAGGAGGCGCGCTCTCACCTCGTCCTGTTCCCAACCACTGCAGGACGTGGCCACAGGACGTTTTATTGCGCTCGTCTAGAGTGTGAGTTCTTTAAAGCGAAATATGGCCATGAGTAGTAGAAGCCATTGGATTGTTTTATTATTTTTAATTTTTCTGTCGTTTCTTTTGCCAATAACGTAAATATATAACGTTAAAGCGATTATAGCGATGAAGTGCGTTTACTTCGGTAATTATGTTTTTTTTTCGAATATTCAAGGCGTTCTCACAGTTCGGCCATTTACGCTATTTGTTATACGTATTTTGAACGTTCCTTTGCGGACTTTTTGTTTGTTCTTCGGTTCTGGAGAGAGATACATAGTATGCACATTTTTGATGTTGTCAACTTATTTTTGTGAAAATTCTATTTTTTATATTTTTCTTATTTTCTGGTTTTCAAAATTTTGTCCGACCAATTACCCCCAGTTACGCCATTACAACGATTACAGGTGTTACTCTCGCTAAATTTGCAATTTTGCGGAAATGCAGGACGTTGCACGGTCCCGCCTACAGGGGTACCGACAAAGAATGCTACGCATTAAAAACTTGCGGGGTGACTCCATAGTCCGGAAGACCATAGTAATCCTCGCTATGGCTGCTCGGTAAACCAAGATGGCCAGGTCGTCGAGGCGTTACCTGGAAAAGTTTGGAATGAGGGGAAGGTTGGGGTTTCGGTCGCACTCCCAGACCATACATGTGCTAGTGTGTGTGCCTAAGTTGCCGCAAAACGCACGCACACTTAGGCGAGTATTGTGCGAGAAAGAGGTGATTTAGTCGTACGGGGTTTGGAACGTGTTAGTTTTTAAACTGTCGCAATGCGTTTTCCGGCATTGTGAAAAAATTGGGTTGTGTGGGGACAACGTACGCTCATTCCGTGATGTGCTGCCAGTTGCGGGGGCTCCCAACGGCGTCAATTGCGCCGTCACCTGCGCGGCGGCGGATGCAAGTGTGCAGAAAAGACTGACGATCCAGCCCTAAAGCGGGTGAAACGGCTCGGTAAGCGTTACCCTAAGCTTAAAGAGCTGCGTTTAAAGCGACGCCTTCGCTTGGCAGGGCAGGTGGCCTCCGACAGGGGTCGCTGAATCGAGGGGAGGAAGGCGCACCTGCACCGCCGCATACCAGCGGCGACGCACTCAGCCGTAGCTGGCAGAGCGATTTCCCCCGCTCTCGCTGTGCCATCTCACACACGCAGTAATCGCGCTAAGAGAGGGTATAGAGAGACGATGCAAACCAGATAGAGGAAGAGCGGCTTGCTGCAACTGAATCTGAGACGATGGAGCACGTAGATAAGAACAGATGTGAATTTCGAGGATTTTTACGAAAAGGTTGATCAGAAAGAGATCGGGGTTTTTTACGAAACGAAGTGGTCGCCCGTTATGTTGTTTGGCGCACTGGGTTTTCATAATGTGGTAATCCTACGTGATTTTTAAATGCATAGCATTTTAGTAACTCACAATGTCACGCGGCGTTCGGCCTAGTCCGCAGCCAGGCCACTACACTATAAAAGAAACAACAGTTTCCGGCGCCCGGATTCGAACCCATGACGGCGCGGGCAGAACGGCAAGTGCCGGGCGCACTACCGATTGAGCCACGCAACCAACACGGATTTCGATGCACCGATAGCGCCTTATATCCTTCACTCATTTATGGTTTGTTTCGAAAGCGCCATAAGTTGTCACGCGCCTCCGCAAGATGGCGACACAGGTTCCGCGATCGAGACTATGATCGAGAGACCCGCCATAAGTTGTCACGCGCCTCCGCAAGATGGCGACACAGGTCCCGCGATCGAGACTATGATCGAGAGACCAGCAGCGCTGGTCGCGTCTCGTGCTGCCGGGACGCCCCGCTGTAGCCCACCGCAAATTTGATGACGTGCAGCGTGTAACAAGAAAACCAACAACCAATACGTAATCCATACGACTTGCCGGCGCACCCCCTCGGAAATGCTGTGCATTTGATCGTGCCCCTCGCGAGGGGGATGTATTTTTGTAATCGCTAGTAATCAGAACCAGTTGCTTGTTTCGCCTTTTTATAATACTTGTTGAAGCAGAACTGAATTGGTATTCATCAATTTAGAAAAAGCAGTCCAATTCGTGGCAAGCAGTGCGCAAAAGCTAGCGTTTGGGGTCGCTATATTTTGTTTTCCCGTCATTCAAACCAATCCTTAACGTATGTTTGCCGTACGACCGCTTAATTCCATCGGGTTCAGTTTACCCGGGGTCTGGTGTTGAACAAGTTAATAAAGCCTTGCGAAGGAAGCGCGCAATCCATGCCAAGCACGCCAGAACAGGACAAAAACAACCGTCTCTAAATCAGACGAAAAAGCCGTGCATCCAACGTGCCCGCAGTTTCGAGCAGGCTGCTGCGCTCGGGGAACGCTGAGTAATAGCGCCCTATCGCCGCGCCATCTACACTGTGTTCCGGGAGTGATCACCACCCTCCTCCTCCCCATCTGCGTTCAGAGTTCCTTGTGGGACACGCCCCGAAGGAGTCATTGGTTTGTAGAGGTAGAAAGCTTTGCTTTAAAAGTACATAAAAAGGGCAGTAAGAAAAAAGTAAAAAAAATGACTCATTTGTAGTTATCCATGAACTGAACCTCTTTCTTAGTAAGCACCACGCAGGGGTGGCTCAACACACTTCCCGCCCTTTTTACTAATACGATAGACTTCTACTGTCTCTAGGCGTAGCTACTTCGGGTGCTGGTAAGAATATCAGTTCCCTCAAACACCGGGTGGCTGCCACACTGTGTTCCAGTGGGAGAGCAAATGCGATCGAACACGTTTGTCGAAGGAGAGTGCTTGCTCTCGCAATCCAAGATTTGCACACCTGTTTTAACAAGGTGCTTGTTTTCGTCCCTTTGGCGAGTATTTAAAGCTGAATTTAGAGTTCTTGTAGATTTCTTTTTATCAATATGCAGCAACTCCTCTGATCTAGTGCCACCTCGCGTTTTAACTCCGCCCTTTTCCCCCCGCTCCTAAACAGCACATGGAACAAGGTTTCTTAACACATACAGTTAAAACGAGTGTGTTGAACCGAAAAAAATATCGGTTCGGTTACGGTTCTGGTTCAGGCGAAATCATTTCGTTCCGGTTCAGTTCCGGTTCGACAAAATCACTTACCGAACCGGTTCGCGAACCGGTTCTCCAAGCGGTTCGGGAGCTTGAACCGGTTTGCGGACCGGTTCGATGAGTTGAATTATCACTGAAATTAGAAAAAAAACATTTAGTAGTTTAAAATGACAGTCGAATCAAAATACAAACAAAAATTCAAAGTGCTGCTGCTCCCCAAGGGCAGTGGCGCAATTGCAAAGCGAACTTTAAACAATTACGAGATATTATAAAAACAGATGAAGTGGCGACCATTTACCACCTACTTTCTTGCCCAGACCTAGCGACTATTCATAAAGCCACCGCCAAGAGATATGACGGTGGGATATATTTTCTGCCCTTTCCTTTTTTGTTGAAATCGCAATCGTCGCTATGGAATCGCCCATCACGCTAACCTTGAAGCCTTAAATTTAGGCCTGCGTACTGGCGCGTTCAAATACCAGAGCTTAATACCAATGGCGCACATGTTTTATATTTGTAACAAAACAGGAAAATCCTACAACAGGCACATAAATATTACCAATGAATTAGATTATTTGGTCACCCTGAATAATTTGTTAGCTGTCACCTTATCGAATGTGTTAGTCACACTTTTGTTAAAAGTATGTTTTAGTTAACGCTCAGTCACTGCATCATTGCTCTGACCACTGCAGTTCCTTTTGCGATAGCTATACTGGATGTGTGCATTACAATCAGTATGTCATCGTACCGCCTGACCCCCGGCCATCGTTCCGTGAGCTACACTGCAGAATCTTATAACAGATGGTGCTGTACCAACACGAAAGGGTAATTTGACGCAAGGAGCATGAGATGGGACTTTTTTCGGTAGGCGCTCTTTAATTCGTCCACAGCAGTACTCCCCTCTGGAACGAGTAGCAGTAGAAGTATTGCAGCGAGTTGGGCAGTCAGTACAAGTGCACCTTCGAAAAAAAGAACATCTGAAAGAGACACAACTGCAGAACAAGCAGAAAAGATGATCGCTGGGAGAATGGGGCAGTGTGAGGTATCGGCATGCCTTTCTGCATGTGTCATCTCTTTATTACTCTTTCTGCTTCCAAGACAAGGTGGAGGGCTGCAGTTTCTTGCCAAGGGATTAAGCTTTCCCTGGCATATCTGTTGTCTGTATAGGTTTAACGCGCCGACGCAACGCAGGCGATGAGGCGCGCCGTAGTGGAGGGCTCCGGATCAATTTTGACCACCTGGGGATCTTTAACATGCGCCGAAATCTTGTACACACGGGCATTTTTGCTTTTCGCCTCCATTAGAAAAGCGACCGCCGCGGCCGGGAATCAAACCCGCGACCTCCCTGACATATCTGTTGTTATTTGTATCTGTAAAAACCGGAACTTATCCACTGTACTGTCTTAAAAACTGACCACGGAACTCACTTCCTTCGCATTGATGACACGTTTGGTTGTGAAAGGCAGGGGGAAAAAAGTATAGAGCGATGTGCGTTTTGGTGCTTTTTTTTACTTATTTGGTCTTACTAAATTTTTGCGCAATATTTTAAAACAATGTGATTCGCCTTTTCTTTTTTGTTGTTTTTCGTGTAAACACATTTTTAAAGAAAACTGGCGCATTTGATGCCCAGTGCTATATCTCTGCTCCGAGGCGCAGCTTATGTGGCAGGCCGGCAGGCTTATTTTAACCAGCTGCTGATACTAAACGTTCACCAAAATCTCGATACGCGGATGTTCTCGATTTCCATCTACTTCAGAAAAACGGTCGTGGGGAAGAGTGATCGAGGCCACTTGTGGTCAGCGGCAAACAGCTTAGCCACTGAGCAGCTCCTGTGGTCACACTTGTCAAGTATTAACAATTTGCAGGTGTCGGACCTTTTAAACAAATTATGAAATGCAAAAAGTTTGCACACATCGGGTGTGGGCTATCGCTATTGCGCAGTGGAGCACTCCTGCAGCCTGATTGCTCCAATCAAGTCGCAGCTAGGAAAGGTCAAAGTCGTTTTATATCCCCTGCAAGCTGCCGAGAATGACATTTCGTTTCAGCAGCTTGCACAACGCTCATGCTTCCAGCAGCAACAGACCATTGCTACTTTGTTGCTCATTCATTTCCCCTGTTGTTACACACAGAGTGATAGTATTAAATTGTCTGGAGGAGAAAGTGCGCAAGCGGGTACGAAGTTGATGGTACGTGAAAGAAAAAATTGGCCGCGTATCTGCTCCTTTTGTTGCAAATGTCGTCAAAAGACGATAGTCTTTATCGACTTTTCTCAAGTAAATGCCTCCCTCCACTTTCCCGCTCACCTCTCATGTTGTTCCTGTTGCGTCGCGCTCCTCCCAAGGTAAAGACGCCAAAGGTTTGCTTAAATCATTTTAAAGTTCCCGCGTTCCACTGCTCCGAACCGGTTGTCTCGATGCCAACGCTGCCGTATGGCGAAGACGCGTGTGAATCGAGGCGCTCTACTTCAACGTTTATAGAACCGC
Organism: Haemaphysalis longicornis; assembly: GCF_048455015.1. Taxonomy (NCBI): domain Eukaryota; kingdom Metazoa; phylum Arthropoda; class Arachnida; order Ixodida; family Ixodidae; genus Haemaphysalis; species Haemaphysalis longicornis. Next base: position 154,254,451 of record NW_027526407.1, on the reverse strand, counting down.
GTTTCCCTAGTCCACGTGCGTCCCAAGCAGAAAGTGTAACCTTTCTGGTGAAACCTTTCGTAACTCTTGCCACTTGATTTCTTCAAATGCCGCCAGAAGCTATATGGCGCGGGCGACAGCAGGCGACGGCGCAGTGATATTTTTTTCTGCAGTGGATGAAGTATTTAATCTCGCCAAAATCAAACATGTACGATTTTTTATAAAGGAACGCTGCAAATATCACTTCTGTATTAATTTTTTGTCTTATATACGCGTAATGTCTTGTTGTTCTTCAACAATATTGACAAGTATGAACTTACACCGGACTTAGACGGCCACATTTAGCTGTGACTATATAAGACTATTGCGCAAACATTGTTTTACTTTGGCCGGGTGGCTGAATCGAGTCACAGACAGACAGACGGGCAGACCAAAATTTCTGGGTTTAAGTAGCCCAAGAAAGACTATCGTCTTTAAAAAAGGCCTTAATTGCATTGACTATGCAATATCAACAACCGAGGGTCGAACCGTTTCAGCATGTACCGGTAACAGTTATTTCTATTTTCGGCGCAGTTCTGGTTTGGGTTCAGCGTGCTCAAAAAATAACGGTTCGGGTTCGGGTTCAGTTCCGGCAAAAATACCGGTTCAGTTCCGGTTTTTGGTTCGGTTCGGTTCCGGTTCGACACCCTGGTTAAAACCCGATCTAACGGAGTCACTGGGAACCGCGAATTATTTCGTTAAACCGAGAACTTCGTAAAATTGGGATGGTTATTTTACAGGCATTGGATTCCATAAATTCGATATCCAAAAGAAGGTGCGTCCCAGCAGCTTACGGTGGCATCGAAATGCCTCGTAGCTAAATGTTCGCGGTGAAAATAGCAGCAAGACGCTAGAGGTTCTCGGGAGAAAAAATGGCCGCGTATCTGCTAATTTTGTTGCAAATGTTGACGAAACAGCATAGTCCACTGGCGCCCCTGGCAAGTAAATGCATGCCTTCTCTTTCCTGCTCACCTCTCATGCTGTTCCTCTCCAGTCTCGTTCCTCCCAAGATAACACGCTACTGGTTTGCTCAAGTCAATTTATATTTACGGCGTTGCACTGCTCAAAGTCGGGTGCCTCGATGCCAGCGCTGCCGTACGGCGGAAACACGCGTGAGTCGAGGCACCCGACTACAACGTTTATAGAGCCACGTTTCTCTACTTCACGAGCGTTCCAAGCGGAACGTGGAATGTCTAGTGGAACCTTCCGTTGCTGTTCCCATTTGCTTTTTCAGATTCCGACCGGTAGCGCGGGAAACAGCAGGCGACTATTTTCTGCAGTTGATGTAGTATTCAAAGTGCTATCGCAAAAATCAAGATGTGCACTCGTAATTTTAAAATACAGGAAATCTTCAAACATCGCTCATGCATTGATTTTCTGCTTTATATTTGCGTAATGTGTTGTTCTTGTTCACCAATGTTGACAAGTATGAACATGAAAACCGGGCTTAGACGTCCAGATTTGGCTGTGAGTATGTAAGACTATTGCGCAGCATCCTTTTTACTTTATCCGGCTGGCTGAATCGAGTGACAGACCGACATGCAGACAGACCGAAATTTTCCCGTTCAAGTAGCCCGCGCTCGGCAGCCGTTCAAAACCTCCGTCGGGACGTGAAGTGAGCGCCACCACCACTGCTAGCGCCATTAATTGAATATTGGGACTGCTGAGTTTATCTCGTACAGCCTCGTTTTATTTCTCTGACGTCGCGCAATAATCGGGGCATTCTCGCAAAACACGTTCGAAATAGCTCCGTCTTTAAACGTGTCTGTTTGTCAAATACTTCGTCAAATCGGGAATGGCACTCGATTCGATGGTGTTTTTATTGATCACAAAGGAAGAACATACAATGGGTATATACAGGAGGAGGTCTCGAAGTCAAAGACTGCAGGGGGACCTCCTATAATGCAAGCATCAACAAGTAAATGTTTTAACAAACAGTGGTTACAGTATCATGTTGAAACAGACAAAATAGATATTACCAAACTGAGATTGCACAATTATAGTAAAAAAAGCAAACAAAACGTGATTAAAGGCAAACAAAATGAACTCAAATTGACTAAAGATGAGCACGTAAGCTATTTTTGAAGGAATAAATATTTGAAGCACTTTTTGTCAAGTTAGGCAAACAGTTCCATTTGTAAGCAGCAGAAACATGCACAGCTTGTTTACCATAATTAGTTTGAGCTTTAGGAAGTAATACATTGTTATGCACGGCAAAACGACTGCAGCTCTGAAGTGGAAGTTGGTTAGCAGTGATAATTTAGATAGGAAGCCTACCGTTAAAGAATTTTAATGCTATGATGCAAAGAGAATACTTCACCAAATTAGAAACCGACACAATGTTATGCGCACGAAGCAGCAGTGAAGAACTGCAACGGAAATGACTATGAGTAATGATTCGTATGGCTTGATTCTGGATATGTCGCCCCAAGACGATATGCAATAACTAATGTGGCTATCGATGGAAGCATAGTACAATGAAATTAGTGTCTTCAACCCAAAATTAGTACGAGCCTTAATTAGTATTCGTATTCCATATGCTACCTTTTTAGCTAACAAAGATATGTGTTTTTGGAATTTGGGATGCTTATCAAGTTCAACGCCTAAAAATGTGCCGTTGTTCGAGCAAAAAAGTTGAGTACCATTTAGGCAAATTGAAGAGTTCTCCGGGGTGATTTTGTGTTGAGATCTAAAAATATTAAATGGAGATTTGGACGAGTTAATGGTTAACATGTTTTCCCGGCACCATGTAGCTAAATTATTACTATCAGCATTAAGCTTCACAATTAGCGATTCTAAATTCATATCAGTTGTGAAGATAGTGGTATGGTCAGCATAAAGTACACCTGTTCAAAATTGAAGGCACTGCGGAAGATCATTGATAAAGATTAAAAATAAAAGAGGACCAAGAAGATATCCCTGTGGTACGCCTATATTCGTTTATTTGAATTCGGAGTAAGTACCAGAGATGCACAGTTTGTTTCCTATCGAATAAATAACTTTTTATTACGGTTAGAGCCGGGCCGGTAATTCCAATTGCATTTAATTTTTTAAACAATATGTGATGGTTCAGAGAGTCGAAAGCATTAGACAAGTCAATAAACAGCGCACCAACCAGATAACCCGCATGAATGGCTTCTATAAATTTATCAGTTAGAAATATTAAGGCAAGTTCAGTGGAATACCCGGCCCTGAACCCGAACTGAATCGGCGATAATATAATATGCTAAATTTTGATATGTAACTTGAGAGCCGCAAAACAAGTAGCTTTTCAATTATTTTGCTAAAGAAAGATAATAGGGTTATGGGGTGGTAGTTTGATATGTGAAGTCTGTGCCCTTTTTAAACACCGGTGTTAGCTTGGAGTTTTTCAAAACAGATGGGAATACACCAGTCTTATAGATAAGATTCACAATGTGGTTGATTGATTGATTGATTGGGAGGTTTAACGCGCCGACGCAACGCAGGCGATGAGGCGCGCCGTAGTGGAGGGCTCCGGATTAATTTTGACCACCTGGGGATCTTTATCGTGCGCCGAAATCTCGTACACACGGGCGTTTTTGCTTTTCGCCTCCATCAGAAAAGCGGCCGCCGCGGCCGGGAATCGAACCCGCGACCTCGTGCTCAGCAGCGCAACGCCTTAGCCACTGAGCCACCGCGGCGGGTTATTCACAATGTGGGCGAATGCCCCAGAGACGAGATCAACGTTACTAGAATATTCTAGTAACGTTGGACGAGATGCGCAATCAACTTGATATATGAAGGCTTAAAGTTGTCTAATCCCGGACTCGTGTCCTTCAAATTGTGAATAACCCTATACACTACTGAACCTATTTTCTTAGTTCGAGCTCATAAAAGCATTGAGCAGTATAGGCGCCTAAAGGGGAATCTGAATTTGTTTATTTAGGAGTCCTGTGAATTGGGCGAGTTGCTATTCATCCATAATATAACTTCGCGGTAACGCGAGGACACAGAAACAGGCACAAATAATACAGGACGCGGCGCAGACTAACAACTGATTTTTTATTCAGGAAACATGTAATTTATAGGAACAGCCCCATTTTCGCGCCTAAGCACACTCACCGCGTCGTACAGTGAAATCAAAAATAAAGTACTAAAAGTCATGCTCAGCACAGCTATGCTGTGCTCAGCATGATCAGCACAGCATGCTGATCATGCTCAGCACAGCACGTGAGCAACCCCTTCTTTTTATCCAACCCCCCTCCCCCAACCACCGACCTAACCAAAATCAAGAAGTGCGATCTCGTTCCCCTGAAGGGCGATGCACGGACGGCTGACACACTTATTGTGGTTTTTCTGCGTGTAAAATGCCTCCACGATTTCTCTTGACAAGGGGTCTTTGTTTCTAAACAGCACGGTCGTCTGGTCGAGTAGTGGGCTACATGCGCAGTAGCGGCAATCCTTGCAGTGTGCTGCTAAGTGCGAGTTGACGGCGACCCCTTTAACATTGTACTAATGTTCGCTGAGCCTTTTGTTGACACACCTCCCGGTCTGTCCGATATACATCCGTCCGCGTGGGAGAGGAATATTCTACGAGACACCGCATGCAAATCGACGAACCTCTCCGCGTGTTTCACCGTGCACTCTGAATTTCACCGTGCACCGTGAATTTGTTCGTTAGATCGAGAAATTCTTGAGATCGGGTTTCGTTAGATCGGGTTTTGACTGTACGTGTAGACAGACTAAGCGACTGCGGGTATGTCGGGGCAAATGTTTGAAGGAAAGCTTTGTGTCAATACAGTGTCGCGAAGCCCCGGTTCCGTTTGCTTTTTTCAATTTTTTAGCATCTCTCTTCGGCCACCGAGGCCCAGCTTTTCTAAGAAACGCAGGCGGAGTGTGTGTGTCGGCCCGTCGGCCGACTCGGGAGACGCGGCTCTCGAAGGAGACCATCGGCGAATCTTGTGTTACACGCGCGCACTGGCGTCTCCGGCCCCCGTTGCGCGCCTACGCGGGCCGCTATGCTCTCCGACCCCCGGTATCGTCCAAACGGCCGCCTCTCTTTTCTCCTTTTCGAGTTTGTATACCCTTACTTTATTCTCACCAGTAATTCTTTTGCCAGAAACGGGCGCCCTCGAGTTAGAACTTTGTGTCTTCTGTGTGTGATCTTTTCCTTTTCACTTTGGCGGGGACATGTCTGATTGGAGCTAAGAAGCGTCCTCCTGATTGGCTGCGGGTGGGCCTTAGCCTTTTCCCACCCGGTCCGCACACGCTAGGATGCGCTTTTTCCCCCAATGCGTCCCCCCAAAGCAAATATAACGCGGCCCCTCTGGCGATTGAGGGGGAGAGGGCGAGCAACACCAGGAGAGCCGCTTGCTGCCGGTCGCAGACGCCGGGAGCCCTTCGCCCGCCAACCATGTTTCGTTGAGTACTCTGAAACTCTTGATTGCCTGTTTTTTATCCTATTTTATGTAACAGTGTAATGTTTTGTCTCTATGTTTTAAAACAAAGTATCGTTAATTAAACCAGTTAACATTTGAACATCGGAAACCTTCAGCTGAGTGCTTCATCGCCGGACTGATCATTCAAAAGTAGCGGTGCTGGACAAAAGTGACCGTTACAAAGTGGTGGAGTGTGCGGGGTAACGACTGCCCTGCTCTACTGTCATGAGCCCCACCCTCAGAAGTCAAGACAACGCGATCCCCTCATCAGTTATGGAGCAAGCTGCTGCCGCTGCGACCCCCCAGGCCAGGCCCTTCATCGGGCCGCCAACGTTCAAAGGGACACCGGAAGAGTCCGTTACTGAGTGGCTCACCTGCTACGAGCATGTCGCATCTTTGAACACCTGGGATGCCGACACCAAGGTAAAATTCCTCTATTTGGCTTTAGAAGGCGACGCAAAAAAATGGTACACCACGCAAATTCTGACTGAGGCGCCCGATTCCTGGGAAGCATGGACCACTCGAATCAAGTCGTGTTTTAGCAGTCGTCATGCAGCCGAAATTGCTCATCTTCGCCTGCAAAACCGAATCCAGTTACCTTCAGAGAGGCCGGAACAGTACTACTATGACGTGATGCAACTGTGTGCACGGCTGGACCCGACCATGGCGGAAGAGGATCGCCTCCGGCATCTCCTGCGTGGGCTATGCCCAAGCACTATGGAGAAAATTGTCATCTCTAATCCGGGCTCCTGCGCAGAATTTCTGCAGATCCTTCAACGCATCAACCAGGCCGCTCTCATGGCCCGTGCCTCCGGCCCGCCTCCTGCCTGCCAGCCGGCCGGCCCGTACCCGTGGACAGCGATCGCCGCCGGGACGCCCGACAATGCCACCGGAATGCAGCCGTGGACACCGACCATCCCAGGGATGCCCAGTGCAGCTGCCGCCACAACACTGCCTTCGCCGGTGAGTCACCTGGCCTGCGATCACCCTCACGGCGCTGAGGGCCATTTCGGAGTCGATTGAGGCTCTGACCGAGCGCATAAAAGCGATCGAGGAGCAAGTGCGTCGGCCCCCCGTGCCGTGGCCCCCGAAAACATCACGCGGCGACGACGGCCGCCCGCGGTGCCAGTATTGTCAGCGCCTCGGCCATGTCGATCGCCAGTGCCACCAACGATACAGAGACGAGGAGCAGCAGCGAGGACGCCGCGACCGACAGGGTGAGCGAGGGTTTGATTCGGGAAACCGGAACGGCCGGGCTTAGGGGGCCAGCCTGGCCGACCTGTGTGCACAATATGGGAGAACCAGCTGCTTACCGTACCTGTCAGCGCAAATGGAGTTAGCACGAGACTTATAATTGACACCGGCTCGTCTGTGAATATTATATCCGCTGACTTCGCAGAAAAACTTTCTTTGGGCTCAAAGCAGAGTCCGACCGGAATCCTCATCAAAGGAATCAGCGGAAATCTGTTTTCACCAATCGGAGAAACTGGAATCACCCTCGAATTCGCCTCCACACGCATTGCGCAGAAGTTTTTGATTGTTAAGGATTCCCCATACGAGCTGTTGGGTGGCCTCCCCTTTTGCCGAACGGCACATTTGCTCATAGATTTTCCCAAGAAGACGCTTCAGATTGAGGCCGACGTATTCGAGCTACAGGTCGAGTCGGGCGCGCCGGTGCACAACGACGTCCTCACCGCGCGGTGCAAAGATCATGTCCGAATCGAACCCCGGACCGAGATGGTTATCGAGGTGAAAATCCCCAGAAACGGACCCCACCTCGTCGAACCAAATACCACACTGAAGAATGGACTGCAGGTGGCCCGGACTTTGACAAATGTGGTGTGTGGGGTTGGAATAGTTCGCGTGGCCAATCCTACAAAATCACCGGTGACTGTGCATCGTGATACCAGACTTGGTTGGGCCGCCTCGATCCACGACGTTCAGCTGGGCATCACTGCACCTGGGGACTCATGTGACGGTGAGGAGCTACACTTCGACATCGGGCCTCACCTGCAGCCATCAGACGAGGGTGAGTTATTGTCTCTCATACGCAAGTTTCGCCATCTTTTCACGGGAAGGCATAACCCCATTCAGAGGACGAACATCACCGAACATGTTATTGACACAGGCGATTCTCCCCCTATTCGCCAACAGTCCTACCGCCATTCTCCCTTTGAGAGAGAAATCGCCCACAAACAGGTTGAGGAGATGCTTAATGACGAGGTTATCCGAGAGTCCTACAGTCCCTGGTCGTCACCAGTGGTGCTCGTGAGAAAGCCCGATGGAGGTTGGCGCTTTTGCGTAGACTTTCGAAGAGTAAACGCTGTCACAAAGAAGGATGTACACCCTCTGCCCCGTGTCGACGACATTCTTGATGTATTGCAGGGTGCAAAATACTTCACGACGCTTGACCTAACGTCAGGCTATTGGCAGATTGGGATTCGCGAGGAAGATAAGCCGAAGACGGCGTTCACCTGTGGGCGAGGGCTTTATGAGTTCAACGTCGTTCCTTTCGGCCTATGTAACGCCCCCGCTACGTTCCAGAGGATGATCAACAAAGTACTGAGTGGTCTCCTCTGGAAGGTGTGCCTGGCCTACCTGGACGATATAGTGATTTTCTCCAAAACAATGGAGTCTCATTTGAAAGACTTGGAAAAAGTTTTTGGGGCACTCGATCAGGCAAACCTACGCCTGAAGCCAGAAAAGTGTAAGTTCGCTCAAGAGGAAATTAAATATCTCGGTCACGTGTTGACCGGGACCAGTATCCGACCCGACCCGAACAAAGTGGCCGCGATCGAAAAGTTGCCTGTACCGACCACTAAGAAGGGAGTTCAAAGCTTCTTAGGGATATGCAACTACTATCGCCGGTTCATTAAGGATTTCTCTCGCATTTCTCGACCATTGACGAACCTCACAAAGAAGCACGCCGTCTTTCGCTGGGACACAGCATGTGAAGATGCCATGAACACGCTCAAACAGAAATTGGCCTCGGCGCCAGTCTTGCGTCAGTTCGATCCGGGGAAAACGGTCGAGATTCACACGGATGCCTGCGATTACGGTGTTGGTGCCGTTCTGGTTCAGAGGGAAGGGCCTGATGAGCATGTTATAGCATATGCTAGTCGTCATCTTAATAAGGCGGAGCTCAACTACAGCACCACGGAAAAGGAATGCCTGGCCGTTGTGTACGCCTGTGCCCAGTTTCGCCCCTATATTTTTGGGACCCCATTCACCGTTGTGACCGACCAGGCCAGCCTGACATGGCTGATGAAAGTCAAGAACCCCAATGGGCGCCTCATAAGGTGGTCGCTGCTACTACAAGAGTTTGACATCACGCTCCGTCACCGACCGGGACTAAAGAACGGAAACGCCGACACGCTTTCTCGCCTGCCACATGAGCCGGCACCGGCTAGTGAAGACAACTTTTTGCCGCTGCTCGTGCTGGACCGTGTGGACGTCCGAATGAAGCAGAGAGAGGATAAGTGGGCAAGAGAAGTGATCGAACACCTCGAGGACACGAGTGCACCAGTGTCACGGAAACTAAAAAGAACGGCACGGTGCTTTCGGATAATTGAGGGGGTTCTCTACAGGAGGGCGAAAGGTTTTCGGGAAGACCGCGCGGCGCTCGTTGTTCCAAGGAGCCTAAGGACCGATATTTTGCGGCACTGTCACGATGACATTACGGCAGGCCACTTGGGAGTTAGGCGGACCTGGGAAAAGGTGCGGAGCCGTTACTTTTGGCCCAAGATGTTCATGCAGATAGCCAGGTATGTGCGGGCATGCCCAGACTGTCAGAGCCGAAAGAGGCCGCCCGGCAAGCCGATCGGATTTCTCCAACCCATCCCGCCGGCTGGCAAGCCGTTTCAGCAGGTAGGAATGGATTTTCTGGGCCCCTTCACGAAGAGCAACGGTGGGAACCGCTACATTCTTGTGATGACGGACTACCACACAAAATGGGTGGAAGCTGTCGCTTGCCCCTCGGCATCAGCGGCGGAAGCAGCGAAGGGGTTCGTGGAGGCCGTTGTCCTGCGTCATGGAGCGCCTGAGAGAATAATCACCGACCGTGGGAAGCATTTTGTCGCCGATCTCATTGAAGAAATATTCAGGACAATGGGCACATACCACGTCACTAGCACAGCGTACCATCCGCAGACCAACGGTCTGTGCGAGCGCTTCAATCGCACACTGGCTGATATGCTGAGTATGTATGTGTCGTCGCACCACCGGGACTGGGACGAGTTCCTGCCTTACGTGTGCTTTGCCTATAATTCATCACAGCATGAGACGACCGGCTTTACTCCGTTCTTCCTTCTTCACGGTCACGAGCCAACGCTTCCGATCGACGTGGCTCTTGGGCAGCAAGGGGGAGGCGACCACACCTTGGACGCTAGCAGAGTCGCTCTCCGGCTCCGACAGGCACGCAACGTGGTCGCCCGACGAGAGAAACGCCAGCAGGGGAAAAACAAGCTACAATACGACGTCAGGCGACGCACAGCTGTTTTCCATGCGGGTGACTTGGTGTACTTGTGGACGCCTACGAAGGCAAAGGGAAAAACAACAAAGCTCCTACATCGCTACCATGGGCCATTTCGTCTCATTCGACAAATCTCAGAAAACAACTGGGAGGTGACGGACCGCACGGGGAGAAAGCGGGACATTGTCAACGTCGTCCGTATGAAGCACTGCTACACACATCCAAGCTCCGACTCTGACGCGGACAACGAGACGGCAGACGACGACAGCCTGCAGCGCATCCACCAACCGCCAGTGTCGGAGCGGCCCAGTGGTGTAGTTCGAAGTGCCAGTGAAACCGAGGTGTACTTTGATCCAGAAACATTTGGGCAAGACCAGTGTGCGGGACTGGACCCTGTGCAAGACATTTATGACAGTGACACGGAACGATACTACAGTGCCAGTGAGAACGCGGACTGACTCTTGAGTGTGCCCGGACTTGCATTGGTCGTGACTCTCATTGTTTCTTTTGGCGTTGCTATGAAGTGTTTGTGCTACGTTGTTGTTATATACCAGAGCGTGTGCGTTGACTGACTCGACGGAGATAGTTTGCCGACTCTTATGTTAGAAAGTGGGTTTCTTCTTCTCGAGTCCGTATGCCAAGTCATTTGAGTATCGCCGTCAGTTCGTAAAAATGTTTTTTTATGTTGTGCAAGAGTGGGGACACTCTTTTTCCGTCGGGGAAGGTGTCGCGAAGCCCCGGTTCCGTTTGCTTTTTTCAATTTTTTAGCATCTCTCTTCGGCCACCGAGGCCCAGCTTTTCTAAGAAACGCAGGCGGAGTGTGTGTGTCGGCCCGTCGGCCGACTCGGGAGACGCGGCTCTCGAAGGAGACCATCGGCGAATCTTGTGTTACACGCGCGCACTGGCGTCTCCGGCCCCCGTTGCGCGCCTACGCGGGCCGCTATGCTCTCCGACCCCCGGTATCGTCCAAACGGCCGCCTCTCTTTTCTCCTTTTCGAGTTTGTATACCCTTACTTTATTCTCACCAGTAATTCTTTTGCCAGAAACGGGCGCCCTCGAGTTAGAACTTTGTGTCTTCTGTGTGTGATCTTTTCCTTTTCACTTTGGCGGGGACATGTCTGATTGGAGCTAAGAAGCGTCCTCCTGATTGGCTGCGGGTGGGCCTTAGCCTTTTCCCACCCGGTCCGCACACGCTAGGATGCGCTTTTTCCCCCAATGCGTCCCCCCAAAGCAAATATAACGCGGCCCCTCTGGCGATTGAGGGGGAGAGGGCGAGCAACACCAGGAGAGCCGCTTGCTGCCGGTCGCAGACGCCGGGAGCCCTTCGCCCGCCAACCATGTTTCGTTGAGTACTCTGAATCTTTTGACTGCCTTTTTCATCTATGTAATAAGTGTAATTGTTTCACGTTTGTATGTGCTATATTGCATCAATGTTACAAGTAAACTAAACAAGTTAACCTTTAAAACCTCTTCGACGTCTCGACTTTTTCCTTCCGATCTTCATGCTACAGTAGCGGCAGTATGTAGCCAAAATACTACGTTACAACAGCATTACCTCGCTAACTGGGCCGGCAGCGTCATTCAGTTTAAGCTTCAATAATAAATTCCCGAAGAAGGGCTCAGCACATGACCGACCAGCCCGAAGAAGCCTTTGCTTGTGCATAATGCTCCGGACACGTCTGTCTAGTCGGACATGTTTCGACGCCAAACGCCGCCACGTCACCTCACCGAATGTCAGCGCATTCGCCATTCGGAGACCGAGCGGCTACGCAATTGGTTCTAATGACGCGGCGACAGCCATCATCGATGCCCGTCTGAGGTATTGTATAATGCATCGCCGCTCCCTTCCAAATGACCCACTCTACTCGATGGCTTCATTTGTCAGGGAGACGTAGAAGGAAGACGCTACTTGCTGCGGGAACCACTCGTCCTCACCTATCCCGTAGCTCAAGTCTCCGTCGTCCTTACACGCACCAAACGCGCATGGCTAACGCGTGCAGTGCTGCTGCCAGTCAGTAGGCGTGCCTGGGGAGGACCGCGGGCGGAACAAATTACTCCGCCAGGAGAAGCACATTAGCACCTCTGACCACCGTGCCTCTTCCGACAGAAATTCCAACAGGAGATAAACGAAGCGCTGCAGAGCTTCCGGCGGTCGCTGACCGCTCCTTCTGTTCTTTTCTCTCCCCTCCAGAAGGCGGCAATACGATAACGCGCGCTAATGAAGTGCTGACAGCGTGTCTCTCACTGCGCCTGGTGCAGACTCGATGGGCTCCAAGTGCATCCACTCCCGCCGCCGTCCTTGGCCTCGTTTTCCTTTGAACTTGAAATGGCGGTACGTCGAGTGCTGCGCTTCGTTTTATGCTGTTACTTTAGGCCACTTTTCACGCATTTCCAAGGAAAGGGCGTGCGGTTTAAGGAAGCGCCCAGGTGAGCGGAATGCCGTAAACCACGCAGAGATTGCGAGGAGAGAGAGAGAGAGAGAGAGAGAGAGAGAGAGAGAGAGAGAGAGAGAGAGAGAGAGAGAGAGAGAGAGAGAGAGAGAGAGAGAGAGAGAGAGAGAGAGAGAGAGAGAGGCGTGCACACCGAACGGGTAGTACTCGCTGCTAACAGCGAGATCGTGAGGTGCGGCAGGGAACTTGGGCTGGAAGTGATAGACGTGAACAGGGTAGTGGGCAACATCGGACATAGGCAAGCTTTTCAGTGGGACGGGATTCACTTCAGCCCCAGGCTAGGAAATAAGGTGGGGTGGCGCTTAGGTGGGAGAGCGGTAGCTTTTTTAGGGGGCCCCGCGCAGCTAAGGAAGGCAAACTAGGAGACAAAGGGGAAGCAAGAGACACATGCACACTCAACGCGGGGAGGCAGCCAGGCCTAGAGCTAAACGGAGAACCCACGGACGTAACTGAGAGCGTTGACAGAAGCCATTTAAGTGAAAACAATGGAGCAAACAATTCTGTAAAAGACAAAAACAGACCCCGTAAGCGGAAAGGGAAAAACAAATGCAATAAATATTTAATCAGCTACATAAATATGCAGGGAGGCAGAAAGCCAGATAAGTGGGTGGAAATTCAAAAGCAACTTGAACGGGAAGGCATAGACGTGTACGCTTTAGCCGAGACTCACCTCCGGGACCTAGAAGCCCCACCTATCATAGACAATTATGTCTGGGAAGGTTGCAACAGGACCACAGGAATGAAGAAAGGGGGAGGTGTTGGCATGCTTATTAAACAAGGGACCGACTGGCAGAGAGTGCATGAAAGTTGTAAAGAGCATCTATGGGTAAGAGGCACCATAGAGGGGAAAAATACATGGTTAGGAGTGGTGTATCTGTGGACCGGAAGTAGTGCTAGGGAGGAAAATGAGGAAATGGTAAACTGTTTGAGAAGAGATATAAACGAGTTCAAAGATTCGGGTGAAATAATCATAGTTGGAGATATGAATGCCCATATAGAAGGTTTGGATGGATACACAGACCACAACGGTTCTCTAGTGATAGATCTATGCCAGGAAAACCGGCTTGTAATAGTAAACACGGAAAGCAAGTGTGATGGACAAATAACGTGGGAAAGCGGTAACAGACAGTCTAGCATAGACTACAGTTTAGTATCCGAGACAGTATACGGAAGGCTGCGGGAAATGAGGATAGATGAAAATGGAACAGACAGCTTAGGAAGCGACCACAAGCGATTTAGCTTGCACTTTGGAGGCGCAACCCGGAAAAATGCAGAAATAGGTACAATAGGAGGAAATAATTTGAATAATGAGCAGTTAAAGATCATCGCTGATAAATTGGAAGATGAAATCAATAAATACCCAGGCAAAAATTGGGATTACGACGAAATGATTGCGTTCATAAAGGGTAAGATGAATGAAGCAAAGGAACGAAACCGATGGAAAGGGAAGAGAAAGCCGAGAAGCTGGTGGAATAAGGAAATAAAAGAGGCTATTGACCAGCGAAGAAAGGCGTCGAGAGAACATAGAGAAGCAAAAAGAACTGGTATGGAACCGGAGGTAGTGAAGGAGAAGTGGGAGGTCTACCGTGAGAAAAAACTAGAAGTGCAGAAAATGGTGCAAACAAAGATCAAGCAGAAAAGCGAACAATGGATGGCAGAAATACGGAAAAAGGACAAAAGCGCATCCAAGAAGTTTTGGAACTATGTAAAATCACTAAGCTCAAGAAACGATAACCATAAAAAATTCCTGATTGATGAAGAGGGGGAACATTTAGAAGGAGAGCACGCGTTGGCGCATATTCATCGAGTGATTAGTGAGAAGTTTAGGACAATAGTGGTAGGGAAACCTGCACCGATAACATCAGCGCCACAAAAGACTGCGGAAAGGGAAATAAGTTTGAGCAACCTTGATTGGAAAAAAGCAGAGCAAAAGGTTCCCCCCAGACAGCAGTGGGCCCGGACGGAATACCAATGCAACTGATAAGCCTACTTGGACCTAAAAGTAAGGATTCGTTTATGAGGGCAATAGATAAGGTGATAGAAACCAAACAAATACCAGAGGACTGGTTAGAAAGTAGGATGAATTTAATATATAAAGGCAGAGGAGACAAAGCCAGTATTGATTCATACAGACCACTCACAGTAACGTCAGTGGTGTATAGATTCGTAATGCAGGCGATAAAATGAGAAATTCAAGCATGGATGGAAGAAAATGAAATACTTGGGGAACTGCAGAATGGATTTAGACAAGACAGGCGACTGGATGACAATCTGTTCGTGATAACGCAGTGCATTGAAATTGCGAAAGCACAGAAGAGACCACTATGGATTACGTTCTTGGACATTAAAGGGGCATATGACAACGTAAAGAGAGAACGGCTGTGGAGGATGCTGAAACTCCAGGGATTAGATGACGAGTTAGTACAGTTCCTTATAGCAATCTATAAAGACAATAGAGTGCACCTTACTTGGGAAGGACAGAAATGCGCCCAGCAGGTCAACATCCATCGGGGACTGAAACAGGGATGCCCTTTGAGCCCAATACTGCTCATGCTTTACATGGCAGGGTTAGAAAAGAAAATGGAAGAAAGTCAAGTAGGGTTTAGCCTAACCCATATGCTTCAAGGCGAAGTGGTACAACAGCATATTCCGGGAATGTTATACGCAGACGACATTGTTCTTTTAGCTGATAACCAAACCGATATGCAGCGGCTAATAAATATTTGCGGCCAGGAAGCCACTGACCTCGGATTAAATTTCAGTGCAGAAAAATCAGGAATAATGGTTTTCAATGACGCTACCACCGACGTAGAGTCTATCCAGCAAGGCGAATTACCTAGAGTGAAGGAATATAAATATTTGGGAGTGTGGATAAACGAAGGGGATAACTACTTAAGAACTCACGAGGAGCAACTTAAGGTTAAGGGAAAGCGAAACGCAGCTATAATGAAGCATAGAGCTCTGTGGGGGTATAACAAATATGAAGTAGTAAGAGGAATGTGGAAAGGAGTAATGGTTCCGGGTCTCACGTTTGCGAATGCTGTACTCTGCTTAAAATCAGACGTTCTATCAGGCCTTGAAGTAAACCAGAGAACGGTAGGACGTTTGGCCTTAGGCGCGCATGGAAAAACAACTAACGAAGCAGTTCAGGGAGATATGGGCTGGGCGTCGTTTGAAGTTAGAGAAGCTCAGAGTAAAATATGCTTTGAGGTGAGGTTGAGGGCAATGGATCAACGAAGGTGGGCAACTAAGGTTTTTAGGTACCTATACTTGAAAAGCGTGGACACGCAGTGGTTAAGAAAGACTAGAAGGCTAACGATGAAATACGGAAAGAAGAGTGGGGAATCCCAAGCAGCCAAGGTAACCAAAAAAGAGGCAAGGCAGATTGAAACGAATAAATGGAGGGAAAAAATGGAAGCTAAAACGTCGTTAGAGGTGTACAGGGCTGAGAAGATGAACATCAGAAAGGAAAATTTCTACGATAATTCCCAGGGCAGTGCTTTGCTTTTTGAGGCTAGAGCAGGTTGCCTGCGAACTAAGAGTTTTGTGGGGAAGTATTCACAAAATGATGGGGTATGCGTGGTCTGCGGAAAAGAAACAGAAACTATGCGGCACATCGTGTTAGAATGTGAGGGTATCCATCCAAATCTACATGAAGGGAATATTGGGCTTTCAGAAGCCCTAGGATTTAAGGGTATCACAGAGGAAGTTAACTTCAAGGCTGTCAAGGGGACGAAAAGAAGATTAGAATGCTGGTGGACGAAAAGCAGAGAGGGGAATATTGCCTAGGACAGTTACCACCTGTAACAGGAAAAAAAAAAGTATTTTGTGCCTAATAAGTTTTTTGTGCCTGCCCTAAGCAGCGCTAGTATTAAACCAAAAGTGTAAAACATATGTATATTAGTCCTTTTTGGTAAGATGACATGTCATCACCCCGATACAAAGGGAAAACGAATAGAAATCATAATCATCATCATCATCAGGAGAGGAGAGGAGAGAGAGAGAGAGGCTTTATTCTGTGAGCGGACGGGAAAGGAGAGGGATGTGGATGGAGGGAGAGAGAGAGAGAATAAACTTCTTTATTAGCAAAAAAAAATGTGGAGTGGTGTCCTCATTTCAGGACCCCATTCGTGGTGCCAGCTTCGACAGCCCTTTCAACCAACCGAAGCTGGTCTTCCGGACTGGAACTGGACAACACGCTCTCCCACTGCTCATAAGACGGACGAGGAATTCTGTCCAACTTGGGGTTTTTCTGACAACCCCACACCATATGGTAGAGCGTGCCAGGTTCGCCACAAAACTGACACAGAGCGGAGTACTGGGTCGGGTACATTAGGCGCAATTTCGTCAAGTGTGCAAACGTATTCGTTTGAAGCAGCCTAAGTAATCTTTCCTGCGCTCGAGCCTGTAATGCTGACTGATCTCGTGGTAGGTGAGCAATGGGCTCGCAGCCTCTATCCCTCGTGGTGCCCGGCGGGATATCTCTCTGGCAGTATTATGGGTGGTGTTGTTGCCCTGGACGATCGGATGGGCTGGAGTCCAGAGTATTTTGACTCGTCGGTGAAGCGGACGTTGAATAAGAATATTTAAGGCACATTTGGATATTCTTCCATGCAGGAATTTCAGCATGCCTGTTGGGAATCTGTTACAACTGTATCTGCGGTCGTCTGAGAGATGGCCAGGGCAATGGCAGCCTCTTCTGCTTGGTCAGTGGTCGTGCAGGGTAGGGCAATGCTGGTAATATGCGAAGTTGCGGTTGTCACAACAGCAGTCATCGATCCCCTTCTGGCGTAGTCAGCCACATCAGTATAGACCGTGCGGGCCCCGTTGTCATTGACCCTTCCGATTGCACGAGCTCTTGCCTCTCTTCTGCCAGCATGGTGTACTGGATGCATGTTGCGCGGTATTGGCGCTACTGCATTCTCTCGCAGTTCGATTGGCATATCCCGATATTGTACCTCTTCAGGGGACGTCATTCCTATTCTGCCTAGGAGGCTTTTCCCGGTAATACTTGACCCCAATCTTTGTCGCTGGTTTGATAGATGAGCCTCGATGATTTCAGCCACTGGGTTGTGAATACCCAGTTTTAAAATTTTTTCATTGGAGGTGTTACTGGGAGCCCCAGAGCCTGCTTATATGCCTTTCTGAGTAATGCGTCCGGTTTAGCTTCTTCAGTCTTATTGAGTATGGCATATGGAAGGATGGAGGGACGCATGATTGAAGAGACATCACTGTTAAGGGTTGTGGTGCGTGCAAAGTTCATAGGTCACAAATCGCAATGACGAAGCGGAGGAGTGTGTGGTTTTTACTTTCCGCCAGAAAGCCTTTATATCAGATGCAGGGTATATTTCATTTCATTTGGCTAAGATCTAAGGTTAGTTCTGTTTATTGACCAGAGTAACGACAAGAGCACTGCCTCAGTGACTGCAAGACCGAGCAAATGCGAGGAAATAAGCACGATAGAGCATACGTCCGTGTGTTTAGCTTACTAAAAATTCTTTATTCTTTATTCTTTATTCAAAAAAAAACCTTACAGGCCCCAGGACAGGGCATTGGGTAAGGGGGGAAATCGGGAAAGTACAGGACAGATAACATACAGTTTACAGGCAGGGTCAGTGCAACAACAACAAATAAATGAAATCACATATATCGTGGTACAGGGTGAGGTAAATTTGAAGATACACCATTGGCTGACTTGAACATGGCGAAAGAGGGATACATTTTCAACAAATAAGGGACAAGGAAAATATAAATCGCCGTAATACGCAATGCACTCAGAATTCAGGAACATGGTCACATGGTGAAGAGAGTGAGGAGCTGACGGCGAAATGTATCGGGATTAGATATGGAGGCTAGGCAATCAGGGGGGTCATTCCAAAGACGAACGGCCCGAGGCAGTGTTGATGAATTGAATGCATTAGTTGTACCGTATATGCGCATGAAGGTGAACTGATTATGCAATCTTCGCGAAAAGGAGTGAGGTGTTTGAAGCTGAAGCCGCGTTCGTTTATTAGAGCATTGTAGTTTTATCTGTGCAGTCAAACATGGGCTGCAGATACAAGTATTTTCCCGCACGCTTAGCCGATCCCTTTGAAGCTGAATGAACAGCTCGGAAGCATGCAGTGGCTTCATACTGTTTCAAATCGCTTTTATTCACGATCGAATTGATTATGATGGTACGCGGTATTTGATACCGATATTTCTAGATAAGGAGCTTTCTTTGTGTCGGCTATTTTAAACGTGGTGTTCTTCGTCTTCAAGGCTAAACTTTTGAAATCTGAAAGCGGCATTCCCAATTCACATTGTGTGAAAACTTCACTTAACTCCAATTTATCCCGAATTTTCAAACATTCCGTTAACCCGACTTCACATACTAATCGCCAACAAAATACGAGAAGTCTTACCCCCAAGTCAGCCACGTAAGGAACGGTTCATGTTGGGACACATTTTATCCAGTTAAGCCCGTTCTACGTGGTGCGAATTCACCTACAGCCCCGCAAGTCTCCAACACATCAACCCGTGCTTGTCGAGTTCGTGTAACTTCTGCGGCCAGTGGGCAGATACATGTAATCAACGTTACTAGAATAAGCATATCATATCCCTGTAATCCGGGGATAAAAGCCAAAGTCAAGCCAACGAGGGAGTGCTGGGAGGCGGCCCTGTCCGGCTGCTCGGACCTGGAGTCTCAGCGGGCTCTCGTGGCATCGGCCGTGGCAGTTCCCGGGCGTGCCACGGCCGGTCTAGCCCGGCCGCGTATTCCCAAACCATATCCCGTAGGGGCCCAGGCCGACCACACCCCCTTCAAACAGTGACGACACAGCGGACGCCACTTTCTCTTCGTGCGCTACTTCATTGGACATGGATATTTTTTTTTCTCGTTTTGGGCGGCGGCCGATGGTTTCGCTCCGTGCTCGAGGCTGGGGCTGCGGCGCTGTGGAGCTGACGCACATTTAGTAGAAGTTAAAGGCCGAACCACATGCAGCGTACTTTCGGCGTTTTCTCTCGTGGCGACGCGAGCTGACGCGCGAGCGACGCCGATTTCTACGCTCACCAGATATCGGCGTCGACGCAGCGCGAGAGAGCAGCGGAAAGGTGGCAGCAGCGGTCGGGTTTCACGTCCTTTGGGGTCATTTCTTTCAGCAGAAGAGAATCAATTTCTTTTAAAGACGATAGTCTTTCTTGAAGCTGCTTAAACCCGGAAATTTTGGTCTGTCTGTCTGTCTGTCTGTCTGTCCGTCTGTCTGTCTGTCTGTCTGTCTGTCTGTCTGTCTGTCTGTCTGTCTGTGACTCGATCCAGCCACCCGGCCAAAGTAAAATTGATAGTGCGAAACAGTCTTATAAACTCACAGCCACATGTAACGTGTGAGTCCGGTTTATAGGTTCATACTTGTCAACTTTGTTGAACAAGAACAAGACACTACGCAAATATAAGACAGGAAATTAGTACACAAGGGATATTTAGTGTTCCTTTATATAAAAATTCATGGATGCTTGGTTTTTCGACAGCAAATTATATTCTACATCTACTGCAGAAAACCGCCGCCTCCTGGCGGCATATGAAAAATCACGCGGCAACAGCAACGAAAGGTTCCACGTTCTGCTTGGAACGCACGTTGAGCACGGCCTCGCGGCACTATAAACCTTCTAGTCGGCCGCCTCCATTCACACGTGTCTCCGCCGTACTGCAGCGCTGGCATCGAGGAACAGGGCCTGTAGCAGTGGAACGCGGTAAATTCAAATCGCCTTGCGCAAACCTTTAGTGCGTTTACCTTGGAATGAGCGCGGCGGCACAGGAACAGCATGAGAGGTGAGCGGGAAAGCAGAGGGGGGCATTTCCTTGGCAAATGTCTACACAGACTATCGTCTTTTGACAACATTTGCAACGAAAGGAGCAGATACGCGGCCAATTTTATTAACTGGTTATCGGCTGCCTTGAGACAAATTGGAAGCTATTTCTGTTCGAAAGCGCTCATTCATTTGTGGCTTGTTTGGTTTTCATCGGGGAGATCGGGTATTTGCGATAGCTTTTTTTGAGTTAAATAAGGGAGCTCTGGCTACGTCGCTTGTAGTATTAGCATGATGGGGCTTGGCTGCAAGATTGGTGCGTAACGACCAAGCCTTACCAACGCCAGAATGCTAGCGGCGCATGCCATTTCATTCGTTGCAACCGTGGCTTGCGTTGAGGAGACCAAGGTTTCGCGATAGCTTTTCTTGACTCAAATAAGGGGGCTGTGGGTACATCGCTTGTAGTAATAGCATAACTGCCCTCGGATCCAAGATGGGTGCGTAAGAAACAAGAGTTACCACGGCTCAAATTTCTCAAGCACGACCAAACCAAATCACTCGACAATATTCGTTGACCCGCCGTGTTGGCTCAGTGGCTAAGGCGTAGCGCTGCTGAGCACGAGGTCGCGGGTTCGATTCCCGGCCGCGGCGGCAGCTTTTCTGATGGAGGCGCAAAGCAAAAACGCCCGTGTGTACGAGATTTCGGCGCACGTTAAAGATCCCCAGGTGCTCAAAATTAATCCGGAGCCCTCCACTACGGCGCGCCTCATCTCCTGCGTTGCGTCGGCGCGTTAAACCCCACAATCAATCAATATTCGTTGGCAGCTTTGGTTAGGGCACCAAATTCTTGGCGCCCGCGTCTTCTCCTGGCGTGGTCGAGCGGTTGCGCGCTTGTGTGCTGGCGTTCTGTTTTCAAAGTCCATGGTTCGAGTCTTGGCAAAACCTCGTTTTTTTTTTTTTTTTTTTCAATGAGGGTTTCACTGGCTTTTTTTTTTTTTTCAAAGCAAACAAAGGGGGCCAGAGTGCCTTGGCGTTTACCCTACAAGTGACGTTCGACGGTAACCTCATATTCAAGGCAGCCCCGAAATTTGCTTTGCTCAACCTTCGAATTCATGAAGCTGCAGTCGGTACATAACATCAAGATTAAATCAAGTAGCAAGTAAAGTTGTGCTAAGTGTGCCTTAGTTCATCATCCGATCTTATTTTGTTCAGATTTGACGGTAATGACTTGAAATACATTTCGCAGGATGTCAACATTTTCCCGCAAATATTTTTTATAAGGCTAGAGTCTTGTTAAGTGCCGTTCAACAATCGACAATAACTGCTCATAAATGACTTCAACTAATTGCATGTTTGATACAAACGTGTCCAGCAGCGCACCGATGCGGCGGCTAGCGCGGGACTATACTAGTACACTATAGCGTGATTTCGCCGGTCTCACGCCCCTGTGACACGGTAGTTTCAATCGCGATCGAGCTCGATCCCGCTCGAACTCAATCCTGGATTCTCAAGCGTGATCGAGGCTTCTAAGGGCGATCGAACGAAAGCGGTGATACTCTGGTCCCCGCTCCGTAATGACACAGAAGGTGACAACTTGAACTAACGCCAGAAATTGTGCCAACTAACTTGACCCAAAAGAGCGTGCGGTAACATTTACATAGTTACGCATACCTACGGCCGGGCGTAGTTACCAGACGCTGGCCGATGATGATGATGATGCTTATGATGATGATGCTTAGTGGCTTCCCCTTTGTGACGGGGTGGCGCGTCACAGCGGCCTTAGTCGCAACTCCACTGTACAATCACCTCGCCAAAAATTGCAAACAAAATAAATTAAAAAATTATTATAATGAAAAAACGAAAATACTTTTAAGAAATATTTGTACTAGTTTGACTTCTTTGTTCACATATATCTTCCCAGATTGTTCTCTGCTCTTTTCGCACCAACATTCTAACCTTCTTTTACTAACCTCTACTGCTGTCCAATTCACTTTTCCGCTAACCTTAAAGCCAAGGGCTTCCGGAAGATGGATGGCTCCATCACTGAGGACTGGACGGATACTTTTGCACTCCGTTAAAATATGTCGCATGGTTTCTGGCTCATTTCCGCAGCCTGCGCATAGTTCTTCCTGTACCGGCTCACAGATAAGCGTTTTTGTCCGCAAGCAACCCACCCGGGCTTCAAAAAGCAATGCACTCCCTTTGGTATTATCGATTACTTTTTCCCTTGTGATCTCCTGCTTCCCGAACCTGTAGATATCTAAGGACTTCTTCGCATCCCTCCTCTTTTTCCACGTCGTTGTCTCTGTTTCTTTCACTTCATTTTTTATTGCCTTGGTCGTTTCCCCTGCACTTCCAAGGTTTCATATACTTTGTCCTGAGCCTTCTGGTTCTTTTCCTCCACTGCGTGTCCACGCTTTTTATGTAAAGATACCGTAACACTTTGGCCGCACATCTCTGATCATCCATGTTTCTAAGTCGTTCTTCAAAACATATTTTGCTCGGTGCTTCTCTCACTTCGAAGGATGCCCATCCCATGTCTCCCTGCACTGCCTCATTTGTTGTTTTACTCTGTCCTCCTAGTGCCAATCGACCTACGGCCCTCTGATTTACTTCTAGCCCTGACTGAATCTCTGATTTGACACACACTACTGCGCTTGAAAAGGTGAGTGCTGGTACCATTACTCCCTTCCAGATTCCTCTCGCTACTTCATATCTGTTATATCCCCACAGTGCTCAGTGCTTCATGATAGAGGCGTTTCTTCTGCCCTTCATTCTTAAATGCTCCTCATGAGTTTTTAGATACGCCTGACTTTCTTTTAAACATATGCCCAGATATTCCACGGTATTGCTGCTTTTTAAACGAATACCGATTCGTTACGGGCGTTGCCATTAAAAACTAGAACTCCCGAATTTGCTGTGCTAAACTCTAACCCCAGTTCAGTGGCTTCTTCCTCGCAGATATGTGTGAGGTGTTGCAGACACTGTTTGCTATCTGCTAGTACTATGTCATCTGCATATATCAGTCCCGGGATATGTTGTTCCACTTACTGTCCTTTGCGGCTATAACATAGATTGAAACCTATTTTACTGCCTTCAAGCTTTCTTTCTAGTCTAGCCATGTACAGCATGAACAGCAATGGTGACAGAGGACAACCCTGCTTTAAACCTCTATTTTAAGTGCGAATGCACTTCTTAAGCGACCCTGAACCTGCGTCCACCGGCGATGTCCGCGCTTGTGCGAATGCATATGGCACATACCCACGTGGGGGATTGGCCAGGAATCTCCTCGTCTTTCTTGGCAACGGGGGGAGATGGGCGCGCGCTGCCTGGCCGCTGACATGGCACATACCCACGTGGGGGATTGGCCAAGAATCGGGCGTGAGAAGGGCTAATTCACCTGCTTAAAGGAGTACTGACACGAAATTTCAAAGCTGAGATCCGCTCTAGCAATCAAGTACAACGACAACACAAATAGGTGTCTGTGAATAAATGCATCTTTCTTTCTTTGTAGTTGTGTGTGTGTGTGTGATCTCTCCTTCGCGAACATTACCGAACCGCGCAAATTCAACTCGTGCATTCGCACTTTCACATTCTTCCCCTCGGGGAAATGCGGGGAATTTTATTCGCGCAGAGATCAGGTGGAGCCAAGCGTAAATCACTGCAAAAAGCGCTCATGTCATTATAGCCCATACCCAACTTTAGAAGCATCTGACAAGTTTACGTTGCCGTTATTGCATGTAAGAACCCAACACATCAGTCTAGACTTCATTTCACCTTACATATCCGCTCACAACACCACCAAAACATCCAAATCACCGAAGCCAACACGGTAGAAACAACGGAAGGCTGCGTAGTCCAATGCAGCGGCTCATTCCACTAACGAGGGGAGCGCCGAGTGGTGGCGCCACCCGTCCAGCTGCCCGGTCCCTATAGACGTGGGGTTCCATACGGAAGGGTTCGATTCCATCAACAAAAGACGCTTTTTCTTGTTTTATCATCATCATTATCATTATGTGCAATGCCATTGTGTAAGGTTGGCTTTCTTGCAGTGAGTTTCGGTTACGACACCCCCGTTAGTGAAATCAGGAAAGCTTCACTTTAAAATTTCTCGGCCATGGCGCCCCATTTTTTTTACTACCGGTTCAGTGCACTTCCGGTCCTCCCAGGTAATTTGCGCCTCGCTCTCATTGTAAATTCCCTGTAACAGCTGTATAAAGTCCCGCTCAAGTATGCTCAAGTATGCTCCATAGAAGTTCTCCCGCTCAAGTATGCTCCATAGAAGTTCTCTATCTACGTTGTCGTAGGCTCCCTTTATAACGAGAAATGCTATCGATAGTGGTCGCTCCTGAGCCATTGACACCTCTATGCATTGGTTTAGGACAAATAAATTGTCCTCTAATCGTCTGTCTCGTCTGAAACCATTTTGTAGTTCTCCCAGTATGCTGTTCTCCTCTATCCACGCGTGTAGTTCAGCTTTTATGGCTTGCATTGCCAGCCTGTATGCCACTAATGTAACTGTAATAGGCCTGTACGAATTGTCATCAGCCCTGTCTCCTTTACCTTTATATATCATCTTTATCCTGCTATTACACCAAATGTCCGGTACTTGCTTAGTTTTAGATGCGACTGCATCTCATTCACTCGCCTTGTCCCTCCATACGGCGTTGTCCGTCCACACCCCTCCCCATACACTATAAAAAAAATAATAGTTAGCGGCGCCCGGTTTCGATCCCACGACCCTGTGGCCGGAACGTGAGGTACATGGTGCTCTTCCCACTGCGCCACAAAACCGAGACAGAATCAAATGCTACGAACGCGCCTTATATCCTTGACTCATTCAAACTACGTCAAAAAGCTACTGATACAACGCATGATGGGGCAATGATTAACACTTGCAATAAAAGAAAAGAAGCTCCCACTTACAGCAACAATGATGGAGTAAAGGTCTATGCGACAGCGAAGCCCCAAGCATACCACTTCGAGAGATTGACCAAGATTGGCCAATAAAACATAATAATAATCATAAAACATAATAATCATACGCGTTCCCGACACCTTTCACGCGATTTCAGAATCAATCCAACGGAAACACCAAGTCGTGCCTTGCTTTTTGGACCAAGTAGGTTGACCAGCCGTATAGGAATTTCATCCGTCCCTGTTACCGTACTAGCTGGAACATTTTCTTCGGCTTTTTTCCTGTTTAGATTCTCCAACTTTAGCTCTCTATCTGTACGCACCTCAGTTGCCCCTCTCCCTACACGCTGTAGTCCTCTCTCCGTTCTTCTGAACTTCTCTTGTATCATTGAGAGTATGTGAAATACGGCTTCTTCCCCTTTTAGTACCTGGCCTTCGCCGTTTATGACGTGACGTTGTACTTCTTCGGTCTTTTTCCTTAGCTCCTTTACATGATTCCAAAACTTTGTCGGCGCGCCTTTATCCTTTGCCCGTATATTCGAGACCCATCGCTCACTTTCTCGCTTAAGTTTTCGCTGTACAAGTTTTTGTACTTCCAGCTTCTTAAGGCGGTACCAATTCCACTTCAAAGTTATTTCCTCTGTTTGCATTCCCACTCGCTTGGCCTCCCCGTGCTCTCTCGATGCTTGCTGCCTTTGTTATATAGCTTCCTTGATTTCGTTGTTCCACCAACTTATATGTTTTCTTTTTCCTTTCCAGAGTACATTGTTAGCACCATCTGGCGTATACGAATGTAACCGGTGCAACTTCTCGATCGCGATTGAAACGGGCCGTGTAGCAGATGCAGTGCGTCGAGCGGGTTCGAAAACTCGATCGCGATTCACTTCAATCGCGATTGAAAGTGCCCGTGTCTGCGCGTTGCCGCCGAATGACGCCGACGCCCGCGCGTCGCGTGACTTCGCGTCCATGTAGTTAGGACTTTAACCTTTTCGTACCTATACGTTTCGTACCTATACGTTCAACAGTTCTGGTGGCAATATAGCCAGTTCTGCGGTAGTGGTTTGTAAGGGGTTGTAGCCCGCAGCGCGTAGAATGCCCTGGCCTTGCGGGTATTTTCGCAGTCGATCCAGTTGGTTATGTCTGAACTGTCAATAATTCTTGGAGTGTATTTATGGTGCCTGTGAGCTCAGCTCGAAAAGGATGAAACAGCCGAGCACGGCCAGGCGCTGCAACAAAATATAAACAAGGCATCTCCGCGGCACCGTTACATTCTTTATATTTTGACTGATAATCGACCGCTTAATATATCAGTCACGACCGTTATATCCAGCAGGTGTTGTTGTCTACGCATGCAAATACTTTTTTGAGCGCCTCCATACCAATGCGAGAGCATTGGTTAACTGCGTTGGTCGAAAATCTTGTGTCCATTGCACACAAAATGGCCCACGCATAGTCAACAATACAGTATGGCCGGCGGCTGAAAACATACAAACCGGGCCAATAAATTCTTATAATGATGCCACATGTCTGTGGAGGCTCCTAAACAGTTGAAAAGAAAACCTTATAAGTATTGTGCTAGGTAGGATTCAAACCAGGCCGGGTACTCCAAACTGCGAGGCCCCAGGAAAACCACACAAGAGGCCGATTTTGATTTTCGGGAGTTAAGGCGCCGAAGCTACACGCGGGCTGTGATGCACGGCAGCAGATTAATTTAGACTACCTGGGTGTTCTTAACCCAGGGATTTATACACAGCCCCCTAACACCACCCCAAGACCCCCCCCCAACAAGGACTTCGACCCCCCCCCCAGAAGGACTTCGACCCCCCCCCCCCCCAAAAAAAAAAAAGATTCCACAACCACAAGCACCCTGCCTAGGGATTTATGCAACACTCCCCCCGCCCCCCCAAACATCCCACCGACACCCCCCCCCCCTCCCAAAATCGAAATTCTGCATAAACCCCTGCCTTAACCTGCACCAAAGCCTCGACACGGGGCCGAAACCTGCATCAGAAATCTGGCTGGACGAAAGCCTAGGAAGTGGGTTGCGGCCTTCCGCGAGGAAAGGTGTGTTACACACATGGATTCAGCACTGCAGGGTAAGCTTCAGCGTGGTAATGACACGAGCAGCAATTAGGTCAGTAGCAAAGCATGTTCCTGCTAACAAGGGCGGTGACTGGCTAGCCTCGTAGTCCTATTAACCTGATTAGTAACCTGATTTGGTAACCTGAAGAAAAAAATTCACGCATCTACACGAAGTGAATCATGACGTGTGGCCGAAGCACTGGGGATCGTTCTTACCGTAAATCACCCGTGAGAGTGCTTACTGCTCCTCAAACGATTTCTAATCCAATACAATACAATACAACACAATACAATACAATTCAATCCAATCAATCCAATCCAATCCAATGCGCCTCCCGCATGCACCGCACTGCTCTCCAGGAGCACTCTCTCTCTCCCTTTCTCTTTCTGTAACCTTTTGTGAACCTTTTATTTGGTTCTTGTTAACATTTTCAGAACCTTTTGTTCACAGATGTTTCGATTTAAACGGTGCTGCGCCGTGAGCACGGACGCCGGACACCGGACAAGCCTCGGCCTTAAGGTGCTTTGCCCCTAAAAGTTGTAAGGCAAACAAAAATGGCAGCGTCTATGCTCGCTTCACTGCAAATGTGTTCGAAAGAAGACAGTGACTTGGCTCCCCTGCCACGTAGCCGCGTCTCCTCTGTATCATCCACCCACCTGTATCGGTCTCGGTCCTCCCAACCCAAACGCCATGGAGGTTTGCTACGGCCAGTTGAATTTTCCCGCGTTCGCCCTGCTGGGGCGCCATCTATTGGGACTTCTTGCTGCTAGTGGCGATTTCCACGACAGGAGGCTCGTTGCTATGGCCAGAGAGCTCAACTAGCTTGGAAAGTAGCCATCGGAGGGGGCTGGTCAAGCAGTGAAGGGTGCGACCGCGACATGCAGCAGAAAGTAGGAGAGCAGATCAACAATAGGCCTAACCTTAGTTTCCGCTTTTACATTGTTAGGAAGTGCTAAGAACCCCCCGTGGGTATCCTTTCGCGTCTACCAAGATCCAATGCTGGAATAATTCTGGCCTGCGGGTGGTCGTGAGACACATTGTGGACATTTTTTTCTTCAGGGCAAACGATTTCGTTTGTGGTCAGACAACTGTATACTGCCGGTAATGATATGTGGAGCTGAAACTTGGCGACTTACTAAACAACTAGAATGCAAACTTCGGTTGGCTCAACGGGCCATGGAATGAATAATGTCAGGAATAACACTCAGGGACAGGACACGAGCTACTTGGATCGGAGAACAAACTGGAGTTGACGAGGTCACAGTTCAAAGAAATAAAAAAAGGATTTTGGCTGGCCAAGTAGTGAGACGAACTGACAACCGGTGGACAATTGGGGTAACGTAGTAAATTCCAAGAGATGGGTCGAGAAGAAGGGGAAGGCCGGTAACACGATGGAGGGATGAAATACGGAACTTCGGGGGTAAACAGTGGACCCGATTAGCGCAGGACAGGAGCGGTTGGAGGTCAATGGAGAGGCCTTCGTCGTGCAGTGGACCTGAGCAGGATGATGATGACGATGATGGTGAACTGTATGCTCCAGTGTAACAGTATCATTATTTTTGCTAATAATCATTATCGTTGTTGTGGGTCTTCAAATAACCTTTTCACCTCTTTTTGAGCCTTGTTCACGTACAGGGCGAGGGAAGGGGGTCCTTGACCTCGAAGTGTTCAAGTCCGTGAAGCCTTTCGCCCTCTTGGGTTAGCGGGAGTCCCCCTTCATTGCGGACCCTTTTTCGACTGCTTTTGTAGAACGATGGTACAATGGCCGGATAATAGATCAGCGGCGCGTGCGCGTTTACCGGGACAATAGACGGCGAATACAGAGCGCCATATGTCCCTCTTTCTCCGGACGAGCAGAGACGACGATAAAGCAGCCGTCCGCCCACAGCCCTCAATGCGCACTTACCTGGCAATACCCAGTCGCCCGCTGCTGCCTAAAGTACCGTTAACGCCCATTCTGAGACCGCCCCTGCCTCGTCCCCGAGAAATCACGCACCCCTTTCCGCCCACTTTCGCCTGGGCCTTCTTTCCTATATCCTGGATCAATGGCGGAGTTTCCGTTACATTTCAGCCGCTTACTCAGTCCTCGCGCGACAACAGATGCTCGGACCTTCTCCATGCGGACACACTTGGCTCCTTGCGGCCGCATGGGCGGATCGCTTCACCTCGAGCGCTTCAATCCATGTTGAAAGACTGTGGTTTTTCTTGGGCTATTTAAACCGGAAAATTTTAGTCTGTCTGTCTGTCTGTCTGTCTGTCCGTCGATTTGATCACCCAGTGTGTAATGGGCGACATAAACAAGACCGTTCCAACTACTGAAGCTGCAACCATGGCTCGTACATGTCCACATTATTCAGCGCAGATGACACGTAAGTCATACTTAAGGCAAAATGTGAGTACATAACTGAGAGAACCAGTGTTCTTTTATCTAGGAATACGCGTTGGATTTTCTTCTACGATAGCAAATGACAAACAAGGAGCTAAAAACGGCGTCCACAAAGGTAAAGTGAAAAGCAAACGCTTAAACAACCCAATACCCGTTCGAGCTGTTCGAACAGAAACGAACAAAAACAAAAGCTT
Organism: Haemaphysalis longicornis; assembly: GCF_048455015.1. Taxonomy (NCBI): domain Eukaryota; kingdom Metazoa; phylum Arthropoda; class Arachnida; order Ixodida; family Ixodidae; genus Haemaphysalis; species Haemaphysalis longicornis. The sequence goes on along the minus strand of NW_027526407.1, from coordinate 154,224,748 downwards.
CAACAGATGGCACGCCAGCAGTGCGAATGCTGGAAAATTGCATTGACTACAGCACACCTCGGTTGCATTCCCCATGATAGGAGGAGTGAGGGGAAATAAGGTGGAACTGAGGGCGAGGGAGGAGGGCGCGTTAAATTGCGGGGAGCCACTCTCTTGTTGTTGTTCTTGTAGGGGGCGGGGGGTGGGGGGTGGCGGCGCAGGAATGGCTAACCTCCCTGACGTTTAGGTAACAAGATGTTCAAAAATTTGTTCTCTGATTATCCTTTTTTGTCCTCTCCGGGCAGAAAACAACGCAGTGAGAAAAGGTACGTAGGCCATTGAATGTTGGGGCAGCGCTATACGGCCCAAGGAATAATAATATTAATAGTAATAATAATAGTGATAGTTTATTTTCTATAAACTGTACAAGGTTATGAGGAAAGAAAGGGAAACAGTTGCGCACAAGCAACTTGACTGGCCATTACAACCCGTGTAAGTTGCAGCAGCAGGGCGGAAGCGCAACAAATATATGCAAACCGTATGGAAAAGAACTGTACATATAGATATACAATGCATATATATATATATATATATATATATATATATATATATATATATATATATATATATATATATATATATATATATATACAGTCGAACACGGATATATCGAACACGGCTATATCGAATTATTGTCTATATCGAACTCATAAATTATCCCCTTGAAAATTCTGTGTAAAAGTATAGGAATTCGTACGTTTATATCGAACCGTATTTTTCCCAACATTGCGTATATCGAACGCCGCGCGAGCTGGAAGGTGCTCTTCGGCGGTCGCTGCAACCCCGATTGAGGTTGAGGAGGATGTGGAAGAATGCGCGGGCGTGGCGAAGAACGGCTTGCGGAACTAATCCTCCCTACCGGAACGAATTTGCGCTTGCATAGTCGGGCCACGCTACCGGCCGCCGTAGCGTTAGCGGACGGAGCCCGGTATGCTAAATCTCTCTAGGCACACAAGCCCGAATGCTCGGAAAATGTGACAATGCCAGGTAGGGATGCCCTAGTGTCACTAAATAAGCTACGCTTATTAGTGACGCTAGGATGCCCCGACTTCGCACGTCCTTTTTTTTTTTTTTTTTTTTTTTTGCGGCTGCGTACGTTCCCTGGCTTGCCGAAAAAGTTTTTTTTTCTCTCTCTCTGGGTCTGTCTTCCCCCGATGTCGTCGAGGGTATGGGATCGCCTTATTCGCTCAGCCTGGCAAGCGGGCTTCGCCTAGCGGCTCCCGCGCGAGAAACTTAGCGATCCCAACCCGCGGCGCGCTGGACAGCGGCCACGGCGGGTTCGGGCGAAAACGGAGACCTGAACTCTATGAAACACATTTATTAAGCAACTAAAAAGTACAAAAAAACACGCTGGCTAATCTCATTAGGCTAATATAAAAAGGGGAGAAAAGGTCGGTCAGGCTTACCCGGGCTGGGGGCGCTCCAACAGAGAACAAAGACCCTGGTCGACGGAGCGGGGGTGGCCCACGTCCGTTTTCTTCCGTGGTCAGGACCCGAGAGAGCGTCCCCTCGGGTTTTTTGGCGGAAAACAGAAGACGACACCACCCCCCACTTCCTCCGCTCCCTCGACGGACAGCAGCGCACCCCGCGGGCTACGCGGCGCACGGGAAAACGAAACAGCCGTGTCTCGCCTCCCGCCGCTCAGGCGCGCCGCGACACCCGTCGCGAGAGCGGGACCTCCTTGGAGGAATGCGGGAATAATTCAGCATTCCCACACCCCTCCACCCTTAAACCCCTCCCCCAACCCGGGTTCACATCTCACTACCTAAAAACTACTCCCCCACAAGCCTTCCACGTCCATGTTCTGCGCGAGCGCCTGCAGGCTGCCACAATTCACCACCGCACCGACAGGTTCCCCTGGCTCGGCCGCTTGATGGCCAGGCACCACTATCGGTCGCTCCTCACTGGTGTCCATGGCAGGTAGGGCAGCGTCAGTGGCGACAGCACCCACCGCACCTTCGAGGAGGCTGGTCGGGGCGCCCGTCGTCGACACACCGACCCCGGCCGGCTCCTTCACAGCCGGCCGGAGAGCTCCCGGTTCCGGGGCGGCAGGGCTTGAGTGCGCCTTGCCCTGGCCGAGCAGCGTTGCCTCGGGGGCACAGTCCGTTCCCGCTGAGGCGGCGGCGGCGGCGGAAGTGGTGGCCAGCGGGGCAGGAGCGCTGGCAGCCGGCGGCGGCCGCGAAGGGGACGGTGTTGTCCGGCGTGGCGCCGGCAACGGTGGTGGTGGCGGCGGCAGCATCGGGCCCAGAGCGGTGGTCTTGGGGTTTCCGCCGACCCGGGCTGGTTTCGGCTTGGCACTGCCACTCCGGCCGCGGGCAGCGACTCCTTTAGAGTCCCTCGACTCGTCCCTGGTGGTGGACCGTCGCTGCTTTCGGCGGCGCGGAGGCGCGGATTCCCCAGCGGCCTGACGGCCGGCCGCCGCGAGCAGCCACTCTGCATAGGCAGGTTCGCGCTCGGCCCTGCAGAGCATTCGTTTGGCCGCTTCGCTGTGGCCCGCCGCTGCCCGCCGTGGCTCCTCCGGCATCCTGCCACGATGGAGTTCTCCCTTCTTGTGTGACTCGTTGAGCAACACCGCCCCGCATTTGCAGAGCTCGGTCCCTGGTGGGAGGGGAAGGCACGCCCCGTTGGCCCGGCGGTCGGCATCAGCCACGGTCCGGTCCTGGAACGGCCGGTACAAGCGCGCCACGGGAGTTCCAACTCGAGCCCGCTCCTGCCGCTTCCAGGGCCTCCACGAAGCATAGCCGACCGGCGCATCGGTCCCCGCCTGGTAGGTCCAGGTAGCCACATCCCGGCGCTCTGGCTCCTCTGTCGGTGGGGCCGGTTGTTGACCCGTCGAGGATGCCGGAATGCGGTTGAAAGGCACCGCCGCGGACGATGATGACGTCGAGCGATGGCGCTTCGGAGCGTTCTTCTGTCCGTTCATAATGCTGGTCACTGCAGGCAGGCTCGAAGAAAGGCTGCGAGCGACACGTGTCCCCGACCGCAGGTTGAAGTTAAGCACATTGGCAATATAGCACATGAGTTGGGGCTACCAGCGCGGAGTTTACGTTTACCAAGACCCAAAATACATACAAACACTAAAAGCCTGAATACCCGTTCGCTTAGTGCACTGCCAAACCGTCGGAAGCTATTTCCGTCGGATTCGCAAGCTCTGGCGTGTCCCGGGGCTTGGTGGTTGGCCCCGATTACGCGTTAGCTTTGCCCGGGGCTCGGCGAGAGATTCGTCCGCTCCCCACTCTCCCCCTCGCGCTGTGTAGCGCTTGAGGTCACACACATGTACTGGCCCTCCGGCGGGTTTTGACCTCATGTCCGCCAGCTTGTACACGAGTGAAGACAACTTTTCTTTCACTCGGTACGGACCGGACCACTTTGGCGCCAGCGAAGCTGAGAATTTCTTGCTGGCGTCACTCAGTACATGGTTCCTTCGCAGCACCAGGTCACCCACTTCATAGTGAATATCCCGATGCGAGCGGTCATACTGCGCTTTCTACTGTGCTCTAGCAGTCTTGAGATTTTGGCAAGCTTTGCGTAAAGCCTCCGTCATCTTTGAGCGCAGCTCAGCCGCGTACTCAGCGCGTGCTGATGGTGCGACCGCCGCTCCGCTGCGGCCCGTCAGAATTCGGTCCATCGGACTCGGCAGCTCTCTCCCAAGGTTGAGAAACGTTGATGTATATCCAGTAGAGCGGTTCACTGTAGTTCGTACAGCAAATCCTAGCTCCGGGAGATAGGCGTCCCAATCTTTGTGCCTCGCCGAATACGCCACAAGCATGTGCTTGACATTGCGATTAACCCTTTCTGTAGGGTTTGACTGGGCATGGTAGGTGGTTGTTTTCCTGTGCTTGATGCCGAGGGCAGCACAAGAATCCACGAAACACTTCGCAGTAAAATAGGACGCATTGTCCGTTATTAGCTGCTCAGGGAAGCCGAACCTCGTGAATACCTCCATCAGTTTCTCCATGATCACCCGTGCCGTCAGCTTTCTGAGAGGATACAGTTCCACCCATTTGCTGAAGTGATCCGTGACTACCAACAGGAACCTGTTCCTACCTGGTGTTGTGGGATAGGGTCCCATGATGTCACACGCCACGATTTGCCAGGGGTTCTGGCTCTCGATTGGCTGCATGAGGCCGGGCAGTCGTCCGCCACGGGGTTTCACACTTTGGCACACATGGCAAGAGCGGGCGTACCGAATCACGTCCCGTTTCATGCCAAGCCAGGTTGCAAAACGACACAACTTCAAATAAGTCTTAGGGCCGCTTGCGTGTCCAGCAATGCACGTGTCATGAAAATAGCGTAGAATCGCTCCTCTCAACGTGCGTGGTATCACTACCTTAAACGACTCATGTGTATCGTTCTCGGAAGGAATATACCTCAGCAGAACGCCGTCAGAGTCCAGCAGGTAAGAATCCAGCGCGCTTACAGCAGTACCAGCTGAGCGCTCCGCACCGACAGCAATACCAGCTGTCTCCATGTGCGCGGCGGCCGCGCCGCCCGGCTCCCGGAGCCCGTCGAACACTTCTCGACAAAACGGATCTTCCTGCTGAGCTTCGAACAGCTCTTTTCTGCTGAACACGATCCCCACTGCATTGATAGCTTCCAAGTGGTTCACGCTTTCACCCGGGATCGGCAGTCCTGCCGCGTCCCTTCCGTGGGCAGAGGCTCGGAGCCCCTCTCCCCTGCTCTCAGCCTCCTCGCTCGTTCCGGGGGAGGGCGTCGTTTCGCTCCTCTCGCCCTGAGCCGGCGCTCGTGACAGTGCATCCGCCACGACATTGTTCTTTCCCTTCCTGTAGCGCACGGTGAAGTCGTAGCGCTGCAGCAGCAAAGCCCAGCGCGCTAAGCGGCCGCTTGGCTCACTCAATCGCTTCAGCCAGGTTAGTGCCATGTGATCCGTCTCCATCACAAATGGCACTCCATCGACATAGTAGTCGAACTTTCGCAGAGCAAACACAATCGCGAGACACTCTTTTTCGGTCACCGAATAGTTTTTCTCTGCGGGCGTCAACGAACGGCTCGCGAACGCTACCGGACGAAGTACACCTCCGTGCTCTTGAAGCAGCACTGCTCCAAGGCCCAGGTCGCTTGCATCGGTTTGAATTACAAACTCCCTGTTCAGATCGGGTAGCTGCAGCTCAGCCGCGTCCGCGAGCACGCTAACCAGCCTGCGCAGGGCAGTCTCTTGCTCGGGACCCCAACTCCAACGTTGCCCTTTCTTTAGCAACTTAGAGGGGCTTGCAGCTCAGCACAATCTGGTATGAATTGGCGATAAAAGTTCACCATTCCCAAAAACCTTCTTAGACCGCTGACATCTGTTGGCGATGGATATTCTAGCAGTGCTCGAACCTTATCCTCGCATGGCAGAATACGGCCTTCATCGATCGTGAACCCCAACAACGTTATCCGGGTTGCAGCGATCTGCGCCTTCTTTGGGTTCAGGGTAATTCCTGCTAACCTCAATCTCTCAAGCACATCCTTCAGGCGCTCTACATGCTCCTCAAACGTCTTGGAGTACACTACAATGTCATCGAGGTATGCAAGGGCGTGTTGCCATTTTGCATCCCCCAAGACACGGTCCATTAGACGCTGATAGGTCGCAGGCGCTCCGACCAAACCAAAGGACATTCGGGTGAATTCGAACAGTCCTCTGTGACAGGTGAAGGCTGTTTTCTGCCTGTCACATTCATCCATTTCCACCTGAAAGTATCCGCGACTCGCGTCGAGCGTCGTGAAGTACTTCGCTCCCCCAAGGTTGGAAACTAACGAGGAAATGTTAGGCAGAGGGTACGCATCTTTTTTCGTCACCTCGTTCAGCCGTCTGTAGTCAACACAAAGGCGGTATGTCCCATCCTTTTTTTCCACAAGCACAACAGGAAAACCCCATGGGCTATCTGACGGTCGCGCAACGCCCGTGTCAAGGAGTTCGTCTAAAGCGTTGTCTAGACCCTTTCTCTTAGCCTGACTAATTGGCCGGGGATTGCATTTCCACGGCAGGGCGTCCGCCGTGTCAATTTTGTGCTTGACGAGCGTTGTTCGGCCCGGACAATCAGTGAACATCGCGTCGTACTTGTGCAACAGTGCCGACAAACGCTCTTTTTCCCTCCCAGAAAGACCGTTCGTATCCGCCAACAAGGGGTGTATGCTCGCCCCCTGCAGCACGGCAGCGCAATGGTCCTCTGCGGCTGGGCGCCCATCCGATTGTCTCTCCCCCGTCCCGGCTGCGCGCTTCCTCGGAGCAGCCTCGGGCGGTTGGGGAGGCCCGAGCGGCTTCTCATCCTCCGCTCTCGTTTTCTCGGCCCTCGGCAACTGCTCTGTCAGCGCCGAAGCTCCCGGCGGCTTTGCAAAAGGTTTAAGGGCACCAGTTGCTCGCTCTCGATATCCGCCACTGCTGATGTCTATCACAATGCCTGTCTTAAGCAGAAAATCCCGCCCCAAGATGACAGGCACTGACAGACCCGGGAGATGGACTAGGCGTTGTCGCCTTACGCGTCTCTCCCAACGCACCACTAGCCTTGACGCGCCACTTGACTGCGCCGTGCCGCTCGCAAGCCGGAAACTCGTGTCGCACATTCTCAGCCTGATATTTTTCCTGCGGAGGTGCTCCAATACCTCATCGCCGAACAACGAAGCGCTTGCTCCTGTGTCCAGCAATGCGGTAAATGTCTTTCCAGCTATCGTCAGCTCAATGAAAGGTGCTGGCGAGTCGGCAGGTTGTCCCGCACGGCAAGCCAGCGGCGCAAGTAACTCGGTACAGCTCGTAGCCGCCGTCAGCTGTTCGGTGTTTGTTAACGGCGGCCTTGGCCGTTTCCCGCTCTCGACTGCTGTTGGACAGGTGGGCGCCTGCACTCACGGGCGAAGTGCCCTTGTTGGCCACAACGGTAGCACTGCCTGCCGAAGTTCTGACGAACCTGGCGCTGGCTATCTCCGGCCTCGTGCCCACCATTCCGTCCCACCGAGCTTCCTGCGGCCGGTTGATTTCTCCTATCCGGCCTTTTTCCATCACTGCGTTCTTTCTGCACTTGGCTACTCTCCGCGCCAGATTGGGCAGACCGCCACGCGTAGGAATATGGGTCTAGAGCCCGGTCTGAGAGTTCAAACCCGACTCGGGGTTGCTCGTCCGCATACGAAGCGGTAGCATCTGGTCTGCTCCGATGCGACAAAGGCAGCCCTCCGTTCCACGCGCAGCGGGGCTCTAATGAGTGTGCCGCGGGCGGTGGGGGCCGGTACGCACGCGCGGCGAGGATGTCGCCCTGAATGCGCTTCGCCTCTGCGGCGAGCTCCTCGAGATCCCTGAACCTCCCTCCTCGCAAGTACGCCATAAATGTCGGGTGCGCCTGTCGCGTCACGCGATCGACTTTCTCTGCGTTTGTTGCTCGGGGGTCAGCGAGGCGATAGAGATCTTCCATCGCTCTCACGTACTCCAGCAGGGATTCATCTGGATGCTGGGTACGCAGCTCAAGCTCCCGGCGCAGCCGCCACTCGTAGTTTGCGGGGAGAAACTCGTCGCGGAATTTCGCTCGGAAGCCCTCCATTGTGCGCTTTCGCTCTCCCACCAGCTTGAACCATCGAGCCGCCTGGTCCGTCAGGGAAACGGGGACTATGCGGCTGAGAAGTTCGGCCTCCGTCAGCCCCGTCGCCTGCTGGTAGTGTTGCAATTGGTCCAGATAATCGTTCGCGCTGGCTCTGTCATGGTAGCCACTGTACTTGGGGATGTCCACCTTTACGCGTGGCTTCCCCGCCTGCGCCGGGCTCTGGAGGCTATTCATCACTACGGACGCCATATTCTCAACCAGGCGCATCGCGTCCTGAAGGAGTGCCTCTGTCGTTGGCTGACTAGCGCCAACCGGAACGGTAGAGGCAGGGGGCGGCGTTGAGAACCGGTGCTGGCTTGCCTCCGGGCTCAACCCATTTCCCGCCAAAACGTTCGCGGCAGCGTCTTCCGTACCGGGCGGGAAAAGTCTGTAATCCTCGTTGCCGGTGTCAACCGCGAAAATGCCTGCCTAGCGGCTCCCGCGCGAGAAACTTAGCGATCCCAACCCGCGGCGCGCTGGACAGCGGCCACGGCGGGTTCGGGCGAAAACGGAGACCTGAACTCTATGAAACACATTTATTAAGCAACTAAAAAGTACAAAAAAACACGCTGGCTAATCTCATTAGGCTAATATAAAAAGGGGAGAAAAGGTCGGTCAGGCTTACCCGGGCTGGGGGCGCTCCAACAGAGAACAAAGACCCTGGTCGACGGAGCGGGGGTGGCCCACGTCCGTTTTCTTCCGTGGTCAGGACCCGAGAGAGCGTCCCCTCGGGTTTTTTGGCGAAAAACAGAAGACGACACCACCCCCCACTTCCTCCGCTCCCTCGACGGACAGCAGCGCACCCCGCGGGCTACGCGGCGCACGGGAAAACGAAACAGCCGTGTCTCGCCTCCCGCCGCTCAGGCGCGCCGCGACACCCGTCGCGAGAGCGGGACCTCCTTGGAGGAATGCGGGAATAATTCAGCATTCCCACAAGGGAAAGGGAAGAGGGAACGAAGGCACTGGCGGCCTCCTTCTTTTACATTTTGGTGCTGTTTGGCGAGTTGTCCCGCACCTTTCGGAGATCACTGTTTCTCTCGTAGATGGCCATCGTGAGCGCTTTGTTGGAGTCCGTTCAGAGAGCCTTGGAATTGTTACCTTCAAAGTTCTTGTGGTACGTGCGCGCTGTTCTTCTTTTGCGTGCGTGTTGTGCATGGTGTGCGAAGGCGCAGCGTACTGCTGGAATTTTCTAGTTGTGCAGCCTCGAGAAGATCGAGACCAGCGTCTTTAATTTCATTTCCAGTACGAAGAAGCAGGCCAAGATCAGCGATTTTTTTTTCACGGAAATAAAGCGTCCTGTTGCGCCGTGAGTGCAGAATTAGTTGTCATTCTTGAATGCGACGATCGGTAAGTGATCGTCCGCCCTAGGTGATGTCTCAGAGCCCATTGTTGTTATATCGAATTTTTCATATATCGAAATATTTCGCGATCCCCTTGGAGTTCGATATATCCGTGTTCGACTGTATATATATATATATATATAACACAGAAATAAGGGTTGGCAGTCGAGAAAACCTCGGAAAGCAAAGGGGAGGATGTGGTAGATCATTGAAACAGATTAAGAATTTGGAAAGAAAGAAAGTGAAGAAAAAATGCCCGCCAGGTGGGATCCGAACCCACGACCTCCAGAATACCGGTCTGGTGCGATAACCACTACGCTATATATATTCTGATTCTGATTCGCTATATATATATATATATATATATATATATATATATATTGTCACGAAGACAAGGACGATGCAGTTGTCTTGAATGAGAAACAGGTTTATTGGAGCGAACTTGTGCTCCCCTAACAACTCAAAAGAATACAGAGGCGGCGAAGCAGCGGTCAACAAAGTGACTGGCACAGGCGAGTGTCGTCGAATCGAATGCCCCGGCGTCCGCACTGCAGGCTTTTTATCTTTTTGGCGCGCGTGGTTCTCGAAACGTCGATTCGCATCGAGAACATAGTAGATCCAAGAAGATTATTCTGGGCTGTTCACGTTAGATCAGAATGCTCTCCCTATCACAACAGATAACACATGCGGCAGAGAAAGAAAGAATGGAACACTAGCTTCCCTTGGCGCAGAGATAACACAGACCGGCGCAGCCGGGCGGTAAAAGCAAAACACAAATAAACAAACCCAATGTATGGTTCGCGGCATTACCCCCCCTCTAAGAGTGCATCGACCCGATGCTAACATAAGCGACAGTCCGAACAAATGAAAATAAAAGTTCGTCATCGTCCGTAGAAAGGTTTTAAGCGAACCACGTGGACGACTTCAGGCCGCGTGCGTCGTCGTGATGTGCCGGAGTCACCATCGGGGATCACTTCGTAGGTAAGTTGGCCAACACGTCGTAGAATCTGGTAGGGTCCGAAATACCGTCGCAGGAGCTTCTCACTGAGTCCGCGTCGTCGGATGGGAGTCCAAACCCACACACGATCCCCTGGTTGGTACTCGGCGTCTCGGCGTCGGAGGTTGTAGCGGCCCGCATCCACCAGCTGCTGGTCCGTTATACGAACTCGAGCGAGCTGGCGGGCCTCCTCCGCACGTTGAAGATATCCGTGGACGTCGGCGTTGAGGTCGTCGTCTTCTACGTGCGGAAGCATGGCGTCGAGCATCGTAGTCGGCCTTCTACCATAGACAAGCTCGAACGGCGTCAGCTGTGTCGTCTCCTGGATAGCCGTGTTGTACGCAAACGTGACATACGGGAGCACTTCGTCCCAAGTCTTATGTTCAACGTCAACGTACATTGACAGCATATCTGCGATTGTCTTGTTCAGACGTTCTGTTAGTCCGTTCGTTTGGGGGTGGTACGCCGTCGTTCTTCGGTGATCCGTGTTGCTGTAGCGTAATACTCCTTGCATCAGCTCCGCAGTAAATGCCGTTCCGCGGTCTGTGATTAGGACTTCCGGGGCTCCATGTCGCAGCACAACTTGGCTTATAAAGAACTTCGCCACTTCTTGTGCAGTCCCCCTCGGAAGAGCGGCGGTCTCTGCGTAGCGCGTCATGTAGTCTGTCGCTACGACAATCCACTTGTTCTGTGATCGTGACGTAGGGAACGGGCCTAAAAGGTCCATTCCAATCTGTTGAAATGGTCTCGATGGGACGGCGATCGGTTGCAGAAGTCCGGCGGGTCTTGTCGGCGGCGTTTTTCGTCGCTGGCAGTCACGGCAGCTCCGGACGTAGTGGGTGACGTCAGAGGTAAGGCCGGGCCAGTAGTACCTCGCCTTGATTTTTCCAATAGTGCGGGCTGTGCCGAGATGTCCGGAAGACGGGTCGTCATGGCACGCTTCCAAAATTTCGTCACGAAGGTCCGCGGGGATGACGAGAAGGTAATTCGCTCTTGTTCCGGGGCTGAAATTCTTCTTCACAAGGACGGAGTTTCTCAGGCTGAATGCTGGTAAGCTGCGTTTGAAGGTCCTAGGAACGGCAACGTTGCATCCCTCGAGGTACTCGATTATGACGCGTAAGTCGGGGTCGGCACGCTGCTGGGCGGCTAGGTCGCTCTCCGTCACAATCCCGAAGAACGCGCTGTCTTCATCAGAGTCTTGTGGTGGTGGGTCGACGGGGGCGCGGGACAGGCAGTCGGCGTCGGAGTGTTTCCTGCCGGATTTATAAACGACTGTAACGTCGAACTCCTGCAGGCGCAAGCTCCACCGCCCAAGACGGCCAGAGGGGTCCTTCAAATTGGCGAGCCAACACAGCGCATGGTGGTCTGTTACAACCTTGAATGGCCTTCCATACACGTATGGGCGAAATTTTGAAATCGCCCATATAATAGCCAGGCACTCTTTCTCAGAGGCAGAATAGTTTTTCTCCTCCTTCGACAGACCACGGCTGGCATAGGCGATTACCCTTTCGCAGCCGCTTTGCTTTTGGACAAGGACGGCACCCAAGCCTATATCACTGGCGTCCGTGTGCATTTCCGTTTCGGCATTTTCGTCGAAATGAGCGAGCACGGGCGGGCTTTGCAGGCGTTTTTGCAGCTCGCCGAATGCTTTTTCTTGGTCGTTTTCCCAGCTGAAAAGGGTGCTATCTTTCGTCAAGCGCGTGAGTGGCTCTGCAATGCGTGCGAAGTTTGCGACGAAGCGCCGGTAGTATGCGCACAACCCGAGAAATCTTCGCACGCCCTTCTTGTCTTTCGGCCTTGGGAAGTTCGCAATGGCTGAAGTTTTTGCCGGGTCAGGTAGGACTCCCGCGGCGTTGACGACGTGGCCCAAGAACTTGAGTTCCCCGTATGCGAAACGGCACTTTTCAGGCTTCAGCGTCAACCCCGACGTACGAATGGCCTCGAGTACAGACTCCAACCTTGCAAGGTGTTCGTCGAAAGTCCGGGCGAATACCACTACGTCGTCGAGGTATACGAGGCAGGTGTGCCACTTAAGCCCAGCTAGCACAGTGTCCATGACTCTTTGAAACGTCGCTGGTGCTGTGCACAGCCCAAACGGCATCACCTTGAACTCGTATAGGCCGTCTGGGGTTATAAATGCAGTCTTCTCTCGGTCTCTCTCGTCCACTTCAATTTGCCAGTAGCCGGTCTTCAGGTCCATCGATGAGAAGTACTTCGCGTGGCAGAGGTGGTCGAGGGCGTCGTCGATTCGGGGGAGGGGGTACACGTCCTTTTTCGTGATTTTGTTCAGTCGCCGGTAGTCAACACAAAACCTTAATGTGCCGTCTTTTTTCTTTACGAGTACGACGGGCGCAGCCCAGGGGCTTTTCGATGGCTGTATAATGTCATCGCTCAGCATGTCGTCGACTTGAGTCCGGATGGCTTCCCGTTCGTGTGAAGAGACGCGGTACGGTGACTGTCGGGTAGGTCGGGCTCCATCTTCGGTTATTATTCGGTGCTTCGCTAGAGGGGTCTGACGTAGTTTTGCGCTCGACGAAAAACATTCGCTATAGCGACGCAGCAAAGCCAATAGTTTTTTCCGTTGTTCTTGCGGTAGCGCCGGATTCACGTCGAATGGCTGCGGGAGCTTGAAGGTTTCTACGGGTGTGCGTTCAAAGTCGGCGACTGCGATCACATCACTTGCTTCTTGCGTTTCTTCGAGGAACGCAATTGCAGCTCCCTTGTTTAAATGCTGGTACTCTTCGGTGAAATTAGTGACCAAAACGTGAGATTGGCGTTGCTTAAAGTGCGCAATGCCTCTTGCGACGGAGACACCGCGGTCGAGAAGCAACCTTCGATCACTCTCTACGATAGCGTCGATGTCAGAAGCAGCATCCTCACAGTAGACGGCGATCATCAAGCTTGCGCGGGGTGGCAGGGTGATGTGATCGTCGGCGATTCTGACAGCAGCACGGTGATCAGGGTTCGGCTGCGGCGTCGTGGAGTGATCGGAGGAAAATGTTATCGACTTGGTCTGCAGATCTATTATTGCGCCGTTGTCCGTCAAAAAGTCCATTCCGAGAATCACGTCGCGGGAGCAGTTAGGCAGAACGACGAACGCCGCAGGGTACGTTGTGCCGTCTATGGTGACGCGCGATGTGCACGTTCCACTTGGCGTCACGAGGTGGCCTCCTGCTGTGCGTATGTGCGGACCGTCCCATCTGGTCATAACTTTCTTCAGTTTAGACGCAAATGGTCCGCTCATTACCGAATAGTCAGCTCCCGTGTCTACGAGGGCGACTACGTCAAAGCCGTCGATGGACACCTTGACGTCAGATGCAGTCTTCCTCGAGTTCCGGGTTCGTCGGGGCGTCGTATCTCTGCTTGTACGTGTTGATGGTCGGGCACTGTGCATCGTCGTTGTCGTCGTCTTCTCAACGGACGTCTCGGTCAGGTCGGGTACGCGTCGCGCCGTGTAGCTGTCGTCGTGTTCGGGAGTCTCGTCAGGGTTAGGTCGGGTCGTCGGGATGAGGGCATGTCGTGAATCACTGTCTTCAGCGCGTCCTTGCGTCGTTGGAGGGTTTCCAGTTTTTCGCCGTGGAGCAACTTCACCTCCAGAAGTTGCCGCCTTTAGTTTCCCCCGCGTGGGCTGGGAGACCTTCCACGTGCGAAGTCAGCACTGCTACGGCGGTCCGGCGACTTGTACGGGTAGGGCGACGGCGAACGGTTGAAACGGGCTGGTCCACGGCTGGTGTTCGACAGGTATTCTTCAATCTCAAATGGGTGCTGGCCGGGTCGGGGGCGTGGTGCGTCGACGGAGAAACCACGTAGTCCGAGTCTCTTGTATGGGCAGCGACGGTAGATGTGGTCGGCCTCTCCGCAGTGGTAGCACAGAGGACGATTATCCGGTGTTCGCCATACGTCAGTCTTCCTCGGCGTCTGGGTTTGTGCTACCGGGTGTCGGGCGGGCGACAGTGGGCGGCGGTAGGGCGGGGCCTCTTGACGACGTGCCTCTTGACGACGTGTTGGAGCAGGGCGGGGTCGGTGAACAGCCGCGGAGTACGTCATAGCTTGAGGCTCGCAGTGTACTTCGGATGCCACAGAAGTTCCCAAAGCGTTTTGAACTTCTTCCCGGATCACGTCAGTTAGGCAAGCGACTTGGGGTTGCGGCGTCGTCGGGAAAAGTTTCCGCAGCTCCTCTCTCACTACTGCGCGGATGGTCTCGCGTAGGCTATCAGCCGGAATCCGCATGTTGTCGATGTAGTTCGCACTTGCCGCGCCAACAAAGTTCCGGTCATACTGCTTAGCACGCATTTCGAGAGCCTTCTCAATCGTGCTGGCTTCGGTCACGAATTCAGCGATGGTTTTGGGCGGGTTGCGGACAAGTCCAGCAAACAGCTCCTCCTTCACACCGCGCATCAAGAAGCGTAACTTCTTTTCTTCCGTCATTTCGGGGTCCGCGCGGCGAAATAATTGCTTCATCTCCTCAACGAAGATCACGACCCCTTCGTTGGGGTGTTGTGTCGAGTTTCAAGCAAAAGCGCAGCTCGCTCTTTTCTCACCACGGTAGTGAAAGTCTTAAGGAACTCCCTTTTGAATTCAGTCCAGTCGGTCAAAGTGCTCTCATGGTTCTCGAACCAAGTTCGAGCAGCATCTTCTAAGTAAAAGAAGACATGCCGGAAAGTTTCTTCGTCGTCCCACCTGTTGAAGATGCGGACGCGCTCCAGCTTCTCCAACCATTCTTCGGGGTCTTCAGCGGGGGCTCCCCGGAACGAGGGCGGTTCTCGGGGCTGCTGCAGGATGATTGGCGACGTTGTTTCTTGCACCATGGTGTTGGTTGCAGCGTTCCTTCTCTTGGGCCCTTCTGGCAGAAGACCGAACTCGGGTAGCAATCCTTGCAGTCGGCGGCTTTTTCTGGTTGGACTGGCTTGGCGGCTTCGAGATGTCGTAGAGAGCATAAAGGCTTAGTACCCAGCACCTCCACCAGATGTCACGAAGACAAGGACGATGCAGTTGTCTTGAATGAGAAACAGGTTTATTGGAGCGAACTTGTGCTCCCCTAACAACTCAAAAGAATACAGAGGCGGCGAAGCAGCGGTCAACAAAGTGACTGGCACAGGCGAGTGTCGTCGAATCGAATGCCCCGGCGTCCGCACTGCAGGCTTTTTATCTTTTTGGCGCGCGTGGTTCTCGAAACGTCGATTCGCATCGAGAACATAGTAGATCCAAGAAGATTATTCTGGGCTGTTCACGTTAGATCAGAATGCTCTCCCTATCACAACAGATAACACATGCGGCAGAGAAAGAAAGAATGGAACACGCGCTTCCCTTGGCGCAGAGATAACACAGACCGGCGCAGCCGGGCGGTAAAAGCAAAACACAAATAAACAAACCCAATGTATGGTTCGCGGCAATATATATATATATATTGTCACGAAGCCAAGGACGACGCAGTTGTCTTGCAGGAGAAACACGTTTATTGGAGCGAACTTGTGCTCCCCTAACAACTTAAAAGAATACAAAGGTGGCGAAGCAGCGGTCAACAAAGTGACTTGCGTCAGCGAGCGTCGCAGAATCGAAAGCCCCGGCGTCCGCACTGCAGGCTTTTTATCTTTTGGCGCGCGTGGTTCTCGAAACGTCGATTCGCATCGAGAACATAGTAGACCCAAGAAGATTATTCTGGGCTGTTCACGTTAGATCGGAATGCTCTCCCTATCACAACAGATAACACATGCGGCACAGAAAGAAAGAATTGAACACGCGCTTTCCTTGGCGCAGAGATAACACAGACCGGCACAGCCGGGCGGTAAAAGCAAAACACAAATAAACAAACCCAATGTATGGTTCGCGGCATTACCCCCCCTCTAAGAGTGCATCGACCCGATGCTAACATAAGCGACAGTCCGAACAAATGAAAATAAAAGTTCGTCATCGTTCGTAGAAAGGTTTTAAGCGAACCACGTGGACGACTTCAGGCCGCGTGCGTCGTCGGGATGTGCCGGAGTCAACATCGGGGATCACTTCGTAGGTAAGTTGGCCAACACGTCGTAGAATCTGGTAGGGTCCGAAATGCCGTCGCAGGAGCTTCTCACTGAGTCCGCGTCGTCGGATGGGAGTCCAAACCCACACACGATCCCCTGGTTGGTACTCGGCGTCTCGGCGTCGGAGGTTGTAGCGGCCGGCATCCACCAGCTGCTGGTCCCTTATACGAACTCGAGCGAGCTGGCGGGCCTCCTCCGCACGTTGAAGATATCCGTGGACGTCGGCGTTGAGGTCGTCGTCTTCTACGTGCGGAAGCATGGCGTCGAGCATCGTAGTCGGCCTTCTACCGTAGACAAGCTCGAACGGCGTCAGCTGCGTCGTCTCCTGGATAGCCGTGTTGTACGCAAACGTGACATACGGGAGAACTTCGTCCCAAGTCTTATGTTCAACGTCAACGTACATTGACAGCATATCTGCGATTGTCTTGTTCAGACGTTCTGTTAGTCCGTTCGTTTGGGGGTGGTACGCGGTCGTTCTTCGGTGATCCGTGTTGCTGTAGCGTAATACTCCTTGCATCAGCTCTGCAGTAAATGCCGTTCCGCGGTCTGTGATTAGGACTTCCGGGGCTCCATGTCGTAGCACAACTTGGCTTATAAAGAACTTCGCCACTTCTTGTGCAGTCCCCCTCGGAAGAGCGGCGGTCTCTGCGTAGCGCGTCATGTAGTCTGTCGCTACGACAATCCACTTGTTGTGTGATCGTGACGTAGGGAACGGGCCTAAAAGGTCCATTCCAATCTGTTGAAATGGTCTCGATGGGACGGCGATCGGTTGCAGAAGTCCGGCGGGTCTTGTCGGCGGCGTTTTTCGTCGCTGGCAGTCACGGCAGCTCCGGACGTAGTGGGTGACGTCAGAGGTAAGGCCGGGCCAGTAGTACCTCGCCTTGATTTTTCCAATAGTGCGGGCTGTGCCCAGATGTCCGGAAGACGGGTCGTCGTGGCACGCTTCCAAAATTTCGTCACGAAGGTCCGCGGGGATGACGAGGAGGTAATTCGCTCTTGTTCCGGGGCAGAAATTCTTCTTCACAAGGACGGAGTTTCTCAGGCTGAATGCTGGTAAGCTGCGTTTGAAGGTCCTAGGAACGGCAACGTTGCATCCCTCGAGGTAGTCGATTATGACGCGTAAGTCGGGGTCGGCACGCTGCTGGGCGGCTAGGTCGCTCTCCGTCACGATCCCGAAGAACGCGCTGTCTTCATCAGAGTCTTGTGGTGGGTCGACGGGGGCGCGGGACAGGCAGTCGGCGTCGGAGTGTTTCCTGCCGGATTTATAAACGACGCTAACGTCGAACTCCTGCAGGCGCAAGCTCCACCGCCCAAGACGGCCAGAGGGGTCCTTCAAATTGGCGAGCCAACACAGCGCATGGTGGTCTGTTACAACCTTGAATGGCCTTCCATACACGTATGGGCGGAATTTTGAAATCGCCCATATTATAGCCAGGCACTCTTTCTCAGAAGCAGAATAGTTTTTCTCCTCCTTCGACAGACCCCGGCTGGCATAGGCGATTACCCTTTCGCAGCCGCTTTGCTTTTGGACAAGGACGGCACCCAAGCCTATATCACTGGCGTCCGTGTGCATTTCCGTTTCGGCATTTTCGTCGAAATGAGCGAGCACGGGCGGGCTTTGCAGGCGTATTTGCAGCTCGCAGAATGCTTTTTCTTGGTCGTTTTCCCAGCTGAAAGGGGTGCTATCTTTCGTCAAGCGCGTGAGTGGCTCTGCAATGCGTGCGAAGTTTGCCACGAAGCGCCGGTAGTATGCGCACAGCCCGAGAAATCTTCGCACGCCCTGCTTGTCTTTCGGCCTTGGGAAGTTCGCAATCGCTGAAGTTTTTGCCGGGTCAGGTAGGACTCCCGCGGCGTTGACGACGTGGCCCAAGAACTTGAGTTCCCCGTATGCGAAACGGCACTTTTCAGGCTTTAGCGTCAACCCCGACGTACGAATGGCCTCGAGTACAGACTCCAACCTTGCAAGGTGTTCGTCGAAAGTCCGGGCGAATACCACTACGTCGTCGAGGTATACGAGGCAGGTGTGCCACTTAAGGCCAGCTAGCACAGTGTCCATGACTCTTTGAAACGTCGCTGGTGCTGTGCACAGCCCAAACGGCATCACCTTGAACTCGTATAGGCCGTCTGGGGTTATAAATGCAGTCTTCTCTCGGTCTCTCTCGTCCACTTCGATTTGCCAGTAGCCGGTCTTCAGGTCCATCGATGAGAAGTACTTCGCGTGGCAGAGGTGGTCGAGGGCGTCGTCGATTCGGGGAAGGGGTTACACGTCCTTTTTCGTGATTTTGTTCAGTCGCCGGTAGTCAACGCAAAACCTTAATGTGCCGTCTTTTTTCTTTACGAGTACGACGGGCGCAGCCCAGGGGCTTTTCGATGGCTGTATAATGTCATCGCTCAGCATGTCGTCGACTTGAGTCCGGATGGCTTCCCGTTCGTGTGAAGAGACGCGGTACGGTGACTGTCTGGTAGGTCGGGCTCCATCTTCGGTTATTATTCGGTGCTTCGCTAGAGGGGTCTGACGTAGTTTTGCGCTCGACGAAAAACATTCGCTGTAGCGACGCAGCAAGGCCAATAATTTTTTCCGTTGTTCTTGCGGTAGCGCCGGATTCACGTCGAATGGCTGCGGGAGCTTGAAGGTTTCTACGGGTGTGCGTTCAAAGTCGGCGACTGCGATCACATCACTTGCTTCTTGCGTTTCTTCGAGGAACGCAATTGCAGCTCCCTTGTTTAAATGCTGGTACTCTTCGGTGAAATTAGTGACCAAAACGTGAGATTGGCGTTGCTTAAAGTGCGCAATGCCTCTTGCGACGGAGACGCCGCGGTCGAGAAGCAACCTTCGATCACTCTCTACGATAGCGTCGATGTCAGAAGCAGCATCCTCACAGTAGACGGCGATCATCAAGCTTGCGCGGGGTG
The DNA here is from genome assembly GCF_048455015.1 of Haemaphysalis longicornis. Taxonomy (NCBI): domain Eukaryota; kingdom Metazoa; phylum Arthropoda; class Arachnida; order Ixodida; family Ixodidae; genus Haemaphysalis; species Haemaphysalis longicornis. The sequence goes on along the minus strand of NW_027526407.1, from coordinate 154,205,874 downwards.
GCAGGGTGATGTGATCGTCGGCGATCCTGACAGCAGCACGGTGATCGGGGTTCGGTTGCGGCGTCGTGGAGTGATCGGAGGAAAATGTTATCGACTTGGTCTGCAGATCAATTATTGCGCCGTTGTCCGTCAAAAAGTCAATTCCGAGAATCACGTCGCGGGAGCAGTTAGGCAGAACGACGAACGCCGCAGGGTACGTTGTGCCGTCTATGGTGACGCGCGATGTGCACATTCCACTTGGCGTCACGAGGTGGCCTCCTGCTGTGCGTATGTGCGGACCGTCCCATCTGGTCATAACTTTCTTCAGTTTAGACGCAAATGGTCCGCTCATTACCGAATAGTCGGCTCCCGTGTCTGCGAGGGCGACTACGTCAAAGCCGTCGATGGACACCTTGACGTCGGATGCCGCCTTCCTCGAGTTCCGGGTGCGTCGGGGCGTCGCATCTCGGCTTGTGCGTGTTGACGGTCGGGCACTGTGCGTCGTCGTTGTCATCGTCTTCTCAGCGGACGTCTCGTCGTGTACGGGAGTCTCGTCAGGTCTGGGTCGGGTCGTCGGGATGAGGGCATGTTGTGAGTCACTGTCTTCCGCGAGTCGTTGCGTCGTTGGAGGGTTTTCATTTTTCCGCGATCGTGCAACTTTACCTCCAGAAGTTGCTGCTTTTAGTTTCCCCCGCGTGGGCTGGGGGACCTTCCACGTGAGAACTTAGCATTGCTACGGCGGTTCGGCGACTGGTATGGGTAGGGTGACGGCGAACGGTTGAAACGGGCTGGTCGACGGCTGGTGTTGGACAGGTACTCTTCGATCTCCGATGGGTGCTGACCAGTTCGGGGGCGGGGTGCGTCGACGGAGAACCCTCGCAAACCGAGCCTCCTGTAGGGGCAGCGACGGTAGACGTGGTCGGCCTCTCCGCAGTGGTAGCACAGCGGACGATTGTCGGACGTTCGCCACACGTCGGTCTTCCTTGGGGCAGGGGGTGGCGCCGCAGGTGGTCGGGCCGGCGAGAGGGGACGACGGTACGGAGCCTCGGGACGATAGGGTGCAGGTGGGCGAGGGCGATGTACAGCAGCCGCGTAGGTCATGGCTTGCGGCTCGCGAGGTGCTACTGGCGTCGTTGAAGTTCCCAGCGCTTGCTGCACTTCTTCTCTAATGACGTCGGTAAGAGAAGCGACTTGTGGTTGCGGCGTCGTCGGGAGCAGTTTCCGCAGCTCCTCCCTCACTATTTCGCGGATAGCCTCGCGTAGGCTATCAGCCGGAACCCGCATGTTGTCGATGTAGTTCGCACTGGCCGCGCCAACAAAGTTCCGGTCATACTGCTTAGCACGCATTTCGAGAGCCTTCTCAATCGTGCTGGCTTCGTTCACGAATTCAGCGATGGTTTTGGGCGGGTTGCGGACAAGTCCAGCAAACAGCTCCTCCTTCACACCGCGCATCAAGAAGCGTAACTTCTTTTCTTCCGTCATTTCAGGGTCCGCGCGGCGAAATAATTGCTTCATCTCCTCAACGAAGATCACGACCCCTTCGTTGGGGTGTTGTGTCCGAGTTTCAAGCAAAAGCGCAGCTCGCTCTTTTCTCACAACAGTAGTGAATGTCTTCAGGAACTCCCTTTTGAAGTGAGTCCAGTCGGTCAAAGAACTCTCATGGTTCTCGAACCAAGTTCGAGCAGCATCTTCTAAGTAAAAGAAGACATGCCGAAAAGTTTCTTCGTCGTCCCACCTGTTGAAGAGGCGGACGCGCTCCAGCTTCTCCAACCATTCTTCGGGGTCTTCAGCGGGGGCTCCCCGGAACGATGGCGGTTCCCGGGGCTGCTGCAGGACGATTGGCGATGTTGTTTCTTGCACCATGGTGTTGGTTGCAGCGTTCTTTTTCTTGGGCCCTTCTGGCATCAAACCGAACTCGGGTGGTAAATTTTGCAGGCGGGGGCTGGCTCTTGTTGGACTGGCTTGGCGGCTTCTCGAGGTTGTAGTGGGCATGAAGGGTGCGTACCCCGCACCTCCACCAGATGTCACGAAGCCAAGGACGACGCAGTTGTCTTGCAGGAGAAACACGTTTATTGGAGCGAACTTGTGCTCCCCTAACAACTTAAAAGAATACAAAGGTGGCGAAGCAGCGGTCAACAAAGTGACTTGCGTCAGCGAGCGTCGCAGAATCGAAAGCCCCGGCGTCCGCACTGCAGGCTTTTTATCTTTTGGCGCGCGTGGTTCTCGAAACGTCGATTCGCATCGAGAACATAGTAGACCCAAGAAGATTATTCTGGGCTGTTCACGTTAGATCGGAATGCTCTCCCTATCACAACAGATAACACATGCGGCACAGAAAGAAAGAATTGAACACGCGCTTTCCTTGGCGCAGAGATAACACAGACCGGCACAGCCGGGCGGTAAAAGCAAAACACAAATAAACAAACCCAATGTATGGTTCGCGGCAATATATATACAGAAGCATGAGCGCATGTGATAGTGCACTTTAAAAAATACAAACACAAGAAAGCACGCATGGCCGAGTGAGGGACGAAGGAGAAATTAATCCAAGCACCTTGAATAACAGAAAAGCCACGCACGGTTGTGAGTGTATGAAGGGGGACATAGGACTCTATCATTTTACCATAACAAAAAAAAACATGCTGAAATAGCAAGAACATAAAACATACCACATATATAGAACATATAGGAACATATAAGAACATATAACATAGTAAGGAAATAGTATGAACATAAAAAAGCCACATTATTCACTGCAAATTAGCAATGTATATAGAACGCTTTCAGTTAAGCGGTTGTACAAGAATTAGAATTGAATTTGTTTAAATCATGCTTATTTAATAATCCTGGACGAGTGTAGCGGATCAGTTGTTTGCCATAATTTGTTCGGGCGAAATGTACATGCCACGTTTCTGATGATCTTGTGCCGTAATGATCGTGTGATCGTTTGCCGTAGGTTTGCTAGGCAGCATATTTTATGCTGCGTAGAGCTGCGCTCTCTAATAAACATGGTCGACAGTTGGTAATTATGTAAACTGGGAAATTAAATCACTCCAAATCGTGAAAATAAAGGTCCAGTGTGTGCATCAAATTTTCTTTACATACAGAGCGTAATTTTTTTCCTGGAGCAAAAACACGTGGTTAATATTAGTAGCAGTAGTCGTTCCCCATACAAGAATACAATAGCTCAAGTGACTGGCAAAACAGATAATGGTAAATGAGTAGCTTAACTTTGAGAGGAAGATATTTAAGTGCGAATACTTCACCCGCGATCTGCGAGAGTTTCCCAGCGAGGTAATTGGTTTGGTTACTCCAGGACACGTCTTGATCAAAAATGATACCCAGTGTTTTGGCTGACGTCACCACTTCGAAATTACAATGGTTTAATCTTACGTCCCTTTGAAGACTTACGTTCTTGTTTTGGTTTGAAATAAAACTGCTCTAGTCTTATTTGTGTTAATCGTTAGGCCATTTTCGATCGACCATGTATATATTTTTGCCAAGGCCCAATTGGCAGTGTTTACTAAGTCTTCATAGTTTGGATGTGAAGAGTAACGTCATGTTGTCGGCATAGAGTACATATTTGGTAGAGGCATCAACATTAATGATATCATTTACATAAATATTGAAGAGAAGAGGCCCTAATATGCTGCCTTGGGGCACGCCTAATTTTATAGACTTGAGGTGGGAGGAAATACCGTTTACTTCCACATACTGACTGCGATAGTTGAGATATGATTTTATAAGATCATGGGTGACGCCCCGAATACCGTAATGACGTATTTTCTGAAGTAGAAGGTCATGATTTATACAGTCGATTGATTGTTTGGTTTAACGCGCCGAGGCAATGCACGCGATCAGGCGCGCCGTAGTGGTGGACTCCAGATTAACTTTGACCACCTGGGGATGTTTAACGTGCGCCGAAATCTCGTACACACAAGCGTTTTTGCTTTTTACCTCCATCAGAAAAGCGGCCACCACGGCCGGGAATCGAACCCGCGACCTCGTGCTCAGCAGCACAACGCCTTAATCACGGAGCCACCGCGGCGGGTACCCAGGTCCCTTGAGAACTTAGCGAAGCAATACCTCGGTTATACTGTACGTCCCTGTGGAACTCATTCTGACCACTTTGGAGAAATATAACCAGGCACGGGCACATGGATCACTCTTCGCCGAATCTAATCTCTTAAGTTTGTTTGTGTTTACGGGGCTGGTCAAGTTGCCTGTGAGCAACCTTTTCCCAAATCAGCCTTCGTACTGCTTATTGAAAACTTTAGGAGAAAAAAAAGTCATTCATCTATTCACTCAAATTACTTCATTCAGAAAGTCGTTTATTTCTTCTACGTTTGCAGAGAAAGACGCCCTAATTGAAGTGGAATTCGTTTGTGCGTAATGAAGTGGATGCCAAGTTCGTGATGTCCGGCTGTATCTCTCTCGCAGTTCGTCATCTCTCTTATTGTGAGTCTCAGGGACACGTGTGCCAAACACATTCGTGGACGAACAGGGCGCCGCAGTTACAGAGCGCCCCCCTGTGGCTCTGAACACGCAAGCCACATGCAACTACAACCCCGCAATGAGATTGAAACGACGGGCGGTTGAAGCGAAGAATGCCCTTGCAGGTGTTTATGACAATAACTGGTGTTAATACCTATTGTCAATCGTATTTTTTTTGTTACGCAGCCATCTTTGTATAAATCTAAAAATGAAACTTTTTGGATCTGTTGTAAGTTGTTCTCGGGTAACCTGTTGTTGGATCTGTTGTCTTGATCACTGCAATTGTTCTAAGTTTCATTGTAAAAAGTGCGCAAGTAGCATTCTGCATTACTGTGATATTATAATATTATTTTACTATTGCATTCCAGGCGCTCCTCCGGACTGTCTTCGGACAGGTTGGGAGGAGCTCCGACATACCCTCGAAGCCCCTACTATTGTACTATTATTGAACTATTATATTATATATACTATTATATTACTATTATAATACTATTATACAGGCATTTATGTACTTTTGTTATTTTTGAAGCCGCACTCGCTTTGCGTGTCATCACGTTTTGTTTCTGCTGTGCCGCTGCCTCGAAACGGGGCCCAGTCAAGCTGTTTGTCTTCAGCTTTTAGCCCTGGAGACCATCCAGACAATCTTTTCTTGAAAATAAAAGATGAATTGAATTGCATTCAATTGTAGCATAGGTAAAACGGAAGGTCGCCGCAATTTTTACGGAGCCGGCAAAAGTATTCGAGACAAAATGCCCTAAGTCAAGGACACTGACCGCCCCGTAATACGAGTAATAGCAAGAAAAAGGGAAGCTTTGTCACCCCTAACTTTTGTCTTCCATCGTCGGCAAAATTTTGTGGACTTCTGAAGCAAACGAGTGCCTCGAAGATGAGCAGAGTTCGTTTCAGTGGGCTGTGGAACCGAAGAGCGGTTACATTTCCCCCTGAAGCGAAGGCTTGCGGACAAGCGAAGGCCCTAGCGTCACTAAATAAGCTACGCTTAAGAGTATACCGCCACTTCGTGCACCCGGAAGCATCTGGGGGCCATTTTGTTTCTGGCTTGCAGTTGTCCATCTCTCCCAACGAAAGCGGCGCCGGTTGTGACAGGCGGAGTGCGGCCGGCCGCTGTAGCGTCCGCGCAGCAGAGAGAGAGAGAGAGAGAGAGAGAGAGAGAGAGGAGAGGAGCCCAGAAACAAAATGGCTGCGCCCATAAGTGAACAAACATCATGTTGTGCCTACCGACCAATGAGAACCCTGGTGGCACATAATGACACAAAGGAGTGTCGATACTGTAAAAGCCTTTATTTAGTGACGCTAGAAGGCCCCTCCCTCGAGGTGAGGCTGACACCGTCTTACCCCCGTATTCTGAATCCCTCCTTCACTCAAAGTGCTTCCTCCACTCCGTTGAGTGGAGGATAGGGCAACACCTCCACTCGAGGTCTCCAGGCATTTCGTAAACGTGGTGACGCCGACCCTCCGAGGAAATCCTTCGTTTGGAGGGACCCTCGAGATCGCAGTTTCGGAGGAGCAGCGAAAGGCATCTGGGGGCGAGGTTATGGCAATTTTTTTATTCAAGGCATGAAAGTACGCCTAAGAAATATAACTTTTTAATGTTTTTATTTTTTTTAAGTAATTATACAGCTATTTTAAGAAATATTAGTTCGTATGGTTGAGAGGAGCACGAAAATAACATGAACCAGGTGGACACAACTAGAAATAACTGTTTACTGGTCTGGCCACACTGCACACACACTTCGGTAGCAGACGATAAATCTGTTTTGTTTTTGTGCACGCTGCTCCATGTCTCCACGTATCCCGTTGTGTCTCCTGTTCTTTCTGATCCTATCGATTACTATAAGTTTCAGGCCCCCCCCTCCGGATGACAGTCAAGATAACGATATGTCAGCGGAAGGGCTGGAGGTATAGGGCGGTTTGCTTCCATGCGTGACGAGCGCATATCATAGACCGGAATTGCCGACACAGTGAGCGTCTAATTATTTGTTCTTTTCGGTTCACGCCACTATCGGCAGCTCAAAGCCGACATTAAGTTCAAATTACAAAGTAGTGCATGTGTAATTTTACAGGCACCACGGTGAACCCGGTAGAAATGTCCCCCTTCGACAGCACGCAAGCGCGAGGTAGCAGGCCAGCACAAAGCGACGGGCACTTGGAGAGGGGCGGAGCCTCGCAGCGCAGGCGGCTCGAAGAAAAAATAAAAAAAGAAAACTGGGCTTTGGAGCAGACGACACGCTCGCTCGCTTCCATACGGCGATCGTCTGCTTCATACGCACTGTAAGCAGCTTACGGTAGCCGTGTCATAGGTTAGTGTGACACCTTCATTACAGAGCGATGACTTTCGGCACATGACAGCGACAACCTTGTCATTGCGAGGATAAAGACAAGTCCGCGCAGATATCTCGGAGCTCGCCCGCCGTCGCAGAAAACATCACGACGCTTCGAATTACGAGTTCCAACCAACGCCTGACGACGCGGATTGTCGGCGGCGAAACGTTGACGAAGGCACCCATCACAACTTGAAATGTCCCGGCGCCATAACATCGCAACGTAACCAGCAGCCGGAACGCAGGGAGCAGTGGGTGGCCGCGGTTGCTGGTGGCGTTTGGCTCGGCAGCTCGGCGCGACACGAATTCGCCCTTGCTGAAGTGCTCAAGCGTATTCAGCCAGTAGCTTATGCGCTGACATGGCAAATTCACGGTGCGGAAATCCCTTGAACCTTCATTATATGCCTCGTCAATGCGGGATACATGCTCCGGAAAAGAGGCGAGCGAGCACAGCCGGCTCAAACCGAGAGGAGAGTAGGCGGCCATCTTGAAAATAGTACTGGAGGGCTGCTTCAAGGTAGCACAGAGGACACCTTGGAGTTGCTCCTCCAAATCGTGAGCGGCTCCTCCAAATCGCCGAGCGGCTCCTCCGTTGGAGGAGACACTCGAGTGGAGGTTAGTTCATGAAACCGAAACTCGCTTTCAAGGGTCCTCTCGAGCGGAGGCTCGAGTGGAGGAGGGACTCAGAATACGGGGGTTAGTTTCCTCTTGAGAGGAAGGAGGCAAAGTGCAAACCTCCGGTTATCCGGAATTCCCGACGAGCTTCGGTTTGCGGAATTTCAAAAGGATACGCAGCATCTATTATTCGTTGCCTAGTTATGTTTAACGCCATTAATTCCAACCTCTCTGCTTTATTTTCCCTTGAAGAAATATGCCAGACTGGCATGCTTAGAATATGCCCCATACATTTTCACGGGTGCGGCGTGAGCTGCGGCGTGTGCCAGTCGGCTTGTGACTTATTTTGCGTCAGAAGAGGACGATACTAAAACGAAGAAAGGGACGCAAACACGATGTTTTTGTAGAGACGTTTGCCGAATTGATTCCGGTCAAAAGACGAAGGACCGAAAGACCGAAGGACCGAAGGCATGTCAGCGTACTTTTGTGCCGGAGAAATGTTTATTTACAATAAAATGGAATGTGTTGCAAGCATGCCAAACTATGTACGTAATAGTAAAGCGCTTGGGGCTTGAAATTTTACTTATAAATGCGGACTCCTAGACGACGCTTCGATTTTGTAGGCTGCCAATGTGCATTCCAACAGACATGAAAACAAGAAAAAGTAGGCCCTTATCATCGTGTACATGGGATTATGAATACCCAGCCGTCAGCTGATCGCATTTTCAACCTTGCAGGGCTGCTATAAGAAGCACGGGGCAGGAGCGGAAGGGCCTCAAACCGCAGACAAATACGCAAAGCAGCTTCACCGAGGCGCCGCACTTCCGCCTTTGAGTTCCGGCGGAAGCGGCGCGCGTGGCTGCGAGGAGATGCCGGAGTAGGCCTTGCATGCCCGCGGCTACTCCGCGAGCAAGCGCCCGGAGAGGAATCCGGGCGCAGCCGGCCGCGTGCGCAGTCAGTCTAGCGAGCCCGTTGAGAAGTCACGTGACCCAACCGCGGTTCCCGCCACCTGTGCGGCACACGTGCGCGGAAGGGATCCCCCGAGAGCCCGGCCGGTAGAAAAGTTGGTGGGGGGCCGTGCGCGGATAAAATACGCCGCCGATTTAAAGGGCCGATGACGACAAAATACAACATTGTTTAATTGGAAAGAACTAGTCTTAGAGAGAGAGAGAGAGAAAGAGAGAGAGAGAGAGAGAGAGAGCTTTTTGAAAAAGCAGAGAGTTTTTCCGGCGTTTGCAATCGCCTAAATGCTGCTCTGCTAGGGGTCGGGGATGTAAGGAAAACAGGCCCAATAAAGAGGTGGGCAGAAAAAAAAAAGAAAAAAAAGAACACTGGCGTGGTTTGGCGTGGCTTGACGGGCTATTTTGTTGATTATGTCACAGAATTCACAATTTTGAATTGTTCCCTATGTGTTCGAAATAAGAAAACAAACTTTGCAGAGCCTGACGTTGCTTTGAGGGGAAGGTCCAGCTGTCTGAGTTCCATCTCAGCCAGGAAACAGGCTTTTTTAGCCGGAAAAACGCAAATATCGTCAAATTCTCTCATTTCTCGCCGCAGTGACGCTTTACGGACAGCAGTGACGTAATATGGGCCAGCAGTGAAAACACCTCTACCAGTGTCTTATCTGTACTCGGCATTCAAGTCATACGATGAAACCGAACCAAAGGCCCGAATACCATCGCCCAGTCATGTTTGTTGGGAGCGGCATGGGTCGGCGGGTGCCAATCACACAAACAAAATTGTGTGACGTCACATAGACTTTATTTTTGCTGCTACCCACAGGACGCTTGGTTTTATTCGCCGTTCCCTACGCCAAGCCAATGAGGACATGAAACGGATCGTGTACACGTCCATTGTAAGGTCAAAAGTTGATTATTCCGCAATAATTTGGGACCCTTATCAATCATACTTGACCGAAAAACTTGAATCATTGCGAAACGAGAACAATCGCTTCAAATCAGGGCAATACGCACTACATTCGAGCATTACACTGATAAAAATGGCAGCATCTCCACTCCGTGGATGATGGCGAGGGTGTGGAGACGGGGACTCGAAATGACATCCAAGTTGGGCGCAACTTGGATGTCATTTCAAGCTCACACACGCCGAACGAGGCTCACACTTCGGATATCCAGTACAACACAAACACCAGTCATAACGAGGCACACTCCACATCCGCCAACTCAGTCGTGTAGCTCGTATCCGGCAAAACGTGCACCCCCATTCCAACAGAGCACGCTGCAATGCACGGGTCGATGCGGTTACTAAGAAGCACGCAGGGAACCCTAGGACGCGGTACACGGACACCGCCGGCTCCGCCACCAGGGCGATCATCTCGTACCTGCTATAATATTGCCCACCTCTATGAACGCCGCTGAAGAAGTGGCGATCAGCGTAGCAGCTACAAGAAATACCGAACGCTTCGCAATAATCACGGAATCCCAAGTCACATGCCGCAGCTACCAGCTCAGCCGCATATCACCCCGAGGTCCTTCAGAACATCCCCCAACTTCTCGACACCTACCCAGTTCAGACACCTGGACATGAGTCTCTCGATAGATATGTGGCTGCGCTCGTCGCTGCCACTTCCGAAGGGAGCGAAGTCCGCCAACAAAAGTTATGGCTACGCGGACATCTCCCATCGCAGACATCGGCTCCCGCGACCCCACCCCCACCTTTACCGAGCAAGAGGCGACCACGCTCCGCCGGCTCCAGACCAACTACTACCCCTATGAACCCTCCTCCACCATATATACCCCATCAAACCTTACAGCACCTGTAACTTTTTCCCCCCAGCCCGGTACCCTGTGCCATCCGATTTTGGAATGCCAACAATCCCCATCCCTCGCACCCAATCCTTCTCCCACGCTCGAGCAGTGGTCGAACCGGCTGTCTACCTTAGACCTCTCGAACCAGCGCGGGCTTATAGAGGGGGCACGAGGTGCAATCAAGGACAAGCGCATCCCGGTCTAGCGGACTCCACCCCCCTCCCCCCTCAAAGGACGGTGCATTCAACATCATGTACCAGTGAGCTTGTTACTGAAGATGTTTATTCTCTCTGTCCCCTTCCTAGTTAGATGAGAATAGTGTGGGACCGATCGAAGGAACTCGGCAGCACTGACGATGAACCTTTCCATTCTTGCCATTGCGTCTGGAAGCACTCCGAAAGCTCCGGATAAGGCCAGCCCGGAGCCGCACTGCGTGATTTGCTCGTGGCAGCAGATGCGCCCTGCGTTTCTGCTTTGCTTTTGTGGTATTTTTAAATGCAGAGTATTTCTTTAACTCACGATGTCACCCGTTCTTGGCGTCCGTAGCTGTCCGCATCGCTCGCCTCGACATGCCCGGCTCAGACGTTTCGCTATCGGCGCGATCAACATTCGATAGCGCGCCCAGGCACGTTTCAAGGACACTCTCTCCCCTCTCTCGGACTCAACGTGCGCCGAGGCTGCCAATTTTACTGCTGACGAGCGCTCTCTCGTCAGCAGTTGCCACAAGTGCAACAACATTAACGTAACGCAAACTACTTAACGTCGTGCGCCCCCGGAAATGCTCTGCATTTGATCGTTCCCCTCGCGAGGGGGATGTTTCACTGCGTCGCCATGCGAACAGCTTGCCACGGTTTAGTTTTAGTTCCGTATCTCCCCGCCGCGGCCGTGGAGAGAAGGCGGCCGGCCGCGACTCTCGCCACCGCGGCGCTGGGGTTGCGAGTTGCGCTAGGAAAGCGAGCGTCGTCTGCTAGCGGGGAGCGGAACGCGTTCCGCTCGGCATCTCCGGTCTTCGCCACTTCTGGCTGCGCACTGCAAAAGAAATAATTTTTAAGTGCGATGCACTTTATAAGCGACCCCAAACCATCCACCGCCGGCGGCGGCGGCGTCCGCAGCCCTGCTCTCCCTAGCAACGGCGCAGAGCGGAGAGGAGCGTCGGTAGCAACGGCGCAGTGACGTCACTCACCACGTGACGCCACGCCCTCACCGCTCCCTCGCGGCGCGGCGGTGTGCGCCGCGCGCATCCCTCTCCTCACCCGCGCCGTGACGTCACGCACCACCTCCTCTCCCGGCAGCTGCCGTGCGCCGCTGCGCGCGTCCCCCTCCCCCTTCGCTCGCTCCTCCTCTCTCCTCGCTGGCTGCAGCTGCGCGCGCACCCCTCTCTCTCGCGCGCCCGCCTCCTCTCTCAGCCACCTGGCTCGGCGCGCTCAGCGCGGCGTACCCCCCTTTATATGCAGCGATAAACCGCCAGACCTCCGTGGGTCGGCTCGCGCGCGTTCTCTCGCTACAGTCTCCTGCTCGCTCTGCTCCAGTTTAGACCGTTCGCTGGCTGGGCGCCTCTCAAGGCAATGTCAGAATTACTACGTCGTGTACTCTCGGCGCAAGAAATGCATTCGCACTTCCTCACGATTCCCTTCGGGGAGGTGGGGGCAATTTTTTAAACAGGCTACCGAATGAGCTCACTGATGCAACTGAAAGAAAGCCAGCCAATAGTCGCTAAACAGCTTTAGTGGCGTAATTCGAGCGGTTGAAGGACGCCAGTTCCCGTGAAGGCGACAATTATTTTAAGAAAGTTTCAAGGTTATCTGGTGGGCATAGAGAAATAATTTTTGGCTGAGCTAGTTTGGGACCCCTCATTATATGTACTAAGTGTGTTTGTAGACTACGCTCCGGAAGCATTGAAGTTTATAAAATAGGTCGAAGAAAGTGTTTCAGGGTCCCTTTAAGTATGTGGAAGCCGTGGGTACTGGTGCCCATCCCTCGACCTCGTGAACTCGAAAAGCATTTCACTTTAATCGTTTGCGGTACAGGTTTCGATGCAGTAAGGATGCATTCATGACAATACGGACGATGGTTCCCAACTTTAAAAAGAACGGGCCATCTCCACTAACGCGAAACATAGGGAGGGGCGAACCATGCAGTGCATAAGTGTATTCAAAGGTTGTAAATCTCTTTCTTGCCACACGGCGCGCCCTGATTGGGCGCCCATGAGAAGAGCAATCACGCTCTTGCTGAGGCGGTGGCGCCCTCCTCGCGTTGAACCGGAATTAAGCAATTTACATGCCCATTTCTGCCCCAGTTTGAAGTAGTGGTAGGGGTCAACGCGAGCGAGTGCAGTGCCTGCGCTTCGCACTGGGGCTCGTCCTCGGTGATCAGCGAGGCTTAGGCACCAGGTAAGTACGTCTTGCCTTGCTTCGACCGATCACCCGACCCAATCAGAACTAGCGTCGAGGGTCGCTGGGTAACACAAATTATAACCCGTATACAAACAGCTTCTGCTTGTGCTTGACGATTGCTGAAGCGGACAGGGAGCGTTCCACAAATATTTAAATCATGTTAGTTTATTTTGAACCGGTTTTATCCACTAAACACTTTTCTTTTAGTACGCGTTACGTTCTAGCGCGGGGCGTTCGAAAATGAATGTTCCGGTGTTTTCGTACCATGACCACAGGAGATGACGACGACAGGAGATTGCTGAAGCGGACAGGAAGCGTTCCACAAATATTTAAATCATGTTAGTTTATTTTGAACCGGTTTTATCCACTAAACACTTTTCTTTTAGTACGCGTTACGTTCTAGCGCGGGGCGTTCGAAAATGAATGTTCCGGTGTTTTCGTACCATGACCACAGGCGACGACGACGACAGGAGATTGCTGAAGCGGACAGGGAGCGTTCCACAAATATTTAAATCATGTTAGTTTATTTTGAACCGGTTTTATCCACTAAACACTTTTCTTTTAGTACGCGTTACGTTCTAGCGCGGGGCGTTCGAAAATGAATGTTCCGGTGTTTTCGTACCATGACCACAGGAGACGACGACGACAGGAGATTGCTGAAGCGGACAGGGAGCGTTCCACAAATATTTAAATCATGTTAGTTTATTTTGAACCGGTTTTATCCACTAAACACTTTTCTTTTAGTACGCGTTACGTTCTAGCGCGGGGCATTCGAAAATGAATGTTCCGGTGTTTTCGTACCATGACCACAGGAGATGACGACGACAGGAGATTGCTGAAGCGGACAGGGAGCGTTCCACAAATATTTAAATCATGTTAGTTTATTTTGAACCGGTTTTATCCACGAAACACTTTTCTTTTAGTACGCGTTACGTTCTAGCGCGGGGCGTTCGAAAATGAATGTTCCGGTGTTTTCGTACCATGACCACAGGAGACGACGACGACAGGAGATTGCTGAAGCGGACAGGGAGCGTTCCACAAATATTTAAATCATGTTAGTTTATTTTGAACCGGTTTTATCCACTAAACACTTTTCTTTTAGTACGCGTTACGTTCTAGCGCGGGGCGTTCGAAAATGAATGTTCCGGTGTTTTCGTACCATGACCACAGGAGATGACGACGACAGGAGATTGCTGAAGCGGACAGGGAGCGTTCCACAAATATTTAAATCATGTTAGTTTATTTTGAACCGGTTTTATCCACTAAACACTTTTCTTTTAGTACGCGTTACGTTCTAGCGCGGGGCGTTCGAAAATGAATGTTCCGGTGTTTTCGTACCATGACCACAGGCGACGACGACGACAGGAGATTGCTGAAGCGGACAGGGAGCGTTCCACAAATATTTAAATCATGTTAGTTTATTTTGAACCGGTTTTATCCACTAAACACTTTTCTTTTAGTACGCGTAACGTTCTAGCGCGGGGCGTTCGAAAATGAATGTTCCGGTGTTTTTGTACCATGACCACAGGAGACGACGACGACAGGAGATTGCTGAAGCGGACAGGGAGCGTTCCACAAATATTTAAATCATGTTAGTTTATTTTGAACCGGTTTTATCCACTAAACACTTTTCTTTTAGTACGCGTTACGTTCTAGCGCGGGGCGTTCGAAAATGAATGTTCCGGTGTTTTCGTACCATGACCACAGGAGACGACGACGACAGGAGATTGCTGAAGCGGACAGGGAGCGTTCCACAAATATTTAAATCATGTTAGTTTATTTTGAACCGGTTTTATCCACTAAACACTTTTCTTTTAGTACGCGTTACGTTCTAGCGCGGGGCGTTCGAAAATGAATGTTTCGGTGTTTTCGTACCATGACCACAGGAGACGACGACGACAGGAGATTGCTGAAGCGGACAGGAAGCGTTCCACAAATATTTAAATCATGTTAGTTTATTTTGAACCGGTTTTATCCACTAAACACTTTTCTTTTAGTACGCGTTACGTTCTAGCGCGGGGCGTTCGAAAATGAATGTTTCGGTGTTTTCGTACCATGACCACAGGAGACGACGACGACAGGAGATTGCTGAAGCGGACAGGAAGCGTTCCACAAATATTTAAATCATGTTAGTTTATTTTGAACCGGTTTTATCCACTAAACACTTTTCTTTTAGTACGCGTTACGTTCTAGCGCGGGGCGTTCGAAAATGAATGTTCCGGTGTTTTCGTACCATGACCACAGGAGACGACGACGACAAGAGATTGCTGAAGCGGACAGGAAGCGTTCCACAAATATTTAAATCATGTTAGTTTATTTTGAACCGGTTTTATCCACTAAACACTTTTCTTTTAGTACGCCTTACGTTCTAGCGCGGGGCGTTCGAAAATGAATGTTCCGGTGTTTTCGTACCATGACCACAGGAGACGACGACGACAGGAGATGACAACAGCCCGAGCCCCTAAGGGGCTTCGCACCTAAAAAATCTAAGCCGAAAGCTCCCAAGACCATTACGACATACCCGAAACCACGCCATCTTCGCGGACACCGTGACATCTCTGTGTGGTCGATCACACGACAGTAGCGCGCAGGTGTGAACGAACGCATCTGTCGTGCTGTCACATAATCTCTTCTTCAGGTCGCACTGCTGGTCGTACAGTCTCGTTACTCGCCGGACAGGGCCAGGCGGATGCGCATTTTGCTCTTTTTAGACCACGTGCATGGAATATCAGATAACGAACTTTCGAGGAACCGCAGAGGGCGAAGGCCACAACTCACGTCTTCTCCGCCACTTCGGGTGTTTCGTACAGTACACTATCGAGTGGCCGTGGTACAGTAGACGATGCTTACGCGTGCTCAGAATCTGCCGCCAAGTTCCGTGCGTACCTCTCTTCACTGACCACTGACTGACTGCAGGACCCGCGTTGTTCTCTTAGATTACAAGCGGAGGGAAGGGGCCGAACGCAAGCCCGCTGCTCACTTTCGCTTTCTTTCCACAGCGTGCACCACGGCCGGGTGCTCAGTCTTCGGGTGCCGCGTAACAACTCGAGACGGACCTATTTGTCAGCCGGGCCAGCGCTGATCCACGACCGATAGCAACGCTCATGGGCCCGGCCCCGTTCTGGTCTGTTTCGGGATTGCGGGTTTTGGTGGCGGCACAATAGGCGCCGGCCTCGTACAAAACCTGAGCGGCCTAGTTCCCGGAGGGAACAAACGCGCGCGCCCCCTCCTCTGGGAACTGGGAGGCCGAACAACCACCTCCGTACCCTTCCCTGAAAGCTCAACTGAACGTTTGGTACTACTGTTGTCACCACTGCCGCTGCTACTGCTGCTCTATACTGCTAGTACTACTACCAATAATACTGCTACTGCTACCACCACTACTACGACTACTACAAATACTTCTGCTACGCCAAACGTTTCATCATCATCGTCATCATCATGCGCTTGTTTGTGTCCACTGCAGGACGAAAGCCTCTCCCAAATATTTCCAGCCGCCACGCCTAACGAGTGCCAGCTGAGTCCATGTTTTCCCCCAAAATTTTCGTATACCTCATCTCGCCAACGAGCTATCGGCCGACCCCTAGCGCGTTTGTGGTCTATTGGCAGCCAGTCTGCCAACCGGATGGTCCACCTGTTGTCCCTCATTCGCATTTCGCGACCAGCCCATGCCCATTTCCTTCGCTTAATTCGAACTAGAATGTCCTCCACCTTGGTCTATTCCCTAATCCATGCGGCTGTTTTCCTGTCCCTCAACGTGACCCCTAGCAGTTGGCGTTCCATGGCCTGTTGTGCCGATCGAAGTTTGGCTTCCAGTCGTTTGGTGAGACGCGAAACGTTTACTGTCTGCAAATGGTCGGGAGCTTGATGATTGATTGATTGATTTATTAGGGGGTTTAACGCACTGAAACTACACTTGTTATGGGGCGCGCGTAGTGGAGGGCTCCGGATTAATTTTGATCACCTGGGGATCTTTAATGGGCGTTAAAATCTCGAACGCACAAAAGCTTTTGCCTTTCGCCTCCATCAGGAGAGCGGCCGCCGCGGCCGGGAATCGCACCCGCGGGAGTCGTACCCGCAGGACGACGCCTTAGCCACTGAGCCACCGCGGCAATTGGCCGGGGGATGGCAAAGCGGAAGTGGGAGGTTTGTTTCCGCCACTTCCTCTAATTAACATCTTCAGAGGCGGCGTAGGAGACGATGAAGGAGAAAAGGAAGAAAACAGGACGACGCTCTTTCATTTTCTTGTGTATTCGTCTACTGCACTCCCCTTCAAGATGGTGAACAATTTGTCGAAATGCAGATTATTTTCCTCCAATTACTTCGAATTGTTCAGTGGGTAAAAGTAGATAAATAAAAAGTCGCAACAACGCAAGATGACGGAACTTCCCCAAAGTTTATACTCATTGAATTTCCTTGATTCCACCTTGACGACACTGAATTTCAACACTCGTGTTATAACGTTTGTAACTTCAGGCCCTCTCAGAAATGAGGGTGGAATAACTGTCCGAGACTTTTACTTTCTTTACTGAGGCATGTTTTGACGCAACACCATCGCAGATTCGAATCCTCCATTATGACAATTTTCATGTAATAAATCAACGTTTTTATTTTTTTTAAACCCACATAGCAACTCCCGTGTCGTAATAAGTCTGGTAACGTAAACGCAGAATGATCAGAAGATCAATGTTTTGGCGCTGTTTGCTCATCTATGCCCTTGCACAAATAAAATCCGCATTTACTATTCGATACATTTCCATTGTGATCAAGTCGACGTACTTCTGCGCTTTCTTTCTGTATTTTCAGTAATTGAAACTGGAGACTGCTTCGCCCTTAGTACTTTTCGCTTTTCGAGCCACTTGTCGCGAAGCGCTTGTCGAGTAAAACGGATGATTACACCCCGCACTCGTTCCGTCCTCGATGGAAGTCTGTGAAGAGAGTGTACGTCGTCTTGAGAAAGCTCTGGCAAATCTGCTACCTTGGCAACATCGTTTAGTTTGGACATCAGATCTTCATTCTCAGACATCGGAATGCCGTGAATTTCCAGATTTTGTTTCCTGTTCTGCCATTCCAAGTCATTCAAGGATGACTGAAGCTGCTGAACTTCATGTCTAGTACAGTTAGTCAAGTATACATTCCTAAAATAAGTTTTCACAGCTCACAAAGAACACTTTTCTACCGTCTTTCTTGGCGTTTAGTCAAGAGAACTAAGGAATCGACACTTGAAAGAGGCACTGTAACATGCAATTACGCGCCTACAAAGATAAGCACACTCATCCCGGTCAAATTTTTCTTTTTTTAAGTGATCATATTCCATTCTCTTTAATATGCAAACCTCGCTCGCACCCAACCCCGGCGCGGCTGTAACCTGCCCCGCTTACATTGCTCGGAATGAAAGCGTGCGGAACTTCCAACAATATTGCCTTCCCTGAAGCAAAGAGCGGCGAAAATACTGGCAAAACGGCCGCCAAAGCACAATGCAGACGCTTGCGTGGTTTTTTTACCCCCACCTTTGGTCTACCTCTTCCAAGGATTGTTCGCTTTTATGAAACTGTACTAGTAGCCAACCTGTCGCTTTTTGTTCATTTTTAACCCATTTGCTTTAACCCATTTGCTTCATTTTAACCCAAATTGCAATAGTACCATCTATTTATGAGTTCTCTTTAAAACCCCGATTCCTATACCAAAGTGGCTATCTCGGCGTGTTAGACATGATCTTTTGAGGCATTCTAATGCACAACATTGTCCTGTGCAAGAGCGTGTGCGGTATGATGGGCTAGTTGGTATTTTGACGTCCTTTTCAGAACAGCGTACACCCCGCTACACACACCGTTCTGAAGTTCGCTTCCAACATCAGTGCACTCGTCTTTTCCCTGCAGTTAACCCCGCGCGTATTTTATCTTCAGTTGTAGCAGCTATCCTCAGAGAAGGCCGTCGCCAAAATTGGATGGTTCATGGGAACCTAATCAAGAAAAACAAAACCGAAAAGATGTGGGTGCAGGGTTCTACATTCCCTCATTTCCCACAACTTAGAAAAGACTGGCAAGCGCGCTAGTGTGAATGTTGATTTTTCGGCACCTGGCCGCTTTTGCGACTGGGCTCGAAAGTAATGTCAACGGGCAGAAAAATGTCTGAATTTCGGCAAAAAACGCCGAAATGAATTCGTCGCATGTAAGAAATTGCTTACTCATTACCATTAGGCCGCGTAAAAAAATGTGGGGCAATCGGGAAGATGGATACATGACCGGCTTCGTGAACGCCACCAAAAATTCCCGGGGCACGCAAGTCAGCTGGCGTGCTTCGGAGAGAGCCTGGCGTACTATTATGTCATGTACCTCATATATACACGTTCGCTTATTGACACAGCAGCCGGGCGATTTTACTGCGCGTATACCCCTGCTACACTAGCGTCTGAATGTCATTTGAACCAAATGTCATTTGGCTCAAATGCAAGTTGTGCTGCTACACTAGGTTTTGAAATGTCACTCGGCTCGAATGACATTCGAGCCAAATGAGCACTGAGAGGGACATTTGGGATTTCAAATGCCATTTCTAGCACTCTCGCACGCACTGTCTTCGATCGGCAATAAAAATATAATACTTCCGTATGTAAAACAAACAAAATATTTTTGCTTGTGGAGCTTTGTTCACTGTTCATTTACTTAACATATAAAATCAACATATTTAATTTTCATACTCTCAAAACCTGGGGGTCAGTTGCAAAAAAAATAATAAAACTACGCAAACAGCCACAACGTTAGACTCAAACCTGGTGTCACTTCTAATTTGATATTTTACTGCCTTCGACTGCCCCTAAATTTGATTGTTGTATTATTGTACGAAAACGGAACGGGGCGACAACAGCGCCACTACAGCACGGCGAGCAATGGTAAAAGCTTTCAAATGCCTTCGAAATTTTAGTGTAGCGCGGCGGACTCTGAATGGCATTCCAAGCACCCCATTCGACCAAAATGACATTGTTCAAATGACATTCGGACCCTAGTGTAGCCGGGGTATTAATCCACCTTAAACCACCTTAATACCACTTATTCACACCTTAATTCACCCTAATACACCTTAATAAATCTGCGTTCATCCTAACATACCTAAATCTAACCGGAATAATCATTACTTTATGCCTCTAATCACTAATTAAACCAACTAATTCCACCTTATATCGCGTGAATTCACTTTATTGCCAACTTGTTTAAGCAACGTTTATCTCTGCCACAAGCTTCTCCAGTCGGTTTATGATTTTTGAAGTGAGAACCAGTGGTAAGAGAAGCTGCACAGAGGGAAGATATGCACGGACGGCCACACCTTAATCTCACCTTTCCTACCATACTTTAAATCCCTAATAAATCATTACTCTATCTTAATTACCTTAATCCACTTAATCCATCTTAACCCCCCATAATTCTCCTTTCCCATCATCACACGGAAAAACCAATAATTAACTTTTGTGATCATTAATTATATCTTAAACACGGCAAGAATGCTTTAGTTTGCACCAACTCGCCTAACTACAACCTCTTTGGTAAGTGTACCATCGTAGGCGGTGGTCATGACCGCACCACGTGCGAGGATGTCAAGGCTTTCGAGATTCGTTGGCTCAGTGAAAACTGCGTGTGCATGCCTTCTTTAGGGTTATTGAATCGGGGACAACACTTCTTGGCCGTTCAACGATGAAAGGACATTAAGCGTACGTCGAGTACACTTGTTATGTCCGTTATATCGGCACATATCGTCAGCCTTTCAATAAAAGTTTCACTTGTTAGCCAGCGCTGTGCTGCGTGAAGTGCGCTTTCCTTTAACGGAACCACGAAGGCAAAATACGCCTTCCTTCAATTTAAAACAAGTGGCCTTTTGTAACTCAGTCTGCTCTATTCCAGCCCCGAAATGCGTTTTTTAAACGAACAAACGCAAGAAATACTGAAAAACTTTCATTTGGCGCTGCAATGATGTAACATGGGCAAGGAGCAACGTAATATGGGCCAATTCTAAAGACATGGTTGTCGGAGTGCCAACTTCATAGTAGCATTGAAAGTACGCGATCAAGCGGAATTAGAGTCATGTTTTTTTGACGGTTCCTTATGTGAACAGCGCCAATCGCGCAGACAAGATTCTGCAACCCCCTAGATATCTCGCCGGAAAGCGGCCGGGAAAGTCCCCACGTGCTTAATCTGTTTCCCCTTATATTTCCATTATTTGTTTGGAATTTGCGATAAAATTGGCGTCGTTGTTATTTGGACAAGGTAGTCTTCCTAATCAGCCAAAACTTGTATTTTGTCTTCCTGGTCCCTTCAAGAGTGACAAGGAATATCCACGGCGTTCCAGCACCGCAAAGCACGCCTGACGGAGCCTGGCCGGTCCCTTTAGCACACTCAGCTCTCCGACATCCATTCATCACGGCAAATGAGCCGCAACGCCAAAGGCGTCTGCAGCGCCACTTCGCCGCCATCGCTTGGTTGTCCAAACACGGCTGCTTGTACACCTCCTCAAACAACCGTCATTAGAGCGCAAGTTTGCACTTCGCGCAAGAGCTGTCAAACTGAAAAGCTGAACAGTAACGACGCCGCGTGAAGCGGCGCTTTTACACCGCAATCTTCGCGAACCCGCATTTTTGGTTGTAGACATTGCCAACAACGCTTCGGATGCTCAAGGGACTGCGAGAAGCCGTTTTTTACATTCTGATTTATTATTTTTTTGTAGTCAGCACTTAGGCATTTGTGTTCGACAACATTCTCAGCCATTTTTCACGCCTGAAATCGCGTGTACACGGTGAAAGAAGCGGATATTTGCGTGCTTCAGTAAACAATCGAGACGCTTTCTCCTGGAGGAGAACAGCTTTCTCAAATATTCATTTCACCCATGCGGGAACCAGAACTCCAATCGCTTCGATCTCGGCCACCTAAAGGTCACCGAATGCCATGGTCACCGTTTAACAAACCTGCATTTTGAAGAGAATTTTTCGAAGAGCATTCGACCCGCACTGTAGGCTTCCCGTAAGTGTATTCTCTTGTATTCCTTTTTTCTCCGCTTCTTTACCTAAGCAATGGCGTTGCGATGGCTCGATTTTGTGAATCGAACGCGCGTTAGAGAACGCAGGTTCTATTTCGACCGGAGCGGCGCTTTCCTTGAAGGACGCAAAGAACGAAAGTGCGTATGTGCTGAAATTGTATAGATGCCCTGGGAATCTAAATTAATCTGTGAACCTCCACTACGGCGCCACTCATGGCCCCCGTGGAGCTTCGCCGCGCTAAACACGAAAATTTTCTTTTTCACCGGAATCCTTTCATTGTGCTAGTAGCCGGCAACCGGATGCTTGCCGGATAGTAGCAACCTTGAAAAGAACATTGATGGTCTTTTTTCAGTCCTCTAAATAAATCCCGTCATTCATTCAAACGGGGATAATTGTTTAATTTTCATTGGAGGGGGGCTCCCCCGTCAGCGCGCTGCATGTACGCCAAACTCCAGCGTAGGAGGCGTATAACTCTTCTCTGTGTGGCGCGTTTCCACGCAGCTTTTCTGAGAATATTAACAATGTTTATTGTGTTCATATATGGATTACATAGTTGAATATACGAAAGGTGGTCCCAGAGCACGTGGCTGTAAGGTGACCTCCTGTACCTAAGCACATACAAAAGTTGCAAAAAGGTCAGAGCAGCTAGTTTGATCAAAATTAAACCCAAGAAGAACAGTACACAAAAAAAGTTGCAGCGGACATCTACGTTTAGGCCTTAAGATGTCCGACGCGATAGCGTCACTTAGACGTCGACGAAGTGTTTTGAAATGGAGTTGCCGTATTTACAACGTATGCATTGCAGGCACCATAGAGTTTCTTACAATATACACTAGAGAGGAATCTGACGCTAGCGTCTATGCGGCTCACATCAAGGCCGTCTGTGTCATCATGGACCGCCATTACATCATGCGTTTGCCTAAGTTTCATCATTGGCTTTGATTGCAACGTTTTAGTGACCGGAAATTTATACAAAGCGCCACAAAAACGCAAAGAGTAGTGTGCAGTTATGTAAGTGGAAAATAAAACATGCTGTCTTAAAACTAAGGAAAAAGGAAATAGAGCGTATTTTTGCCGGAATGGTTGTGCCTGCTATTCTGCGGCAAAGGTGGTAGTTACGAACAATGTTAATATTTGGGGGGGGGGGGAGGGGACTGATTAGAGACTTGTTTTATTAATTGTATCATTATTTCAAATAATAAGTTGATTGAAGAGTTTGGAGAGTTTTTAAGCATGCCTATGAAAACGTCGCCTTCGTGGTGTACCGGTGGTATAGGACCGTCAGGTATAGTTGAACAAAACTTGCTGCTAAGCGAGTAGGCTTATACTTGAAGAAAAAAGAAAACGCGGCGTTAAACACTCGTGGACGATGACAAGATAGGAAGGATACAGGCTCCCGTATCTGGCGTACCTCGTCTTCGTCGAAGTACGTTTTGTTTCTTAAGCTACAAATTTCGTGGTGGCATATTACCCTCTCAGTCATACGTCCTTCGACTGCGGCATGACCAATGTCAGGTGCGATCACGCACTGCCTCCGGTTTCACCGAACACGACTACCACAGAACAGGGAGGATTTCGGCTTCCTCGCAGCTCGTAGGTGTGTTAAGAAAGCAAATCCCAAAAACCGCCTAAGAGTCCAATTGTCATGCCAAGCCCAAGCCAAAAAGTGGAGTCTTCCCATAAACCCCCACGACGACATGGCTTACCAGGCGCAGTTTCCTCTCTAGTATACTTACTCAAAGCGAGACCAGTTGCAACGATTTTCATTTGTCGTTGCACAGGAAGGACAGTGGCCACCCGTGCTCGTGTAGCCGAAGAAGCAGGCGTGAAAAGTTGCGTCTGCAGCGTGTTGTTCGAAAATGTGGCAGTGCCATTGTTTGAAGCTTTCTTCTCTAGCGTCGTGACCAGCCTCAACTTTTTTGCATTTCTTTCTAAGCGGAAGGGAGGCACAGAGAAGCATTTCATTGTGTGAGATGTGGTTGGCGTTTCGGAAAAGGAGGTAAACAGATGGTAAGGAGCTAAAGTGTTGACCCAGAATTGCGAGGCCCCAGACGCAGCGGCTTTTTTCCTGGCTCTCTCGGAGTGAGCTCACGCTGATGTGACTGACGAGGTGGTGAGTCCCATGTTTCGACGGAAGTGGAACATGTAATGTTTCACTTGTTATCCTGTGTGTATATATTTAAATATCACCAGGTTGCGTGGAAGAGATTGTAACATTTCCCATACGTAGCAGATTTATAGTATTGTCGGACATTTTACTACAAAACATCTTCGCCCATCTAGATTTGTCGATATGTGTGTTGGCTCCTATGCTGCGCCAAGCTTGCGATTCTTCGACGATAACACCCCATTTGGCACGGGGAAGGATGATGCATATCGAAGTGCAGCTTGTTGGGCCAGTTGGTACATATCGAAGGAACGGAAACCAGCGAAAAAGGACGCAAAACTCGTGTTTTGCTTTCCTTCGTTTCCGTTGCGTTTCCCTTCCTTCGATAATGCATGTTCACATGCTTTTTGTCAGCTATGGCGTAACCTTCCAGACTGCCCTGTCCGGGTGTCCATGTCATCATTGTCAACTGTCATCATTGCAGACGAAAGAATGTTTTTCGAACGTTATGGCATTCTGCCTGCAGGAACAAGTCTAATGGCCTTTTGAGAATGCGTAATGATGCTTAAGCTGATATATGAACAACAAAAAATATTGATTGATTGATTGATTGATTGATTGATTGATTGATTGATTGATTGATTGATTGATTGATTGATTGATTGATTGATTGATTGATTGATTGATTGATTGATTGATTGATTGATTTGGTAGTTCTTAAAGGCGGGTCACTGCCTTATTTGGTGATCGCGAGAAGTGGAATGTTGAGGGTTGCCTTATATGCTGCCCTCATGATGGTGTTAATTTAGTTTCATTCAGTGCAGGTAAATTTCTGGAACGGCAGGCGTGATGAGTGTCTGCATAGTGTGTGATTTCTTTTTCTGTCTTTCTGTGTCTTTTTGTTAACCAATATTTTAGTTACTTAGCTGGTGTTAATTTAGGCCATACTTGGTTTTTCATGGCTTGGCGTTAATCTTTCTCCGTGATTAGCGTTAAGGATTGGCGTTAACCTTTTCCTAAGATTTCGCCCTTTCTTAGTCAGATGACGCAATGTTGGCGCCGCATCAGTTCCGTTGGCAGGGGAGCTTTGGGGCGATGGAATAAGCTGCAGCTGCGGCTCGGCAACGTATCTGCCGAGGGTGCGACTACCCATGCGGCGTATACCACGCCTTACAGCGCAGGTGCGGCCACCGCTGACATTACGCATTGTTTCTTTCGTCTCCGCTGCAGTATTGTTGTCCTCCTTTCCCCATTCAAGTTGCCGCTCTTCCGCATTCGAGGTTCGAGTGAGCGCTCGTACCTTGCTGCACCAGTAGCAGTTTCCGGTTGGCAGTGGTGACGTACTTTTGTGGACGCTTGATGAGCACGGCTGGTAGTGGACGGCCAGCAAGCACAGGAAATCGAAAAATAAGCCTAATAACGCTATCGCGTTAAAATCTAGACAAGGAAAATTACAAATTAAAAAGAGCTGTCAGAAACATTGATGCAATGCTAAGCGCCAGAAAGACAGAACGAAGAGCGCTGTTTTAAACGAATTTATAAATGGCAGCGTTTAATTAAATATCCCTTGAGAGAGTGTTCCAGTTTAAAACTACCGCCAACGAAGCACTATGCATAGTTAGTGTGAACTTTTGGCAACACTAAAAAGTTATTGTTTGGGGCGAACCTGGTGCAGTTGTTATTAATTATGTTTTCAGGGTTAAATGGGACCGAAGGAATCAGTTTTTAACCGATTGGTAAATACGGATACGAAAGTTGTTCTTGAACGAATCGGCATCTGAGGAGGGTTGCTATTGTACGGGCTCATCATTATCAATCATCATCCTGCTCAGGTCCACTGCAGGACGAAAGCCTCTCCATTGACCTCTAACCGCTCCTGTCCTGTGCTAATCGGGTCCACTGTTTACCCCCGAAGTTCGGTATTTCATCCCTCCATCGTGTTACCGGCCTTCCCCTTCTTCTTGGCCCATCTCTTGGTATCCACTCTGTTACCCCAATTGTCCACCGGTTGTCAGTTCGTCTCACTACGCGGCCAGCCGAAGTCCTTTTTTTATTTGCTTGAACTGTGACATCGTCCACTCCAGTTTGTTCTCTGATCCAAGTAGCTCGTGTTCTGTCCCTGAGTGCTATTCCTGACTACAAAAGGGGGGAACCGCGCAAACTCCGACAAACCACAAGAAGAAGAATGTGACAAACACGAGCGCTGACTTACAACTGATTTTTATTTCTTGGCTTTTCACATATATATGCCAATAGTCAAGAAACACAAGAAAAGCAGAAAATTTCACGATAACGGGTGATTGATACCAAACCGCTCGTCACGCTTCACCGACGCCTTGTGCCACAAACACTTGCTGTACTACTGAGGGACAGATAATTAATCTCTTTCTGCGAGAGGGACAAGAAGGGAACGCTAACACATTTATCTTTTCTGTGCAATATTTCTGCGGCTTCAATTATTTCTCTTGTTATTTTATCTTTGTGTCATGAAATGACTTGCGTTTTTTGAAAGATTGGGGCGCAGCCGCGGCAATCCCGACAATGGACACCTAAGTGGCCACTAATCGCCATATGTACGTTATAGTTATGTTCTTTTAATATTTCATTGAGGCATCATCCAGTTTGACCTACGTACGTTTTCCTGCAGGACAGCGGAACAGAATAGACGACGCCTTAACCATATTCAACAAACCGGTTTTCGTGCTTTACGGAGCAAGACTGCATTGTTCTTTTGATTTTGTTTACTCCCAAACACAAGGAGGAAAGCTTGTTGGGGGCAGAATTCACAACTTTTACGCTAGCTCTTTCTCCTATCTTTTTTAAATTGTGCGCTATCCGGTACATGCACCAACTCGCCAAAGCCTTACCCCTTGCTATTCCTGACATTATGCGTTCCATGGCCCGTTGAGCCGACCTAAGTTTGCATCTAGTTGTTTTGTAAGGCGTCAAGTTTCAGCTCCGTATGTCATTACCGGCCGTATACACTAGTTGTGGATTTTTCTTTTGAGTGACAGAGGTAGCTTACTTTTCATTATTTGTGAGTGCTTGCCGAGTACTCCCCAGTCCATACCTATTCTGCGCCTGGCTTCTCTCTCGTGGTTGGGGTCAGCACTGATCATCTGTCCGAGGTAGTCATATTCTGCTACTTCCTCTAGCTTTTCGCTTCCTAACCTGAAAAGGACGTTCTTGGCATGCTTATCCCTCATTCTTTTAGATTTATTCATATTCATTTTGAGCCTTTCTGATGCTTTCTGATTGTAGTTCCTCAAGCTTTCTTATTCATGAGTTCTGCAGTCTCACTCAGCAAGACTACGTCGTCCGCAAACCTCAAAAGGCTCACACTTTCTCCGTTTATCCTTAATCATATGCTTTCCCATTGAAGCTATCTAAATACCCCTCCAAACATGCTGTGAATAATTTTGGTCAGATGTTATCTCCCTGTCTTATTCCCTTACGGATCAGAAAGTTATCGCTTTGCTTGTGGAGGGATATCCTGCCCGTGCGTCCCTTATATAATATGCCTTCTAGAAGTCTTATGCAGGTTTCCTCTGTTCTCTGGTATTTAGTGCTTCTAAAACGGCTTCGGTGAGTAGAAAATCAAACACTTTCTCGTAATCTATAAATGCCACGTAAATGAGTTTAGTGTACTTGACGGAATTGCTTGGTTGACGACATGGATGTGATACACGGTTGAGCACCCTTTCCTAAACCCAGCATGCTCGCTGGGTTGATGAAAATCCAGGCTCTCACCTATGCGGCTAACTATAACTTCGGTAAACCGCCTGTAAGCAACGGAGAGTAGGCTGATAGGTCTGCAATTCTCGAGCTCCTTGGGGTCGCACTTCTTATTAATCAGAATAACGTTGGCGTTTTTCCAGGCTGAGGGCACTGCTTGATTCTTCAAGCATTCCGAAAACAGTACAGACAGCTTTTCCAGAACAATATCTCCGCCGTCCTTTAAAAGATCTACGGTTATGCCATCGTCACCGGCAGCTTTTCGTCTTTTCATGACATTGAAAGCCTTTCTTACCTCCTCTTTAGTGACTAGTGGCACATCACAAGTTAAGCTTGTACCAGAGTCCTTCAATGCTTTTCTGGTAATGAAATTCCGCCGTCACGCTATGGGAGAGCTTCGTGCGCTGCCCAGGGAGGCCGCGCCGCGGCGCTGGCAGCATGGGAAGTGGTCAGAGCGCGTTTGGCAGGGAACAGACGCCCGGCGCCTTATGAGCAGTGCGCTTTCGCTTTACGTGTAGTGGGATGGTGAAATGGACTTATAATTTTGTGAGTGGCGAAAAAATTTGGTGTGAGCAGACATTCTGCTACTCGTTCCTGCCTGCCGGTCTGTCTACAGAGCAGCGGCGGCCGGGCCCTATGCCCTCCGATCTGCGGTGGCGCCCCTCGTGGTAGCCTTTGTCCCCATACGAAACTAGGCCGGGAGTTTCATGAGCAGAGAAGCATTGAAGGACTCCGCTTGTACTCTCAGCAGTATCCCCTGGTATAACGTCGCTGCCATACAGTCTGGTGTAGCATCGTTCTGCTAACTTCGTTATCTCGTCCAATTTGTGCGTTATGTTACCCTGCTCGTTTCTGAGTGCGTACATCCTGTCTACGCCGATGGCTAGCTTTCTCTTAGTTGCTTTCAAGCTTCCCCGTATTTCAAGTGTTTCCCCGACCAGTTTCTACAACTCCACCAATTCAATCCGACCTGCCATACTTGACACTTTCATGTTCTTATGTCTGGCAATCAATTCCTTCGTTTCTTTAGTTAGTTTTTCAGTTTGTTCCGTACATGGTGCTTCTCGCACAGCTGCTGGAGATTCACTGCGTGCCGATGTTTGGTTGTCATTTTGCCTGTCTACACTGACTTCCTCCTGCCCCTCCTCCAGGGAGCGCTTCTCCCTGTGTCATTCGTCTTGTGTCTTTGTGTCTAAATTTGTTGCGCTTTAAATTTTCCTCCTCCTCGTTCAACAGCGAGAATTTGTTTTGAAGAGTTATTTTAAACTTCTGCGATCTGGCTCTGACTGATTCCATGCGGGGTTTCTTACGTTTCACGAGTTTCATTTTTTCTCCTCTTTCAGCCTCATCTTGCATCTAACCGTCCTGTGATCGCTATTGTTTGATTTTAAATGCGCTTTATTGGAGTGGTATGAGTATGAGAGATGGAATTATTTATTATCAAAATATTTGCGGAGTGTCCTCACCTTAGGACCACATTCGTGGTTGCAGCTGCTACGGTTCTTTCAATTAACTTTAAGCTTGCCGTCCGGACTACAACAGGACATCATGCTCTTCCACTGCTCATGAGACGGACGAGAAATTCTGTCTATATTGGAGGTTTTTTTTTACACACCCACACCCTATGGTAGATAGTTCCAGGTTCGCTACAGAAATTCTCTACCATATGGTGAAGCTTTTATTAACCTTACCACTCTCTCCTTTTTGGTGCTATTTTTATTCACCTTATCAAAGCATTCTACGCAATTAAGAACTCAATGTTACTGATTTGATTGATTGGTTGTAGGGTTTAATGCGCTGACGCAACGCAGGCGATGAGGCATGCCGTAGTGGAGGGCTCCGCATTAATTTTGACCACCTGGGGATCTTTAATGTATGCCGAAATCCCGTACGCACGGGCGTTTTTTGCGTTTCGCCTCCACCAGAAAAGCGGCCGCCGTGGCCGGGAATCGAACCGGCGATCAATGCTACTGCACTATCTTCAATCATTTGGCATTTCTGGCCCTCCTATTAAGCTCATTCGCTCATATTTGTCCGATCGATGTCAAATGATGCAAATTAACGGTCACTTTTCCTCCGCAAAGACAGTAAACAGGGGAATCCCTCAGGGCTCAATTCTGGGTATCTATTTTTTTTGTTATTTATTATTTGCCTATATAAAGCGGATTCAAAGCTCGAAATGTCTGTTATATGCGGTGACATCACTATATTTACGTCCTGCAGCAATCCCATCGCGCTTCAAAACGGACCTCGTCCGCATCCACCAGTGGTGCGTAAATCATCAATTGCAAATGAATGCTACAAAAACAACATTTGTGGCATTTCAATCCCCACAGAAAACGGCAACCTGCCTATTTCAGTTATAAGACACGATCACAGAAAACGTGCTTCCGAGAGCACTGGGTTTCTTGGCGTCATTTTCGATAAACATATGAAGTTTCATGCTCATGTGCAGTCGCTTCTTAAAAAGGTTTGTTTCGGTATTCACGTCATTCTGAAAGCCCGACGATACTTTCCACAACGTGTTATCCTGTCACTATACTACTCTTACATAGACAGCCATGTTTTATATTGCTTCTCATCTTGATTTGATTGATTGTGGGGTTTAACGCACCGACGCAACGCAGGCGATGAGGCGCGCAGTAGTGGAGGGCTCCTGATTAATTTCGACCACCTGGTGATCTTTAACGTGCGCCGAAATCTCGTACACACGGGCGTTTTTGCTTTTTGCCTCCATCAGAAAAGCGGCCGCCGCGGCCGGGAATCGAACCCGCGACCCCGTGCTCAGCAGCGTAACGCCTTAGCCACTGAGCCACCGCGGCGGGTTGCTTCTCATCTTGGGGAAACACGTACAACGCACGTATAAATATTGTACAATGCCTCCAAAACCAAGCCGTGCGGCTAATGATGTTGAGTCCTTAACTTTTCCACTCTATCCGCCTACACATTGACCTAAGCACACTTTCTCTTAATGATTTATTTACTTTAAAGTTAGCAGTCATCATGTTTCGCCTGGTGCGCCCCGATGTGTACATAAAAAGCTTCACCCCTGAACATTTTTGCTAACAATAATAGAACTCGGTTCTCTGCAAGTGGGAATTTTATTTTGCCCAATGTTCGCACGAACTGCAGAAAAATGACTGCTAAATTTGCTGCTGCCTCCGGGTGGAACTCAATTCCTCCTGAAATCAGTCATTCACGACAGGCTCATTTTGCTGATGAACCAAAAAATACCTAATTACTAAACTAACTACACCATGTTTGATAAAGCATCAATCAGCAAATTGGTTCATTTTATTTAGTCTCTGCTTCTTTCACATTGCTTTGATAAGTTGTATGTTACATGTGTAATTACAGTTTCGCAGTTCCAATTGTGTAAGTGGAGATTTACGCAATATTTTACGAAAACCTCGCTTTACATATGACTTAGTCCTGCTGTTGTAATGATTGCAGACTTGTTCCTCATCATCGTTACTTTTTAAAATTGTGTAAAGTGTTTTCGTTCGCTTTGTCCACGTCACTGCTTCGTGCTTACACATTGTGTAAAAACTTTGTCAAAACACCCGTTGTCTGCTGCACATTATGCGTCATCGGATCCACGATGTGTTCGAGGTCCCCCCGACAGTTCTTACACTGGGACCTCCTCATGTATTCCGCTTATCTGTTCATCTTTTGTGTACATTTACCCACGAATAAACTTCCAAACTGACACAGAGGGAAGTACTGGGTGCGTTGTATACTAGGTGCAATTGCGTCGGGTGGGGTAACGTGTTTGAAGCAGTTAAGTGGTTGGTCCTGAGATTTTGTTAAGGATTCGTGGCCGGAGGGGGCTGGGGGGAGTTGTAAGCCATGCACTGAAACCTTTATTGCTGAACGACCCCATGGCAGGTGAGTAGCGGGCTTGCAGCCTCTATCCCTGGTGGTGCCCGGTGGGTTAGCTCTCGTGCAGTATTATGGGCGGTGTCATTCCCCTGGAGAATAGAATGGACTGGAGCCCAGAGTATTTTGACCCGTCGGAAGCGGACGTTGCCGGGGAATGTTTACTGCAGAGTTAGAATTTCGTCCGATGAGGTCGTTTCAGCATGCCTGTTGGGAATATTGCCACCAACGATGCTTCCTGTTTTATTTACTTATAGTTTTGTTGCCAGCGTCTGACCGCGACCGGCTCTCTTATCTTCATAAAAAGCGCAAAAATTATACGCATGAAGGCGAAGAATAGCGAGGACAAGCACTCGTCCTGTCAATTCTTCGTCCTTGTGAACTCAAAAACGCACCCAGCTTATCTTCAGGCGTCAAACATGCTTTTTAATTTTATCTGTAAAGCCTACGAGGGCAAAGTTAGTGGAGTATACAGCACCAAAACGAAACTTATTTTACAATAAGACCACAAATTTTGTTAGGTATTTATTTAGACGCATCGTAAAACATTTTCTATATCTTATCAAACATTTCTTGTGGATGTCTGTCGGGCGTGTTACGCGGTAAGATAGCAGTCGGGCGCAGAAACTGGATATGTGCAAAATGTTGGGAGAGTACGGTTAGAGCGTTAACAATATCCCAACTGCCCAACACAACGCCAAATTGTGCATCCAAGGTGTCAGTGTTGCTTAAAACGCAAAGATCCGCGAAGACAGCGCAGCAGGTTTCTGTGTGGCCCAACTGGGGGCCGTGAAAACAGGAGCTTTACGGCTTTGGTCGATACCGTCCAACCTCCTGACTTCTGCGTTCGTTATCTCTGTAAAACTTGGAAGCACATGGAAAGTTGTAATTGCACGCTCCGCAGAGATAACAAAGTTTGTCAAACACGTAAACACGGCGCATCTACTTGTGCTGCTGTTTTTGCCTTAAACGTTTAAATGCCGTATACTTAGGAACACACGCTGAGTTTTTGTTGCGTGCGGGTCCTCCTTAAGTGAAACAAAAAAAAAACAGTTAAACGAAACGTTTTAGGAAAATACTCCAGCACAAGTGGACACGTGGTGCTTAAGATGCTCTACAAAAACTCTCCACGGGTTTATTACAGCTGGAGAGGTAACAAACGAGCCTACCAGAATATTGAACGGTAACGACCGAAGGCATGGCGGACCAAACACGCCTGGGAAGAGCGATGCGTTACCGCTTGTGTTTTTGTCTCAGGAGGCTGGTCGGGCACTGGTCTACAACACGCATGATGGGCACAGGGGCGATTTTGAACAGCGTAAGAATGCGCGCTGATATGCGTCCCTCCTCAGACTTGTGTTTGGCTTAAAAGCCTCTCTTCTCACTGCCTCAAATTGTGTCACCATTGAACCTGCTTGATGCTTTTGAGGATCGTTCTTTGTAGCGCCCATCACTATCCACCCTTAAGACACAGAGCCGTGAACGCTGAACAGCTCGCGTGAGAAGAAAACACACCTACGTCCTTCGCATTTTGCAGCTGACAATTCTCGCAACATATTCTCCTGGGTTTCGCGTGAACGACCACTGCCATTGGGCTCCCCAGCTCATATCCAAGGAGTGATTCCCTCAATTTGATGTGTTACATTTCGAAAAAAGATTGGTTTATAGAGCACGTGCTACACTCTAAACTTTTTTTCTTCCCATATACTCCCTAGAGGTTCTTTTTCGCCTGTCCTCTAGTGGTCCTCCTTGTAGGAGTTTTTTTACTACATGGAACAGGGAGCTTTTGTTTACCTCCTCAAAACAGGGCGTTTTTAGGTTATTGAAAGGAGGTATTTAGGGAGTGTTAAGAAATGTTCGGGAGAATTTAAGGAGGTCAAAATGGAGTATTCTTTACTTCCTGAAGGGCGTTTTTAAGTGATGTTTATGGAATTTTTAGGCGGTTGAATAGGAGCCTATTATGGCTCCCTTTGGAAGTACTTGTGTTAGTTTAGGGGCGTTTTTAGGATATTCAAGGGAAGCATTTACTTCTTTTGATTGGAGTTTGGCGAAAGCTTGGGGAGTTTTGTAGTCCTTCCGAAAGGAGGTTTTCAAGGCCACAAGGGAGAATTTCTAGTTCCCTGCGGGAGTACTGATTTCACACGGTTTTTCTCGATTTCAGGTTTGTTTCAAACGAACTTTCGCAGACAAGTTTACATGGTACATGGTGTACACAAGGAGGTTCCGAAATAAATACTTATGGCGACCTCATATTGAAAATCACAAATGGTACATTGCTAAATAACACGCCTGTTAGGAATTGAAGACAGCAATACGATGCTAGTTGAACAAACCGTAGAAACAATACTACTACAAGAACTGGAAATACGCGAAAAACAAAGATAGGCACAAACACAACCGCATGGTAAGTGAAATCATTATAGAATACTAGCGAATCGAGAACGCGTCAGTACTTATCAGAACTTATCAGTACGCATCAGCGCTTAGTACACAGTGAAAAAAATGGTTGCAGTGGTTTGCAACAACACAAAAAATTCAGTAGGTGGTGAATTGAGCGAGAGCTGTGTGCTATTTGAACAAATTGTAGAAACAATAATAATACAAGAACTGGAAATACTTGAAAAACAGATAGGCACAAACACAACCACATGTTAAGTGAAATCATTAAATAATACTAGAGGATCGAGAACGCGTCAGTATTTATCAGAACTTATAGTACGCATCAGTACTAAGTACACAAAGTGAAGAAAAATTGGTTGCAGTGGTTTACAACAACAAAACAATTTTTCAATTTGTGGTGAACTGAGCGAGAACTGTGCAACAATTTGATATTGAAAGGTAACAAGCATTTTGTAGGTGGTAAAGGCACAATAGATAAATGATGTAGGAGACAGACTGCAGTGAGATGGCTACGGAAAAATGAGTAATAA
The DNA here is from genome assembly GCF_048455015.1 of Haemaphysalis longicornis. Lineage (NCBI taxonomy): Eukaryota > Metazoa > Arthropoda > Arachnida > Ixodida > Ixodidae > Haemaphysalis > Haemaphysalis longicornis. Next base: position 154,171,613 of record NW_027526407.1, on the reverse strand, counting down.
AAAGAACGAAAAATATGCTGCGGAAAATACCAGTGCGTTTTGATAAAGACACAAATGCGCCAAGAAAAGTGACCGAGTCTGACGGGTTAATTGCAATGATATAGAACAGAATGGGTGGTATCGTGACAGCTTCTTTAGAGTGAGAACAAAAAGCCATGAAATTCGTGTTTTTCGGATAATTTTTAGTTGATTCACTTCTCACCAGTTGCCAATATTATTTAGATAATTGTTTCAAGTTAAATTAATTTGTTAATATTATTGCTTCACTGAAAGATAGCTGTATTATCAGCATACAGAACGGCCCATCAAATACCCCCTTTTCAGTAAAAAAAGAAAAAAAGAAAAAGTCAGAAATATAATACGGAATTCTTTTTGACTACTATCCAATGATTACAGGATTGAAAACAAATATTAGTGAGCGATATTGATGCGATAAAAGTTAATTAGTTCTAAATCCTTCACACGTGGTTCGGTGCTGGCAAGGTCCAAAAAGGCATGTTGCACAAACGTTAGAGCTCTGTGTGCCTTCTTGGGATATTGAATGTTGAAAACCCAGAACGATGCAAACAGACTACACAGTCCTCCCAGTAAAGATGATGCAGTCAAGACACGCTGGCCATCGATGTGGAGGCTAACTTCCCCGTTCACGGGATGCAGGCAGGGAGTCAGAGGAACATCTGCCTGAAAAAGCAAAAAAGAAAAAAAAATGCCCCACACGTAAAATTCAAAACAGACACTATGGTCAAATGAACTTAATAATTCGGTACAGTAATAAAATTGTAAGGCCAGGTTCCCTGCGAATTCCAGTGCCTAAATAAGAAATGCAAAGGCTTCATAAAACCAAGTGCCAGTATATTAACCGTCGTGGCTTTTGCAGCAATAAAAAAGATATTACTTCCGCACAATATACTCGAGCACAACTTTAAATGACAGTGAAGATAAAATGCAAGTCTCTGTAGGTTGATGAATTAGTTTTTGTTTTTGACTGAAAAACACTTTCGTATTGCATGATTTTGTTAACTGCTGTTTCTTGCTTTAAGGTGCCAGCTTGCATCTATTCAAGTGAGTGGGCACACAGTTAAAGATGCAAACCCTTACAATGCCTCTCCCCTACCATGGTGGCTGACTTTCATGGAAAAAGTGCAGCTTTTGCGAGCTGGACGGCTGTTGCAAGCCATGGCAATACTCACTTCTGCTGGAGGGGCCAACTTGGTTTCCGAATGCAGCCTTGCCTTGTACAGCATAGCCTATCCTGCCTTAAGATCTATGAAGTAATTCAACTCGATCATGTATCAGGATCTGCAGAAGAAAATCGTGTCAGCAAATAATGAATATGAATATGAATTCATGCCGGAAATATGAATTCATGCCGGACAGGCACCCACTGTTTCAGTTATACTTGCAGATACCTCCACCTATTTCCCTCCTGGTGTTACATCCAAAGCTAATTTGTTGCGGCTTGTCTCATCAAGTATGGTCATCTGTCACAACACACCTAGTCATACAGGAAAGTCCTTCACTGGGTCAGAAAACACTTTCTTTTTTTACAGTAGTGATAAACTAGGCGACTCAGTCATCCGTATTCTGACACCTTAATATTCTGTGTCACCGAGCTGACAAGCATGATTGGTGCATAAGGTCATTTGTAGCCGCAACCGTTACTACAGCCTTGTTAGCTAACGTAAACCTCGTTCATGGCACCAAATTACTTGTGATTGCATGGCAACCAAAAAAAAACAGCTGAAATGGAAACGCTATTCTCGCAAACTTACCAACGCTGCAAGCCACACACACCTGCCTTAGTTAATTTACCGTGATTGTAGAAGTTTCCGTCTCGCAAAACCACAGTGCACTTTTTGGAGCTGCAAGCTCCTTGTCAAAATCGAGTGTCAGATGAATCGAGTAATTTTTGTGTATGGTCTTACTATTGATTATGACAAAGTTATTACCAACAAAAGAAGAGTGTGTGCATTGTTCTTCTAAAAAATGATATCCTTTTTTATGCCCGGCAGACTTGTGTCATGCTACAGCAAACTCGGTTCTCTTCCATAAGGGCATGAATTTGTGTTTTTAATTACGTGGCCTTAGCTGGCGACTGACGGGCCCCGATTGTATACAGACCCCTCATTATCATCCGGAAGGGAATAAAAACATTTCGGTTTCGAACCACGTCGCCAACATGGTCCACACTATGTGCCTTTAATCGTTCGATAGGCATCTACAGGGCGCAGTTTTCGAAGGGGGTGGCTTTCGCCGACCAGAGCGCTAAGAATGAGTCAGAGCCTTGAACGAAAACAACACAAAGACTTATATTTGGACAGGCAAGCCATCAGGAGCGTTAACAAATAGATATTACAAAGTATAGCAGTTAACTAAAAAGAACACGAGCAGTTCGATGCATATGAGAGACAGAGTCCCACAATTTTCACCGACCGGGCCCGACGATGCACCGCTGTCGCAGGCGATTCGGCTACCTGAGTAACCGTCACGTTGCTTTGATACGACGCCGCGCGCGACAAACGATTTCATCTCTAATGCCCTGTTACAAACCGGCCTACAAAAGAATGCGAATGCATACCCCAAAAGCCACAAACAAGTACAATAAAACGAGTGTGCGCTTTTTTCTTTGCCCGTGCGTGTGCGTGCTGTGTGCGGCACGGGTACTTCGCAGTTAACCCTATCCAAACGTTTGACAAACGCATCGACTGATGACAGACCACTTACCAGCGAGCTGTACGCAACTGTCGCCGTATCCAAATGCTGATAGCGGCCGTTCCTCGTGTGACAGGGGCACATAAAAATCTTTCCACCAAATGGAACTACTAGTCCGTCTCAAATAAGAAAAAAACGATGGCCCAAGGCGAGGCTTGAAGTGCTTGAAGCTCCGTCCGCACCGAGTCACCGGCCGCGCTGCGTTGATAGCACTATGGTCCATAATAGCACGGAGGTTGTTTACATCCGGGCAGCAAGTCGTGCCGCCAGGGCAAGTTGAGTCGCTGCAGTCCGTTGCGTTGGCGCGCTGGCACGAGAATTTCAATCGTCTATATATGCGCAAGCAAGCGAAGCAGATGAGCATTGCAATTGTTTGCAACGGCGAGAACTGTCTCTTTGTTATCAGCAGAGTTTGACAACACCTATCGCCAAAACAAACAGATTGAAACAACACGGCCGCGCTGTCTGCCTGTGATCGCGCTGGCTCAAGCATCTATACGGGTATACGTACGGTATTGGGTTTGTAGCTGCATGCAACCGTCGCGTCCTGCTTACTCTTTCTAATTAGCATTAGGTCATGGTTGAAGTGCTGATACACGAAAACAACAGAAGACTAACATGGCGACCGCCGGCTTGAGATGATTACCCCAGATGGGGAGTTTATTCTGGAGGTGGTAGTATACAAGGAACCGAACGCCATCTCACAAATGGTGTTAAGTCGTTCTAAATCCTCCCTTTTGCTACACGGATAGGCAACGGTACTACCATGGAGGTTCGTCCACTTTTTTAGACCATGCCTAGGGAGTACATTTTTTGCTATAAGTACTTTTCAGGGCACATTACTTGGTTAAAACTCCATTTCCGGCTAGTTTGCGTTTACAGTGTAATGCGGCAAGTCCAAGGATTGATAAATATTGCGGAGGACTCATTTTTGCGTCGGTGGATATCCCGTCTCAGTCCAGTGTTGTTCAGAGGGTTCCGGAGTCAGAAAATAGGTCAAATCGTCACCTCGGTAAGGCCGCCATTTAGTTCAATTAAAACTCGATTGTTGAAGCGTTTTTTCATGCGATAACGGCTGGGTGAATTTTATCTTATGTAACTCTTTCCCTAAAATCTTGAATTTATTGAATCCTTTTTTAGTCAGCGTTCATTAGTAAAAACAGAAAATTTATGAATACCATCAATGATACCTTTTCACGGCACCTTACAATATAGCTAGCTGCTGGAGCTACTGGAGCTGGAGAAAGTGATGCATGGAAGTGTAGTAAACGTAGGCGTTAATATCTCATATTCAGATGTATGTTAGACTGAGCAACATGTCGCTTCATGGTTACAGGTTTCAACACCATATAAACTACACAACGGAGAAAGGATTTCATTTAAGAACAACACTCCACATTTGCTATACATCACGTCTTCCCTTGAAGATCACGCACCCAACATACTCGTTTCAAGAAATGGGCGCTTCGCGATGTCACGATCCTTTACATTTTTTCAGTTTGGTCTGACAGGTTTTATGCGTGTTCTGATTTTGACAAAGCTATCGGTGCAGATGCCTCGACTCGTCAACGACGCACTTGTAGCGATGAACGAGCCTGGAACTCGCGTGGCTGTGATTTGCTCCGCCGAAGACGCCGGCGCAGTAGGAAGGGCCGTGCAAGATTTCGCCGTGGCGGTGACGTTGTGGACTTGCTTAGCACCGAGCCACTGCTACGATTCCTTTGTTCGGCATATTACTCAGACTCCGATCTTTCGCAGGCCAGCTCTAGTTATGGTACCCAGACCCGGAACGATGCCCCGTCGTATATTTCAAGAAGTTGCACACTTTGAAACTTATCAAGGAAGCGTTCAATGGATATTTTTGGTTGCAGAACACGCTGACGTCCTCGCCAAGCTTTCCGGGCAGGTGTGTCCGGCGGTCACCGTCACCAAACAAGAGATCAACGCTCCGCCTGACGAGTACAAGCGCTGCACGAGCCGCAAGGTGTTACGAACATTGGACGAGGCCCTATCGCATTACGCTTCCCCTCAGCCATGTTCCCTAAGCACCGCAAAATACACTATGCTCTGCATGATAGTCCTGTCAACCATTGTGGCTTCGTTCTTCACGTCGACGTATACGCCATTCGAGAAGCCTACACGGCCTTAAACAATACATTGATTCTTGGCTGCGACAGCACGGGGGGTTCAGGTTCCCGTATTCTAGACCGTACTGTGGACGTAATCTTCGGACCCAACCCTGTGAATTGCGGCCTTTCTGACAACGTGGTGTACTTTGGCTACGGATGTTTCCTCTACGCTTATGCCACGTACCCACCTATTCGCATATGCTTGGTGGTATTGCACGCACGTCCGGTTCCCCTATCCTTCACTAATACCTGTCTCGGCCTTTTCGGCCTGTGTTTCACCTTGCCGTTTTTTGCCGTAATGTACACTGCGGTATTCCGAATCAGGAGCCATTTGCGCGGGGAACCCACGACGCGCCTCTCGGATGTAACCGCTTTCTTGGTGAGCGCGTTTCTGGGGCGAGGTCCACCACCCGAATTAGCGTTGGTGCTGGAGTCGAACAGAATGATGCCCGGTGCATTCATCTTTGGCATGTTTTAGGGGCGAAGCTCCTTAAGTCACGGGTCTGTCCATCCCTTGTGTCTCGTGGTACGTGACCGCCGCATGCTTTCGGAGATGCCGCAAAGTGGGCCGCGTTGCACGCGCAAGAACCGGCTGCAACCGGCAGCGCAAACTCGGCATCGGGAGCGCGAGCTTGTCTGTGTTCGCCAACGGAGGCGCGAGCGCACGTGCACTGCGAGGGGGAGATCACGCAAGAGATCACGCCACGAACGCAGACAGTCGTTCTCGGAGATCGAACGAGACGCAAGGACCTTTGCTCGTTTCCTCTCGTCTTGTTCGGGCACAAGTTCGCCCTAAATAAAAGTTCTTTCTTTACCGTTGTGTCCCATCCTACGTGACAAATTGTGGTGGAGGTGCGCGGTAGTCCTCGATGGCGCGGGGTCTTTCACCAGGTCCGGGCCTGGGAGCATTGACTCCGAAAATAAAAGTTGATTTGTACAATGCACGCACACAGTCTTACGTCTTTCTTAATGATGTAATGGGCGAACTTTCACGGGAGAGTTACGGTTACCGATGATCTCCCCCTCTCGCGCTTCGCCCCACTTATCATCATTCATTCCGTGGATATGGCGTGATTTTTTTCCTGCTGAACGACGTGCAGAGTGGAATAACGGCTTCCCAAAGTGTTCCGGCGTATTTTTATGAAATCCGTAACACCGAGGACTTCGTGGCTTTGCTCACAGCCGGCCGTATCTTGCCGTGCATGTCTCCTATGACCGCAGACGCCACTCATAAATCTCCCTCGAACGCTTCACATGTACAGGCGGTGCGGAGAGCGCTCGAGTCCTGTGTGTAAGGTTGCTCTGACGGCCAGTACTGCTTCCGCAAGATCGCAAGGAGAACTCATGCTGCTGCTGCGCTCGGGGCCTGCACAAAAGCTGTGATGCGTGTGCAGCACTACATGGGTGTCCTCCAATCAGAAGATACATTCATGGCATTCTTTGCGCTGTCCAAAGCGCATGGGAAGTTTCCGGCCAGGTAAGCAGAAAGCGCAAACGCCCGATGTGGGCATGTTCGTTCGACAAGAGTGAAAAGTGTTTAAACACAAACACACAAAAACACGGATACGAAAGAAACAAGCACGACAATCAGGGCGCTACATGTAACTGAACATTGCTTTTGTAAAAACCTGTATTTTTGTCTAAAACACACATGACGTCACACATTAGGTTGTGGACCTCTCTTACGAATTCAGACTCTTTCTGAAAGGGCAATGCTAATGCTTATGCATTACCCGAGTTTTTGAGAAAGTGCACTTACTCCAGCGTATCGCTGGCCCTTCACAGAAATCGGGGTTGCTCCAATGTTCGGAAAGGATCCCACCTTTTACAGTGTTATGACATTTGACCTCCAGCAATGTTTTTACAGCTAAATTGTGTCCTCGCGCTCTGCCTATAAAGCAACGGCATGTCTAATCTATGCAACCTCTGGAGCAAATCATGAAAACTTCAAACACACTTTGTTGTGCAGCCAATGTAGAAAACGACACACTTCTTTGTGGAATCGGGGCCTTCGTTTTTGACGTCATCAGAAAAATGTTTGACCACACCCTGGCTCCGGTAAAAACAACATTGACTCCATAGCTCTTCAAAACCTTTTTCATGCTGTGCGTCACGCTATGCTAACGGAGATGACACGAGCGTTCTTCTTCTCAATCTTTCCTGGCTTGTAATGTTTTTTAAATGTAAGTGCCTATTTTCTGAAAAAAGTATTTCAAACACACGTATGCACGCTAGGCAAAATGAAAGAAGTTGTAGAGGGCATGCCAGATGGGCGTTGAAAGAGAGGACCAGACCACGTAGCAAAGCGGGATTAATTCCGAACGCTGTGGGGTCTGCCTCTACTGATGAAAGGGGCGCGCGAGCCCTCCGGCGGGTGGGCGCGCTCGTTGTCCTACGTCACGCTGCTGCAGGGGGCACCCCCAAAGAGAGGAGCTGGTGCGACGCTCTGATCAATCCAGCGTACATGATGGTCGCGGTGGTGTGCATCCTTGGTTGGAAGGCTCGGCGGCGGAGCCGACGTAGTGTGGGTGAAAAGGGCGGCGCACGGGTCCGTACCGCACAAACACATGTGTTGCCTTTTCAAGGTCCGGAAGCACATAAGCTGCTCGTGGTTTTCGCTCACGCGTAGGCTGCGGTCTAAGGTCAGCGAGGACCAATCGCTGAGATTTCACGTAGTACGCGGCGAAGGGTGCCTGAGACGATACCTCGAACAGGTCCGGTGGTAGTCGAAGCTGCGTGCCATATACGAGTTCAGCCAAACACGCGAGGTCAGTCTTGAAGGCGGCGCCTATGCCCAGAAGTGGGAGGGGCAAGCGCTGGACCCACTGTGTTGGGCAGTTGTGCGCTGTGAGCGCGGCCTTAATTAAGTTGTCGGTAAAAGCGCTCGACGAGCCCATTTGTTTGTGGCCGGTGCACTGCCGTGCGCGAACGTGTCGTGCTGAGGAGGTGAAGGAGCTCTGCGGACAAGGTAGACTCGGACTGGCGCCCGCGGTCGGTGACAGTGGATTATGGGCATCCGAAGTGCGCTACCCACGTCGACACGAATGCTGACGCTACACTCTTAATCTGGTTCTACGTAAGATCCACTTAGTAACTGGAACTTTTTTACAGCAAAGCTGTAAATGGCTAGGATCCAGCAGATCGGCTCCGGTCCTCGAGCGATGTAGACAGAAATCGCTAGCGAGCGTAGCGCCACGTTGCGGACCCTACTCAAATCCCCGGAATCGGAAAAGTGCACGCCACACCACCGGGGCATGGACAAAATCATACAAAATGAAAAAGGTCCTAGGGCCTTCATAGAGCATGCGCCGTGATTACCATACCCGCGCTATAACAAATTTCTACCCACGATTCCTGTGTGTTTTGTAGGGTAAGCTACACCGGCCGAGGTTGAGCAGTTTCGCGTGTGCCGTGAAGGGCCGTTCTGCGCAAGCACGAGGGGCCTTGGATTCGATTTGATTCGATTGGATTGACTTGGCTTGGATTGGATTGTATTAAAGTGGATTGGGTTGCGTCATAGCCGCGGCAGACGCACTGGCACCGGCGCGTGCCCAGGTGTGTGCCTCAATTGCGCAGTAGCCAAGTCTGACGCTGCGTAGGAGCCACTTGATAGCCGTTTCACGTGGCTCGTGAAGAGGCGTGCTGAGCATGCGCGAGAGCAGTGACTGGACAGGACTGGACTTTCAGTTAATAACCAGGAACAATGCTCAATCGGAAATTACAAACAAACGTGTTTTGCTTCGTGCACCCGTTGGACTACGACCCAGTCAAACCTCACGTGGAGGCTCGGCACCGCTGCTTTGCTGGCCATCCCTCTTCACGGGGTGGAAGAGCTCTAAATTTTTACAAAAAAGTTCCAGTTATATATTTGGAACCATGTCCCACATACCCTGTAAATTAAGTGGAACAGTTCACCACACATTTTTGCAACTAAATTATGTGCATCGGTGTTCCAAATAAAAGTATGCAGATCACTGTTCCAAATAAAAATTCATAGCCCTTCCACCCTGTGAAGAGGGATGGCCAGCACAGCTGCGGTGCCGAGCCTGAACGTGAGGTTTGACTGGGTCGTAGTCCAAGGGGTGCACGAAGCAAAACGCGTTTGTTTGTAATTTGCGGTTTAGCATTGTTGATTTTTATTAACTGAAAGTCCAGTTCTGTCCAGTCACTGCTACTCGCGCATGCTCAGCACGGCTCTTCACGAGCCACGTGAAACGGCTATCAAGCGGCTCTGACGCAGCGTCAGACTTGGCTACTGCGCAAGTGAGGCGCACACCTGGGCACGCGCCGGCGCCAGTGCGTCTGCCGAGGCTATGAGGCAACAGAATCAACACAATCCACTATATTCCAATCCAATCCAAATCCAATCCAATCCAAGCCAAGCCAAGCCAAACCAAGCCAAGCCAAGCCAATCGAATCGAATTCAATCTAATGCCCCTCGCGATTGCGCAGAACGGACCTTCACGGCGCACGCGAACTGCTCAACCTCGGCCAGTGTAGCTTACCCTACAAAACACACAGGAATCGTGGGTAGAAATTTGTTATAGCGCGGGTATGGTAATCACGGCGCATGCTCTATGAAGGCCCTAGGACCTTTTTCATTTTGTATGATTTTTTAAATGCAGAGCATTTCAGTAACTCACGATGTCACCCGCGTTGGCGTCCGTAGTCCGCACGCACACTGCGCATGCGCGTCGAGTCGAGGCGATAGCGAACACTCTCTCGCGAGGGGCATTGGATTGGATTCGAACACCTCTCGCTAGGGGCATTGGATTGGATTCGATTGGATTGGCTTGGCTTGGCTTGGCTTGGCTTGGATTTGGATTGGATTGGATTGAATTAAAGTGGATTGTGTTGGATTGTGTTGCGTCATAGCCGCGGCACGTTGCGTCATAGCCGCGGCAGACGCGCTGGAGCCGGCGCATGTGCAGTACTTTCTCTTCCGCGGTTTCCTCTCCTTCGGGAGCGCTGCGCATATAACCGGTGTGCCGTTCTCCGGCGAAGCAACATCCGCGCTTGGCTCAAATACCTTGAGTCCACGCCGCTTTACAAGTACGCCAACGTCGTCGACTGGGACCGGCTTACGCAGTCCCCTCAACGTATATAAGCGGCGGAGCGCGCGTTCGGAATTCAGTCAAGGGCGTCTTTGCTTGGCTTTCACTTGACGTCACGCTTTGCTTGACTCGAGTAGATGCGACGCATTTACTCGAGTTCCCCCCGTGGGAAGATGCGGGCGGCTTTTTTCATGCCCCAGGGGTGTGGCCCACAGTTTTACGCTTCCGGAGATTTCAGTGGGCTCCGCAACGTGGCGCTACGCTAGCTAGCGATTCCTGTCTACATCGCTGTGGGACCGGAGACGATCTGCTAGATCCTAGCCATTTACAGCTTTGTGTAAAAGGGTAGTTTAAGTTACTGGAACAATGATCCATGTAAAATGATTATAGAATATATCCGGTGCGCCGCTCCAGGTACCTTTACACCAGCTGTTTATATAAAACGGTGTTCCTATAGTATAGACATTGGGAAGCTGTCTACGGGACTCCACTTTTCCAATATTTCTGCTTTCCTGTCGGTATACACCGAGGTCATAATCCATGCTGGCGGATGCATTGGTATAAGCAGGAAACCGCAAGCACCATTTTAACACAGCCTTGATATATGACCCGCAGTGACACCAACAATTGGAAAGCAGAAGCCACCGCAGCAGTGTGGTCCCTGACAGTTCCCAACAGTTGCCTATCGGAGCACAGTTCTATATAAATGTTGGGCTGAGGCACCTAGAGCGGCACACAGTCTTTGGCTTCACCCGCAGAATCCTGTGCTGGGTTTTAGCTGCATGTAAAAGAAACAATATACTTGCATTAAAATATGCACGAAACCAACTATTATGACTCATACACTGCTTTTCAATATACTATACAACTTTATTGGGTGTTAGTATGCATACATTTTAGATATGAATAGCTGTCTATTTTAAATTGCACAGAAAATGACCAACATACAAGGATTAAATACCATAACGATTACACTAGGCTCCAAGTGGCATTTTCACTTATTCACCTTTACTCAAAATCATGGTTAATAAAGACGGTATTAGGGGCAACTGCTTCACAAATAAATAGACGTGCGCGTCTACCGCGGCACTGACACAGACATTATACAACAGTGAGCATCAAATATGCTGTCTTATCAGATAAACTAAGGTAATTCAAAGGGGGAATTACCCATTGCGCTTGCCATACGATGTTTACGCATAACTGTTTGGGAAAATGCAGTTTGCTATTAAATTGTATGGAAAGGCCTAAAAACAAGCCATACACGGTTGTATTATCACAAACCTACAAGAGTGCACTGAAAGAGTTTAGGAAAAGAACGCTCGAGGCAAGAATAACGATAAAACAGTTTGAAACAAGAGGTCACATGTGGCAGTATGCCACAATTAAAACATGATTATTAAAGATAGTAGTTTCCTGACACCAGACGTAAGTGTAACATCAAGCTATTTGTAGGCAAAATAGACTTTATGAGCATCCTGAAAAGGCCTTTGACTTAAGGCACGTTACTTGCCCAAAAACTTTGTAGTTGTTTAAAATATTTCATCCCAAGAAATCTCACAAAAGCCAACGTGAATCTTATATAATTTTGCAAACCAGGTAGCTGGGAGCATGTTATACATGTTAAAAGTTAACAAGCAGAATAATTATATACGTCATCAATTCAAGCGGGAACAATCAGACATCCTTAAGAAGCAAACAAGCCAGCCGTTGAATCATACAGGTGACCAGTTTTACAAAGGAGACTTAAAAGCATTTTTTCCACCCGCAACATTTACCTTAGGTAAAATTCACAGTTGCGTGCTATAAAAACCCTCCCGTCTTGCTGTCAGTGTAATTGTGACCAAAGCCCTGCTTCTGCAAGAAATAAATGCAAATTTGTTCAAAGGAGAAAACTTGTTCACGCCAAATCCGCACATTTTAAATTCTTTTACGGCATGGGTGTCAGCTCACATAAAGTACTAAAATTTATCAATGAAGGCGGAATCCATCTGCGTAAATAAGCACTGTCACTTTTGCATCAGCAGCAGCACTGCCATGAAAAAAAAATATTATGAGCTACACTTGAATAATGAGGACGTTACAATGCGGTGCCAAGTACTACATTAACACCCACTATAGATTCAAAGGCAGCCTGCGTATAGTGCCAATGATGAAAAATCGTAAAGCAAGGCACGACTTCAGTGTTCAGTTGACATGAAACTTGCATGTGCCAGTAACTTAAACCTCTTCATCTGACCTCACCCCCTTCATCTTTTCTATTCAACCTCCTTCATACCTTTCAAGAGGTACTTTAACATCTACCAATACTTTAAAATCCCAAGTAGAGCTGAACACTTCAAGTATTTCAACACAGACTCCAACTTAAATGACACCAGGCCACTGTCAAATTTCTCATGCTTTCCAAGAACTCGCTGCAAAATTCCCAAGAACTCTCCAAAGGCACATAACCATAAGAACATGATGACACGATGAAAAAGATGACATATGCGGCGAAGAGGATGACCACATCCTGAAGTGACAATGCAGGTGGCGCATCCGTGATGTGTTCCTTGCAGGCAATATTGAGGCCGCCAGTCCCTTCTCTCAGAATAACCGGGCCTCGAGAAGACTTACTGCTCACCTCATGTACCTTCAAGGAAACAAGAAAATTTTGTTACATGGTTGCTTTAAATAAGCGAGTTGCTTAGTCCCTTTCATAACACAGTAATTGATTTAAAATCAGTGATTTCTTGGGTTTTTTCTGGGAGTGCTGCTAAAGGTGAAAGTGCTCTAAACAATATCACCCCAGACAATCAATGAAATTGCCCTGATTCTGGTAATTATCCCACTTTGCTGCATCGGTATCCTGAATATAACGTTTTTTATCCTTGAGAGGTTTTGTTTAATAATCAATTAATAATTACTATAATCACCTTTCGGCATTATATTTTACACACTATCTCTCTGCAAAAAATGTTCTCTGTACTGTATAATGTGCTCCCTAGAATGCTGTAGTGAGGCTGGGTTAATATAACGTACAGCTAAACGATGTTTCTACCGCGAAAAAATAAATGGCCAGTCATAGGAAAATCATAATAATCGCAATGTGGCAGAAATGTTTTGTGGAATTATTTCCACCTAAATTATTTCCCTCGCGATGTGTATTCCTCCATGGTGAGTAGTGGTATTAGCCAGAATTTTAGCTAATGCTGAATTAGGCTGTTGCACAATTTTCTTATAAATCCCAACTCTAGCACATTTTATTGCATACGTCACTTTCTGTACTCTAAACAATTCCCTTCAAAAAATAATTACCCCTTATTTAGCCACCTATCAAAATCCAATGCAAGCATTACTCATGCTACACCTGTATTTGGGAGTATTATTGGCACTACGGGCGTATTAAAAGATGTAAATTTATATGTTCAGTTGCCACCGTATTGTTGTAGCAGCAACCACGTTGGGCGTGTCCGTGGTGCTGGAAAATCACCGCAACAACTCTCAAGGTGTAAAAGCTAAATATTTACAAAACTAAATACAAAATAGTGGACTTTTTGGCCACTGTTGGAGCATTTGTAATAGGCAGAATGTGAACACAATGGCCAATATTGGCGTTCACGATAACTTCTTAACAGTGAGATTTTATTAGGATGAACAGTCCCAGAAATTGAGTCCCGCAAAAACAAAATGCCAGCTTACCCAACCAAAATTAAGATCCCGCTGTTTCCGCCAGGGCCGTCTCAAAGTGCACTTCCAGGAAAGTTTTGCTAACGTGTTCCGAAAAGCTCCTACTGTCACCTTGAACCACAGGCCAAGCTGTCACTGAAAAGAAGTTTCAAACCATTATTTATAAAGCAACTACCTAAAAACGCGCCATAAAAAACCCAAAAAATGGCAGTGCGTACTTACTTGTAGAATGCAATGATTTCATCCCGTGCAAGAGCTTTAATGTGTTGCCTTCTGATGATACACTTCCAAGAAGGGGTCCAAATACAATAAAATGGTCATATGCACTCCTTGTACCACTGTTTTAGGTCTATCTTCGCCCTATTGCCTAGAAAATAAACAGTACAAAAATATCAGAGAATAAATTTATGCCTTGATTTACCCAGGGAGCACGAGAAAATACTGACAATGTCTGATTCGTTCCACGAAACTCGAATGTTTTTTTACAGCAGAAGCCCAGGTAATCTTTTCTTGCTAAACAATTTGAGATATAAAATATCTGAACATACTTTAAGCTCACCTGTCCTTGTTCTATGCGAACTGGTGAATATCTGCACAATATGCACGACTCAAAAGGTACTCTTTTGTGGGTTATGAGCGCAACAGGGCATTCATAATCCGCCACACTCTCCCCAACGACCCTTCCGCATGCCGAAGATGTCTTCAGCCATAGTGAATTCCACAGCCATGACTTCGCAGGAGCATGTAAGGAATGGAAATAATTTGTTTTCATTGTTTTTTGGCAGAGGAACAAAAACATCTGTCTCAACCTATCAGTGGAGGGCCAAATGTCTCCACAGTCAGCCATAGACTGTTTCTGAGCAGGTCATAGAGTATAAATACAAAATGTAGCAACCTGTTTTTGCGGTATAATTTCTACGTTCACAGGAGAACAGAAATGGATTAACGTTTGGTGCACATCATGATGCAACAACTTTGCACTTAAGCGTTCTGAAAATTAGTCCAACTCCCGAGCTGCCACTGATATTGATAGCATAAAATTGCAGGAATGGATTATGTTTACACTTACTTTGTGATGTTAAAACTTAATAGTCCACACGTGAGGTTTATGGGTAATTATTCTGAGGTCTCAGGTTACGACTGACATTGACAGCATAGAAATGGCACCACACTTTCTGCGTGTGCCTTCCCCTCCACAAAAGGAACGTTTTGTCACTACGCTACTGTTCAGACAACCACTTTCCCTTGCATTTCACTACACGTTAGGGAGCCAACTAAAGTTGACTAGTGTAAATAGAACATCTGAATTCATCGAAGGCATTGGAAGAAACCGGGAACAACTACACACACAGCACAGATAAACGTAAGCAGTGCTGCCGCTAACGCTTTGAACGCACATCAACATTACGCGGAATAGCGTGATTAGCACAGTAAATTTACGGCTCTGAGCAGACCAACACAACGAAATTAACACGAAAGTTTGAAAATGACGATAAGTCTAAAGACAGACGCTCCGACAAACAAGTTGTGCAGTGTGTGTGCGCGCGAGACAATGGCGTGCGACTAACCCGAGAAGATTCAGTACTGCTGACAGGTACAGCAACCGTCAATATGCAACTAAGCAACACCACACCATAAGGGGACATGCAGACTCGAGAAATGCGCGCACCAGCAACTTTCTAAATACAACTAGCTAACGTACGCAGTTAGAAATGTCAAGCCGACTCCGACCCACAAACACACAAGCTTAAGTGAATAACGGCGGCAAACGTTTCTCGCATATAACAGGCAGCGGAGCAGCACGTTTATCGGACGAAGTAATGAACAAGTCAATGAACAACAACCGTTACCAGAACATAAATAAGCAGCACTGACCTTTTTTGCGCCTCCTGGCAAAACTTCACTTCGTCGAACAGTAAATACAGCCCGAGGAAATGAAGAAATCCGCAGTTTCACGCCACAACCAAACTGGTAACCGTTTCCGCCAGTCTGACCGACAGTTAATCTAGTACATCAGGCGCATAACGCGAGCAATCGAGAAAACCGCTATAGAACGCCACTAGTGGCGCTGCATGCGGAAGAACAAAAACTAGCTTGCGTAAACGTTGAGACGTAGGGGCGCTGCGGTCGTTAAAAGTGTTCACGCGGTCCCGTTTTTCCCTCATCGTCGTTGTACCCGTTGCCATCCCACTGTATGCATCAACGCAAGCGGCGCTGCCTTGCGGCTGTCAACGCATGCGCACGGCATGCCGCACTGAAGTGGCGGTCGTTTTGTAATGGTTTCGGCCAACTTTTTCTTCCTCCGTGGCTTGGGCGATGCACGCCGTGGCCAGTGACCAGTCCACGGAAGAGATCAGAAACTCGGCACCCTTGATGGCTTTTATTTGCTTCTGAAAATGGGAGCAGGCCTCTAAGCGGACGTCTACGCGGCTCTGAGGCTGGACCAAAGAGCTCAGATATTAGCCAATTTAACAGAGTTGGGCTAAAGTTGTTTCTCGCCGCGGGCCGTGAGCGCGTGCGGTATGTGTGCATAAACTTTGATGACAGCTTTACTTCGTTGAGTGCAGTGAAAACCAAATGACGCTTCTTTATTGACTGCGTTCTCTTGACAACAAGCGTTTCCAATACCAAAATATATACTGCGACGCTGTTTGATACCCACGTTATAGAAAACTACTTCCGTATAGAGAATCCAGTGTGACATAACTAATTAGCGAGTAATAATACATCTGCTTGTTTTCCAGCAGTCTTTCTTCATGAACACAGGAAAACAGCAACGGGGGAACCAGCAGGAGAAGACAGGTCGTTAGGTGAACTTGAATTACTATGGCAAGTAACAACATTAGGGTAACACTGCGGATTTTCCCGATACTGCAATGAATAATTTGAAATAAGAATGCCATTTCAGTATAAATATATAGAATGTAAGGCAGATGCCGTGGGGTAGATTTAGTTCTCCAGGTTTTGTGTCGTTCTCCTCCTTTTTTGCTTGTGAAAATTAATAGCCGAGACAAGACAAAATACAAAAACGAACTTCTAAGCATATAACTGTATGCGTATCATGATGGCATGATGTGTGTGGTGTAAAATGTGACGCAGTCGGTTACCATCATGTATGTACCCCATCACAACATAAGTAACGTGGACTAAGTACCATTGAGCGCGTACCACACCGCAGCGATATGATGACTGAGCGTTATACAAAAACTGCCGTTTCTGCGAAGCTTTGTAAACCAGATGCATAACATATAATAGCCTCAACCAGTATTTCGTTATGAAGGTGCTCACAAAAGCACCACGAATTATTCAACACTGTAGCAGTTATGGCTTCGCCGAACGCAAATGAGGAAAGGGAAGGCGTTTAGTCCTTCTTAAATTCAAGTCCCTGGTGATTTTGTACTTCATGCCTCAAATTAGAAAAATAAGATGTTCACAAAAGCGGTTTCAGTGCCACAGAACACCTGAAAATGGGTTCCTGCAAATTCTTCTTTTCCCTAAGATAGCCTTCTCTCGAAATTTTTAATGCTTTGTACGGCGTTGTCGAAGAAGTGCGATTTCGTTTTCTGTCAAAGAACACCAATAAAACTACACCTTAGCCAAATTATGAAAGTTAACTGCTGCAAGGCAGTTTCATAGATATCGGCGAAGTTCATTATAATATGCTGTGTGCGCGTGTATATTAAACACGCAAGTGCATCTTCGGTCACGAAGCACCAAATATATATGCGGTTCATTGTTCCACTTGATGCATGAAAGTGCATACTTCACTGCCGTGCACGAGTTATGTTGAACAAGACACGAGCAAAAAATATACAAACGCACTCTCCACAACCGTTTACTGGAACATAAGTGGAACAGTAACCGGAACCACCTACATCACATGACCCCATTTTTTCGGTTCCAGATAAAAACCACAAACATAAAGAAAACAAGTTGATGGTTCCAGATAAGATCCACCTATATCCCTCGTTCCAGTTATTTTTTCGTTCGGATCCACATAAAATATGTGAATCACCTTTTTTTACTGGAACTTATATGGAACCCGATTAAGAGTGTACCGTGGGCGCGGAGATGTCCGGTAGCGGTGTGGCTTCCGGCCAGCGTGTGAATCGGTCAACACAAGTCGGTAGGTAGCGGTATAGCCTTGCCATGGGGGCAATAGACCGACGAGATAGATGTGCGCGATGGCAAAGCACTCATGAGGTTGTAGGAACGTCTTTGCCGGCGGAACTGGATACCAGTGAACCTTTGCACGCTAGCATGGGGCACCGACGTCCCCTACTCCTACCAAGCTGTTAGCTCACAGGACGTTTGTAAGACCGCTCCTAGAATATGCAATCACGATATGGTTTCCGCACTCGACTAACCTCATTAAAAAGGTGGAAAGTGTCCAACGAAAGGCAATAAAGTTCATCCACACTCTTAATCTGGTTCCATGTAAGTTCCAGTTAAACGGGGCGATCCACATATTTTTATCTGGATCTAAACGAAGAATAACTGGAACGAGAGATATAAGTGGATCTTATCTGGAACTGTCCATTTGTTTTCTTTAGGTTTGTGGTTATTATGTGGAACCGAATAAATGAGGGGATGCGCTGCCGGCCGTTCCAGTTACTGTTCCACTTATGTCCCAGTAAAAAGTTTGGACAGTGCTTTTGTATATTTTTTGCTCGTGTCTTGTTCCACGTAACTTGTGCGCTGCAGTGAAGTATGCACTGAATCGTGCATTAACTGGAACAATGAACCACATATATATTTGACGCGCTTTGGCGCACAAGCGCACGCACAAGCACTTGCACGCGCACGCCCACAAACATAGATACAGACACGAATGCACACCCGCGCACCCACACATACACACACACATGCATGCAGTCACACACGCACGCACCACATAAAATTTAATAAACTTCGTCGATATCTATGGAACTGTCTTAGAGCAGTTTACCTATATAAGACAGCTAAGACGTATTTTTAGTGACGTTATTTGACAGAAAAAAATATGTCCACTGCTATAACAACACCGTACAAAGCATGAAAGGTGCAAGAAAAGGGTATCTTAGCGAAAATATAAATTCCACGAACCTCTTTCAGGTTGTCTGCGGCACTCAGACCGCTTTAGTGAATATCGTCTTTTACTAATTGCAGACGCGCAGTACGTCTGAAATCACCAATGACTTGAATTTAAGAAGGACCAGATGTCCTCAGGTTCTCCTTCTGCGTTTGGGACAGAGCCGTGGTAGTGCTGAAGAATTCATTGGGGTTTTGTGGATACCTCATAAAGAAATATATATGGTTGTTGAGACTATTGCATGTTCTGCATTTGGTTCACAAAGCGTCGCACAAACATTGTTTTTTGCTGAATGCTCAGCCATCAGCTCGCTGTGTTGTAGTACGTGAAAAATTATAAGTGCTTTACAGGAACGTATAAATGGCTACAATCTACTGTAAAATAGGTACTTAGTCCACGTTATTTATGCCCTGATGCGGTATATACATAGCGTTAACCGACTGTGCCGCATTTTACACTGCACGCAGCATGTCACGCATGCAGTTATATATGCTTGGATGTTCGTTAGCATTTTTCGTCTCGTGCATGCTATTAAGGGTCACTCACCTGATCCAATTCATATGGGACTCACTAATTCATGACGTAAATTCATGAGACTTACTAATTCAAAAGCACCATGTACCGATACAAGAAGTTTTACAAATTCACAGAAATGACACTAACGACCCGGTTTGCTTCTTCTAGAAATACAGTAGACCCTCGTTAAGACTAACTTGGTTAAAACGAACACTGATTAAGAACCAAAACATTTTTCTCTTGTAACGTCCACATTGCAATACACCTCCGCTTAAGACGAATTTCGGAAAATACGAATACATTTTTACGGTCCCTTCGTGTTCGTCTTAACGGGAGACTGCTGTATATCATTTCTTTGCAGAGATAAAAAAAACGAGAAACGCATTTTGGTTTATCCAGTCTTCACTGGAAGGCGCTAGCGGTCTACCATGCGAGAGTTTTATTTCTTTGTTTCAATAGAGAAGTGACATATATCTAAAATAAGCAAACTAGGCCGTTGTGAATATCGGTATGTATTTGTAAAACTATTCGTATTGGTGCACGATGGTTTTTAAGTCCGTTGGTCATGACGTAGTAAGTCCGATAGGAATGCTAACAGGTGAGTCCCTTTTAATTTCCACAAGCAAAAACAAAAGCCTCTTTGCAGGGAGCGGTTGACTGGGTGAACGGAACTAAACTTGGACAACTAAATATACCACGTGATACCTGCATTATTTTGTATGTATTAATGCTGAAATGACATTGTAATTCCTAATTATGCTGTGCAGTAACGGCAAAAATGCGCAGATTTAACTTGCTGTTGTTGTGTCTTGTCATAGTAATTGAAGTTCATTGAATGACCCGCCTTCTCCGGCTGCTTTCCCAGTTGCTGTTTTCCTGTAGTATTGGTGTTCAGGAGGGAAAAGGGCTGGGAAACGGGCCGATGTATTATTACTCGCTAATTAGCTGTAAGTAGCTTTATATAACGTGGGTATCTAAGAGCGTCGCAGTATATTTTATTGACTACGGAAAGGCTTGTTCTCAAAAAAAGCAGTAAATGAAGCCACTCCATTTTGCGTTCATTGTAAACAGTAACGAAGAAATTGTCATCCATAGTTAAGCTCGGATATCGCACGCACTCACGGCCCTCCGCGAGAAACAACTTTAGCCACTACTAATACGCGCTAACGCGGCTATTATCTGAGCTTTGTTTCGGCCTCAGCGGGCGTAAACGTCCGCTTAGACGGATATGCCCGTTTTCCGAATCAAATAAAAGCCATCACGTGTGCCGAGTTTGTATGAGCTCTTATGCGGGCGCATCGCCAAAGCCTCCGCGAGAACGAAAGTTTGCCGAAGCTATGGCACCCAGAATACAATCAAGAACGAAGACGCGCAAGGGCAAAATACATAATCGAGCAATACAGTAACGACCCGCGAACACGGTACGTCGATGCGGCAGACTATGGCCAAGGCAGGTATGTGATGGTAACAATAAACGCAAGAACGGGAAGGGTGGCCAATTCAGCGAGCGCAAAGTGCGAGAACGCCACCGAGGCAGAAGAGATCGCCATAGCCCTGGCGATGTCCGAAGCCACTTGCGACACGATCCTGAGCGACTCGCAAGAGGCCGTCCGCAACCTGGCGAATGGCCGAGTGAGCAGCAAGGCAGCCAAGATCATCGAGAAAACGGGTGTCCAAGAAGAAAGAAGAGTAGAAATCAGATGGATCCCGGCGCACGCGGGTGAATGCTCACCGTACACAGCGAACCACAACGAGACGGCCCACAGGGAGGCGCGCGCTATAACACACCGCGCCCCCATTGTGGGGAGGTGTCCCGAGTGGGAATGGTGGGTGGAGACTAAAGACAGACCCAGGGGTTACGGCGAAGCACTCAAGAACATGCGGCTGATGAGAAGAGCGTATCCGCCGCCCCACCGGGCGCTGGGTCGCGAAGAGGCAACGTATCTCAGAAGGCTACAGACGGCGTCGGTCACGTCACCGGCAGCGCTACACCACATGTATCCCGACGAATACCCCGATGCCCAATGCAGCGTATGTAAGAAAGGGCCGGCCAACCAGTGGCACGTCATGTGGGATTGTGCCTCCGATACAGACGGCGCACGTTTTGAATAATACCCGGCGTACCTCCAAAGAGCCATTGAGTCAAGCAACAAGACTGATCAAGCATGGGCCATCCAGCAGGTCTTCATTGCGCTCGAAAGGCACGGGCTCCGGAAAGGGGCTAGCGCTTAGTAGGGCCGCAAAGAAGATGCGGCGGTGGGCCACGTCGGGGCGGGGGTAGTAACAGACCCAAGCCCACTGCAGGTTTTATTGAAATAAAGTCATTTCCAGTCCAGTCCAGACGAAAAGACCGCCACTCCAGTAGCGCATTCCATGCGCATGCGTCAGCAGCAGCACGGCAGAGCTGTTTTTGCGTTGATTCACGGTACAGTGGGGCTGACCTGCCCTTCAGGGGAGGAATTAACCGACCATATCGGCGGGTGAGGAGGCACTTTTGGCGGAT